>NC_062290.1:87507943-87812316 GCF_902655055.1 Lutra lutra | reverse complement strand
TACGCACTGCCATCAGTGCTCCCGCAGCAACCAGCCAGACCTGAGACAGGGGCCCAGAAGGTGGATGTACTTTGACAAGGAGGTCGGGAGGATTCCAAGGGACATTGGGGCTGAGAGAGGATGAGCGGCTCGGGCGGAGGTGGGGTCTGCATGGAGAGGCCCGCCACAGTGCGGCAGGAAGGCGAGAAGGAGTTTGGGAACTGACCGCCGGGAGAGGAGGCTGGGAAGCAGGCCAGCCCCTCATCCGGGGTCTGAGGGGCACAGTGACGAGAAGGTATTTTAATCTAAGTGTGAAGGAAAGCCGCTTCTTCCTCTGTGAAATGGGGCTAATGCTGGCACCTGCCTGACAGGGAGGCTGCAGGAAACCGACAGATAATAGGAGGGAAAAGCTTAGCTCTGCGCGGGCATGCGGGGGGCCACGACTGATCAGAAGTGGGAGGATGAGTCACAGTGCTGAATTCATCATTTCCTGCTTCCTCCCTTGTAGAAGCTCACGATGAAATCCCAAAAGCACATGCCAAAAATATGGTACCAAGACTCCCACAGCTCAGACTGCCATGGCTAGGGCGTCACGGAGCTTCCTGACGGGAAAGGGGCAGAGGGAGCTGGCACCAAGGGCGGTCCTGGCCAGAGCCCAGCCGGCACTCTCCAGGGCACTTTCTCACTTGCAGTCAGAGGCAGGTGTCCTGTGTCCTGCGGCCGTACCTGGAGGGCGGTCAGCTGCCCGATGTCGTCAGGAAGCGCTGACAGCTGATTATCATGAAGATCCAGAACCTGCAGGAAGAAGGCAAGCGTAGGGGTCACAACAGTCACCAAGGGAGAAAGCCCACACAGCTCAGACTCTGGGGCCTCTTCCTGTCTCCGGTGTTGAAGCAACAGCAGCCCCTCCTCTCCAAGGACGAGATCTTTCCATCTCAGCTCCTTTTTGAAAATGGGATACCGTTGCTTTCTTTTCTTTATCAATATTTATTTTTAGCTGTTGAGCGGAAACAGTATGCTATGAAACAGTATGCATAAATATTCATGTTAAACAGGAAAACCCTCACAGTGTAAGTACATACTTACGTGAAAAAAGACTATCAAATATGCAATAATATACTGATGGTGGTTCTCTGGAGTGTGAGATGACAGGCATTTTTCTTCCTTTGCTTAACTGTATTTGCCAATTTTTTTAAACAACACAAATGAGCAAAAAGACACATCATGTATGCAACTACATAAATATGTTTCATGTACACACAAGTAAAATAGAAATATACACAAATATAAAATATGTATTTAAGATGTATAAGATATTGTTTTACTATAAAAATAATGAGTGTTGGACTAGAATAATAAAGACAAGTAAAAACCACCCTAACTCCTACAAACCAGACTTAACTCAAAAAACACTGTGATGCCTGATGCTACCATCCTTTGCCTTTCATTGTGTGTACCCATTGTCACAGCTCATGCTCATGTGGAATAATCCTGAGGTCATAGGCCACATGTACTGTGAATATGTCCCAGTCCCTGTCCTGGAGAGGCTAACAGGAGGAAGTCAGCCCAGAACACAGGGCTTTCACACACTGACCGAGTGATGCCTGGCATCCCTCCGGGGCCTCCTTGTTTGGGCCCATCGGTCTCCATGCTCTCTGTGAGCTCACCTGCTCTGAGTTTATGCTTTGCCTTTCTACCTGTGGGGCAAGTTCCCATGCTCGGGCTGGTTATCTTTGTGACCCCACCCCACGCACCGCACTCAGGTGCCCCATCAACTGTGCTAATCCCGGTCTGACTATGAAGTTAGGCCCGCCGGCATAAGCTTTAACAAAGGCAGCTTAGCTGTCACATGCTACACCAGGCAGAGTCCCTGACCGCCGAGAGAAGGGCCCCAGTACCTTGATGGTTATGAGACTCAGGAGGCTGCAGGATTTAGGGAGCAGGGAAGTGAGGTGATTCGTGTGGACAATCAACACCTGTGTGGGGAAGATTTGGGGCGCGTTAGCAGGAAGAGGAGTAGCCAGCAGGCCGCCAGCTCACTGCAGGGTACACCGCAGACCCCGCCTGCCCGCTGCCCTCTGCTCGCCCAGACACTGCCATGGGGGATGTGGCTCAGAATCGCAGAATCACCAAATGTGAAATCACATAACCTGAAAGCCTGTAATCTCAAGGGTGAAAGGGATCTTGGAGGCCTGATGCTACCTTCCATCCTGAGAAGGTCCCTGTGCAGCTGTCCTGATCTTAACCTCCCTCAGGGTCAGCACCTTCACATGGGGAACAGAGAATAATAAAGTACTTGCCTCCAAGGGCTGCCGTACGATTAACCAACAGACTGAGCCCAGGGCTGGCCTGGGGCCAAAGGCTCCATCCTACCATCTGTTGCTATTTTTATAGCACTGACCCCTGCATACAGACTTCCAGTGTCAAGGAGCTCACCAGGCTGTCAGTATGGAACACTTTTTACCTCCCTTCCTTACAGAATTCAGTTAGAATGCTCTGACTGTCTCCATGCAATGCTTCAATGTCTTTCTGAAAAATCATTCATTCCATTCTTGATCTCCGCTGGGTGACCAGGATGACGTAAGTACAGCTTTCATTATTATGAACAGCGAGGTCACCCCATGTTTACTGCGGCAGGCCTTGTACCTGGCGCATTCCCGTCTCCATCTACCTACCTCCTGCCTGTCACTCTATTAATTCTCATGACAGCTCTGTCAGAGTAGGACTAACACTAGGAATGTCTTCATCGCACAGATGAAGAAACGGATCTAAGAGTTGGCGGAAGTTGCCCAACTCATGAGGGGCAAAGCCAGGATGTGACCCGGGACCATTTGACATCAGACTCAACTCTTCCAACTAGGCAAACACTGGCTTCAAGCTGAAAGGGTGAGAATCAGGGAGAAGGGAGATGTCTATGCCAGGAAGACAGTGCCTCAAAGTCCCACCTGATTTCCAAAAGCAAACATGCAATAAACAAGCCTATGAAAATGAAGATCCACCTTACCTTCCTTTTTTTTTTTTTTTTAAAGATTTTATTTATTTATTTGACAGACAGAGATCACAAGTAGGCAGAGAGGCAGGCAGAGAGAGAGAGAGGAGAAAGCAGGCTCCCCGCAGAGCAGAGAGCCCAATGTGGGGCTCGATCCCAGGACCCCGGGATCATGACCTGAGCCGAAGGCAGAGGCTTTAACCCACTGAGCCACCCAGGCGCCCCCCACCTTACCTTCTTCTGCAGAACTTTGCACGTTGCAAAAGCCCCATATGGAATCTAAGGGAAGAAAAAGAAGAGTCAGCGCCTCCCTTCCTGCCGGTGGCACACAAGTGACGGGGCAGGAGGTGATCAAGTGCAAAATTCTCACGTGCAGAGCAGCGCTGAGCCGGGAGTGTGGTACAGGGGAGGCTGGGGAGGAATGCTGCTGGGAGGTGGTCAGCCCTCCCCTGCAATCAGCTGGCAGGAGACTGCCCTGCCCGGCCCCAGCCCACACACCAGCCCCATCATGAGCTCTACCAGGGCAAAAGAAAAAGGCCAGAGAAACCCTGGTTCTTCCAGTTCCCTAGAACTCTGTGGGTGCATTTTCTAGACTCCCAATTCTCATAGACTATGTTGAGGCCACCAACCATCTCAATTCTTTTGAATAAGAACAAAATCCAAGAACACTTTACTCGACTAATGCTTCCAGTGTTTTAAAAGCCCCAGTCCACATCTGTCTTTCTTAGGGACATGTGATCCAAGAAAAAAGGACCAATCAAATTCACAGCCAGAACACCAGCCCTGATTTACCTCTGAGAGCTCACACTTAGAGATGTCAAGAATGTCATCGGCCCCAGCTTCTTTTGCCTGCGAACAAAAAGAATAATAATAAAAAACAAAACGCCCTTGAAGAGCGGACAAACCAGCCAAAGAAACACAGGATCAAGGAGCTGTAAGAGACCAGCCACTGTCTGGTTCTACTAGTCCCTTCTGCAGGTGCACCAATGACCCCTGCCTCAGTGGGGCTTGAGGTCCAGCATGGAACAGCAAATGAACAAGTCACGACAACTGTCATCAGTTCCCTCAGGAGGGAAGTGCAAGGCACTCCTGAGTACCAGACAGGAGGCCTCACCGGTCTGCTTTGAGTCAGAGATCTCCTCTGGGGGTCAGGGAGACAGATGGGAGGGAGGGAGCACGCGGCTGGTTTGGGGACAGTGTGGAGCCCAGTTCATGAGGGCAGGGGTGGAGATGGACTCAGAGGAAGCCCAGTTTCCCTCACCAGACACATCTGATACTCTAGGCGTTTCCGAGCCTCTTCACTGGGTTTCCGCTTCCGGAAGAAGAGCGGCATTCTTTCTTTCTTGCCTTGGAGTAATCTTCGGGACTCTAGAGCATAGGAGAGAAATCAGGGCCTGGGGAATCTGTCACACCCGGGGCAGGCAGCACGCTAACACAGAACACGGAGCCGATCTGCTGGACCGTGTCATCCCTGATGGCAGCATCTGCATCCATCTCAACCATCCATCTGGGCCGCGAGCCCCGCACAGCAGATCTTTCTAAGGATGTCCTTTGAGAATGCATCAACAGACAGGACTGATCAATCACTTCTAGTTCCCAAAACACTGTCAGAGTGGCATCAACAAGCCAAACGTGGCATCAGCTACATCGTAAGCAAAGAGATCTCTTAGTTGAATCAAAACTCCAAGGCAATCCTCAGACAGCTTACCACCTTCACAGCTACCGTTGCGTCTGATTCTCACCACAGCCCAGTTAAAAGCGATACTGAAATGGACACATGAGCTCAGTGATCTGGTTAGATGGCCTGGATTGTCGCAAAAACCGTCTGGAGCTCTGTTCTTTCGAATGCTGACACTGTGGGGTTTGCCCAACTCCTTCATGCTTGGATAACTTAGCACTTGCTAATTACAGTGTCCTGAACTCAGAAGCCAGGTGCTTACTGCCTACCCAGCACCTGCAACTCGCAGCGCAGATGAGGGTCATCAAGGGGCCCAGGAAGCAATCATCCCGGGACGCTTGCAGTTAACAGCCCAGGCTTTGGAATGAAATGTAACCGGGTTTATGGAGGTTCCTCAAGAAATTAAAAATAGAAATACCCTACGACCCAGCAACTGCACTACTAAGTATTTACCCGAAAGATACAAAGGTAGTAATCAGAAGGGGCACCTGCATCCCAATGTTTACAGCAGCGTTATCAATAATAGCCAAATTATGGGAAAAGCCCAACTGTCCACCGATCGATGAATGGATAAAGAAAATATTCTGTATACACACACACACACACACACACACACACACACGAATATTACTCAGCCATCAAAAAGAACGAAATATTCCCGTTTGCAACGATACAGCTAGAGTATATAAAGCTAAATGAAATAAGTCAGAAAGAGACTAATACTATATGACTTCACTCATATGTGGAAATTAAGAAACAAAACAGATGAACATATTGGAAGGCAAAAAGAGAAAGAAGTAGACAAACCATAAGAGACTCTTAATGATAAAGAACAAACAGGGTTGATGAAGGTGGGTGGGGAAGGGGTTAAATGGGTGATGGGTATTAAGCCCTTGCTATGGTGAGCACTGGGGTTATATGTAATTAACGAATCCCTAAATTCTATTCCTGAAACCGGTATTACATTATAAGTTAACTAACTAGAATTTAAATTTAAAAATTGAAAGAAAAAAATGTAACTAACCATGTCCACCAACCATGTCACCTCTGTTCAATCTCTCTGAGCCTCAGTTTTCTCATCTGTATAATAATCTTACCAATACCTGGTTCTGGGAGGATCCAGTAATTTCATATATGTAAAACTCATAGCACATCACCTGGCACATAATCATTGCTCAGTCAACTATCAGTCACACAGCACTATACATCTAACAAATGACTTATTCAGGGCCCACTACAGCTAGGGAGAAGATGCAGTTGAAGAAGATACAAACTCAGTCCTCAGGGGGAGGGATAGAGATCACAGGTCTCCGCCCACAGGAGCGTGGGCAGTCTGGGGAGCCTGCCAAACTGCAAGCTGGCTCAGGCACCTCTTGTCACCCCACCTGCCAGCAGGGATGGGGACTAGTCTAAGAACAGCCCTCCCCCATCCATCCCTGGTGACAACTTCCTACCCTTCTGCTTCTCAAGGACTACCCCCGCATTCCCTCCCCAAAGTCCAGCCCTCCCACCACGTTCCCCACAGTGACCATCCCTTCTCCATCCCTCCCATAAGATCAGCTCCTCCCAACCTGCTCTCTGAGGTCCACCCTTCATCCATTCCTTCCACTGACTCCAGCCCAATGGGAAGAACCACACCCATTCTTCCCAGGCTGGAGTGGGGAGAGCCCCACCTGGCTTTGTGGGTGGACAGGTCCCCAATGCTCCTTCCCTCGTGTGGACCGGAAAGCAGGCAGATCACTCGGAGGGCTTGGTCATGAACACCGGCTCGCAGACCACCGGACATGAGCCCGGGCGGAGCCGGAGTCTGGTTTCCTCCAAACGCAAGAGCTGGGGACCGAAACTCAGAATCTCAGAAAGTCATGCAGACAGGGATGACGAAGTCTGAGACTCTGAGAACAGTATAATTTGGAAATAGGAGTTAGATCAAATTTAGATCCGAATAAAATTGTTTCCATAACAAAAATGCACATATCACGAGGGAGCTAAAAGGGGACGCGGGGGGACCCATGGCCCTAGGGTCTCGGAATGGGGGTGCGGACCCCTTAGGGGAGGGGCGGGGCTTTCCGTTTAGGCTACAGGGACCAAAGGGTGACCCTCATGATAAGAGAGAACAGAGAACAGCGGGGCCCTGGAGCAGCCCTCTCTTGCCTGCCCCACCCCCAGGCGAACCTCCCCGAATCCCCCCAACTCCCAACCCTTCCCAACCCCTAGTTACAACTCACCGGGAGAGGGGTTCTCCAGCCGTCTGCCTCAGGAACCTGCCCACAAGCAACATGGCGGCAAGGGCGTCGCTGGGAGGCTGGGCGGAGCCAACAGGTCTCGCGAGAGTCGTGCTTTTCAGCCTATATCCGGCGCCGTCAGAAAGTCTTCCGGCCTTTTGGTTTTCGGCTTGGAGGAGGCAAAGGTGCAACTGTCTTCGGTCGTCCCGAATCCGGGTTCATCCGACACCAGCCACCTCCGCCATGCCGCCCAAGTTCGACCCCAACGAGATCAAAGTCGGTGCGTGCTTTAGATGTGGCTGGGGCTGCAAGATGGAGCATCCCTTCTCCCCGCAGCCCGTCGGGCCTCGGGCCCAGCCGCCGTAGCCTTTCCCACGCCGGGCTTTTAAGTTGCTGCCCGCTAGAGGCCCTTCCAGGGCTGCGATCAGGGCGCTGTGAGGTCCTGGCCGAGTCTCTTGACTCGTTCTGGGTCTCAGCTTCCCCACGTGTAAATGGGGAGGGAGGACCGGACGACCTGTGGTGGCTTTGCAGCACGCACGCCATAGGGTAAGGTTTGTGCCCGGGCGCTCCTCCCCGCCCCTGGGTTGGCCGGCGGCCGAACTGCCTTCCGCCGGCCCGGTGCGGATCTCAACGAAGGCTGCGGTCCCACGTGGCGCTTGGAGCGATCCACGCCAGGGAGGACGCGACTCGCCCGCTGCGGGTTGGGTGGCCCTTCCGCTCCCTGCTGAGGCTCTCGGTGCTGTTTCGAAAACTGACAAGCCGTGAGGCCAGCCCCAGAAAGATTCTCGGAGAGAAGGCTGTGGCGCGGGCGCTCATCTTGCAGCGACACTGATGTTTTCTTTCTCCCAGTGTACCTGAGGTGCACCGGTGGCGAAGTTGGCGCCACGTCTGCCCTGGCCCCGAAGATCGGCCCGCTGGGACTGGTAAGTCATCCTCGTGGAGGACGGTTGCTTAGGTTCCACACTGCGGAATTGGCAGTCCTTTCTTCACCTCCTCTGAAGTGGAAGTGCCCCGGTAGCAAGCTCATACACGAGATTGGAAAGTGCTGCTTTGAAGCTGTAACTTCCACTCTCCAGGGTCAAGATCCTGACTGCGGCCTTGAGCATACCTGAGGCGTGAGCCAGAGGTCTTGCCTGACGGTTTAGAAGGTAGCTCAGCGCCACTTGGCAGCCTGCTTAGCTAAATGTGTTCTAGTCAGGGCAGTGGGCCTATCACTGATGCGGTTAAATTTATCAGTAGAGTGTTAACTGGGGTATGAACTGAACATAGTAGTTTGTGTAACCTACTCCTTAATATAACCAGCTTCACTGATGACCCTGCTTATCCACTTCTCCAGTTCATGCTTTTACTGAGCTTGCATTTCCCTGAATATCATTAGGCTTTTATTCCTTGGACATTGGTCTCCTGAACCAAACACTACCCACGTGGTCTTGCTTAACTATGTGGTTAAGCACGTTTCCTTGGCTCTCCGTGTAGCTGGCACCAGCCGAGCATCTTTCTCGTTGAGGCTGATGCCCGGATCCCATCCTTGCAGAAACCTGGTGTCTGTAAAACTATCCAGGTGATTTGGTGGATATAACTAGCATTGGAAATTCCCGCATCATCACATGGGTCCTTATGGGAGGGTAGGTGGGTAGGTAAGGGACGTGGCCATTTTATGACATTGTCTACTACTGTGATAGCCATGCCTTGATTTGGTAGGTGCAGTTCTGTGCTTCAGACAGTGCCCTGTGCTGGCTTGGGGTGTTGGCCAAATGAGCGGGATGGGTTTTCAGACTCTACTTCGAACTTAACAGACCAGTGTGATATACCTTTTTTCCCTCTAGTCTCCAAAAAAGGTTGGTGATGACATCGCCAAGGCGACTGGTGATTGGAAGGGTCTAAGGATTACTGTGAAGCTGACCATTCAGAACAGACAGGCCCAGGTACTTGGTTTGAGGGGAAGGGCAGAGGTAGCAACCCTCTGGGATTCCTGGGGGGAAGGTTTTTGCCACCTGCCCCCAGTGGTGAGCTGAGGGCAATTTTAAATGGGGGTGGGGAGGCTTTTTTGAGAGTCTGGTCAAGAAAGCGCAAAGATGTGGGCCTGATACTAACTCTTGTCACTTATGTGACATTGGGCAAAGTGCTTTGTGTCTCTGGGGCTCGGACAGGTTTCAGGCTGTGAAAATAACTCCAGAATGCAGAGCAAACGCAGTCTGGCCCATATATTTTGAGAGCCTGGTTACATGGCTGTATTGACGGTCTTCATTGGAGCTTGGAGTGGGGCTTATTCACATGGACAATCTCTTTTGCAGATTGAAGTGGTACCTTCTGCCTCTGCCCTGATTATCAAAGCCCTCAAGGAACCACCAAGAGACAGAAAGAAGCAGAAAAACAGTTGAGTGGCTTTCTCCTTGGTAATTTGTGAGTGGCAGGATCTACCCACCGTGATAACTTAGTGGCATGTTTTCCCTTTAATGAACCTGGGTGGGGGCTCAGCGGGAGTTGATAAGCTGTTAGAGAGCCAGGCACCACCAGGAAGTGTCCCGTGGCTCCCCGGTGCCGGGCATGGGGCTGGCCCTACTCGGGGCACGCAGGAGGGAAAGAAGGTGAAGTGGTAATGGTAACCAGTAATCAGAGCACTTCTGAGCTAACCTAAACCTGTCCCCTTTTTTTCATGTCTTAAACTGTCTCCTTTGTGTAAGATTAGCAGAGACTTGATTTTGCTCCAGCTACCCGCCACTGCACCTGATCAGTTTCTGTTGGCCGGTGCGGCCCAGTGGTGAGCTGAGAGTAAACCCCAGCTTAGGAAACAGGGTTGTTCTTCATGTGGATGACTCTGTGCCGAAAGCATGGGAACAGCCTGGAAATAAAGACGAGGGAGCACGTGATGTGGTCTGCTCTGGCCTTGGGTTGTGACCAAGCTTACACTTTTTCTTCTCTGCAGTTAAGCACAGTGGTAATATCACTTTCGATGAGATCGTCAATATTGCCCGACAGATGCGGCATCGATCTTTAGCCAGAGAACTCTCTGGTAAGTGGACAACATTGTTATATGGGGCATGTGCACCAAGTGGTAGCTTTTCCCAGTTTGAAGGGACAGTCACTGTAAGACCCACAGTTGGGGTGCAGAATGGCTTGACATCAGTGAATATTTGGGGCTGGATGTGTTTAAATCTGGGTGTCAAGGGAGCCGTGGAGACTGCATTAAGGGCTTACAAAACTAAATGGACTTCGGAATGTTGGATTAGAGAAGTAGGGATGTCTGTCATTCCATAAAATACGGTTAATCCCTCAATGCCTGCTGTGATTTCCCTATGGGTATCTGAGGACTGTGAGGGACTGAAGCTCCTCTGATGCTACTTTTCTTACTTCCAGGGACCATTAAAGAGATCCTGGGGACCGCCCAGTCTGTGGGCTGCAATGTTGATGGCCGCCACCCTCATGACATCATAGATGACATCAACAGTGGTGCCGTGGAATGCCCAGCTGTAAGTGACCTCTGTTTCACTTGGGTAAAGCAGGGTGAGAGCTGGAGGAAGGCTGGAACAGTTCTAGAAATGGTCAGTAGTGGGTTTGGACTATGAGATTTTTTTATTCTATTGACGTATTTCTTTTTTCTTTCCCACAGAGTTAACTACAGAAGAGAATTATTTCAATAAAGGATCATTTGACATCTAGTGGACCTTTTGATGTGGCCTCTTCCTTGCAGGAGCTGGCTCCTTTGTGGTCAGAAGAGGGGCCAGTGGGGCAGAACCTGTGGCAGAAGTAGCAGTTTGGGTAACAAGCTTCTGGGTGACAGATGGCCGCCCTGTATGGGACTAGCTCAGAGGAGACACCTAGAAGGGAGGCCTTGGTGCTTTTCTTGTAGGCCACATACAGGCATAGAGCTCTTCATAAGAATAAAATTCTTGGCCAAAAAGACGACTTGCACGTCAGCATGAACACATGGCAAGGAATCTATGCCAGACCAGTTTAAATCCTGAGGGGGCCCACAGCCCTCCACGCAGGCAAGTGTTCACTATCCGTTCCAGTGTACAGCTGGGCTTCAGAAGCACTGAATCTGACCTTTGTCCTAAGTCCTTAAGGGTCATTTTCTAGTGGCATGTTTTTGCCTTTCCCAAGTCTCTTATTAGCCTCTCATGATTCTTTCTTTGAAGTGAGGTGAATGTGGAAGATGAACCAAGGTATCTGCATGCTGGGGTGAGCTATATCTGAGTAGCTCAGAGGAGCTTCTGGATACCAGCCTAAAGTGGGGGGGGGGGGGCGGCTTGGGGATAACCCAGGAACTTAGCTTCCTTGGCATTAGTCATATTCTTGCTTTACATAATTTTGTCAATAGACCTTTAAAGTAGGTGGGTTCTCCCCGCCCCCCGCCCTCCAAGCAGGGTTGGAGAACTGTAATGGGAAGGATTACCTGAGAACTCAGGTCAGTGAGGGGGAAGGATAAGCCTTCTAGGACCTGTGCCAAGTGACCAAAAAACCAAAGCTAGAGGCCTTGGGTGGTGAAAGCTGAATCTGAAGTCAAAGGGTCACCTAACCCCAAACCACAAGGGTTTACTGTGGAGATGAGGTCGTGTTGGCTCTGTGAGGATAGTATGCCAAAGGTGAGACTCAGCAGGGGAGAAAGAAACTCCCCAACAGTGAGAACCTTGCTCTAAATTAAACTTCTTCAAGAAGAGATGTGAAGGACCCACTGGCCTGTGAGGGAAGGACGGTGGACACCAGGTTGTCCTTCTGGCCCCTTAGAGGGATGTACTTTGCTGAGGGATTTCACTGGCTTCCTCTGGACATGCTCAGCCTCTTCCCTTTTGGGTGTTTTCTTTGTAACGGTAGCAAACACCTGAACATCATCCTAAGTAGAGATTGGGCCTAGCAGTGTCTAGATTTTCCTATATAGAGCTTTAAAGAGTAGATATCCTGCTCCCACTGTCGATGAGACTATAGCATGTCCAATCTTTCCTCATTGAATTAGTCCCCCCAAATCCTCTTTGGCCCCATTATGGAAACTTCATTCCTATCTAGTGTTGGTTCTTTTAACAGCCCTCATTCAAGAACTAACCATCACCCAAACACCTGGCCTTTAAGAAGAAACCAAGTCAGGGCACCTGGGTGGCTCAGTTGGTTAAGTGTCTACCTTCACCTTTGGGTGATTCTGGAGTCCTGGGATTGAGCCCCACATCTGGCTCCCTGCTCAGCAGGGAGTCTGATTCTCCCCCTCTGCTCCTGTACTCTTGCTGTCTCTCAATTATCTTTAAAGAAAAAAGAACCAAGTTCTTTACTCACTGACACCTTAATCTTTATAAATCAAGGTTCCTGCAGTGCTTGCTACACAAAAAGCAGCTTGGCTCACTGAATAAAGGTAAGTCTCCAGTATAATTCAATGGGTTGTTGATGCTTACTGAAGAGTTGAGAAAGAAGAGAGCTCCCGAGACCTTCCACCTGCGACATGTAAAATCGGGACTATTTATTAAAGGTGCTTTTGCGTGTGGCTCTGAGCTACAGACTGTAAGGTCCCAGGTCTCCACAGGTTTTCAGACTACCTGCATTTCCTGCCAGGTCCCCACCCACTTTGGTCCTCTGGTTACTCCCCAGCGTGGAGTCTCTGGTGTCTAATGAAGGCAGAGCTACACCGGAAGGCCTTGCCACACTCCCTACATTCATAGGGCTTCACGCCAGTGTGAATCCTCTGATGTTGACTAAGGGACGAGCTCTGGTTAAATGCCTTCCCGCACTCATTGCACTCGTAGGGTTTTTCTCCCGTGTGAATTATATGATGTCGGATAAGGGCTGAGCTCTCACTGAAAAACTTCCCACACTCATTACATTTATATGGCTTCTCCCCAGTGTGGGTCTTCTGGTGGATGATGAGATTTGTGCTTTGGCTGAAAGCCTTCCCACACTCGCCGCACTTGTAGGGCTTCTCTCCTGTGTGAGTCCTTTGATGGTTTGTGAGGTTTGCGCTCTGGCTGAAGGCCTTCCCACATGCCCCACATTTATATGGTTTCTCCCCAGTGTGGATTCTCTGATGCTGAATAAAGGCAGCACAGTAACTGAAGGCCTTCCCACACTCACGGCACTGGTAGGGCTTCTCCCCCGTGTGGGTCCTCTGGTGGTTTGTGAGATTCGCACTATGACGGAAGGCCTTCCCGCAGTCGCTGCACTCATAGGGCTTCTCCCCGGTGTGAATTCTCTGATGCTGAACAAGGGCTGAACAGTCACTAAAGGCTTTTTCACACTCACTACATTTGTAGGGCTTTTCTCCAGTATGAGTTCGCTGGTGCTTCGTGAGGTTTGCGTTCTGGCTGAAGGCTCTCCCGCATTCACTGCATTTGTAGGGTTTCTCTCCGGTGTGAATCCTCTGGTGCTGAATAAGAGATGAGCTCTGGCTGAAAGCCTTCCCACACTCGTTGCACTCGTAGGGTTTCTCCCCAGTGTGGCTCTTCTGGTGCTGAGAAAGGGAGGAACAGTAACTGAAGGATTTGCCACATTCGCTACAAGTATACGGTTTTGCTCGGTGGGGCTTAATTATAGGAGAATTCTTCCTGAAGCTCTTTGGATGTGCTTCCCATTTCCGGGGTCTCACTTCTGTGGGAACTCTCTGTTGTGGAGAAAGGACTGGTCTCAGGTTGAAGCTCTTCCCCAGGTCACTGTTCCTGTGATCTGACTCCCCAGGGGGCAGCTCTATACTTGGGTCTTGGAATGAATCTTCAGAAATGTCATGCTCGGGTGGTGATTCAGACATAATCTTCCAGTCTGAAAAATATTTAGAAAAGCGTTTTGCCCCCCTTCGGTGGAAGAAAAGGTACTACCGAAAGACAAAAGGCTGATGGGGTTTGGTCGAACTTCTGTGCAGACAGGCCTGATGCTGCCTCCCTCTCACCCGCAATACTGCCCACGATGGCTCTTCAGATACGTCAGCGTGCCTGACTCCCTTTCCTGACCTGCCAGGCATGCAGAAGTTTACCCCAATCTCCCTCAGATGCAATGTTCCCTTCCACATTTCTGACCCTTTCCTCCACTTTGGCAACTACAGGACAGTCTCTACTTGTCTTCTTAGTCTCACAATTCTTGGTCTGGATTTGGCAATCTGCTTACCAGGTTTAAATAATTCACTTTGAAAAGCTGATGGCCAATGCCAGCAAGATGAATTCTTTCACCTATCAAATCGGCTACATTTCAGAATTCTCGTGTCGGTAGGAAAGCAGCATCGAGATCTTCCGCAGAGCCATCTGGTGGCATGCGTCAAAGAGTCTTTAAAACGCTGACATAAGAACCGCACCCGCGGGATCTGCCCTAAGGAAGGGCCGGAAGATTACACAAAGCTAGTGCTCACGGCATTATTCGCCAAAGAAAAGCAAACACCCAAATAAATGTTTAATAAAGGAATGACCACAGTAGAGCCAATACAGGGACCCTATTTAGCAATCAGAGGCCATGTCTGAAATGGGCACACGATAGATCCTTCTGCAGAAAGGTATTGACTTTAAAAAACACTGCAAAGATACACAGTATGTGTGTAAGCTGTGTTGTCTTTGGGTTGTGGCACCAGGGGCAATTTTTATTTTCTTCAATGCTTCTCTGTATTTTCTAATGTTTTCCAATGTCAATATAATAAAAGTTAGAAAAAAAACTTTCAGAGAACATGTAGTGATAGAAAGAAAACTACTGTTACATGAAAAGAAGAAGCATGTAAACTTACACACTGTTATTTCTACTTTAGAAGAATGTACAAGTTCTGGTCTGAGCCTCCCCATTAGGGGGCACCTGGCTGGCTCAGTGGCTAGAGCTTGTGACTCTTGATCTCAGGGTCATGAGTTCGAGCCTCACATGGAGGGCAGGTAGAAATTACTTAAAAAAGAAAACTTTAGAAAACAAAGATAAAATTATCCCTGCATTTTGTTATACGAGGAAGATGGAAGGGATGACAGGGACCTTGATTTTTTTTTATCCTGTTCCAAATCTCAAATTAACCTATTTTACTAAAAAAAGTCATTTTAAATAGAATAAATAATACTGCTTTTATAATCAGAAAATAGGTATTTTTTAAAAGAAGAGTTAATGATTCTTAACCCTTTCTGGGCTCTCCCTCATTTTAAGAGAAAACTTTAAAATGTGAGTGTAATGTAGGATATTTGGAAACAGAAGCTTATGGCCCCACGCACTGCTGTCTCTGGCCCTGGTACTTGCACATAAGAGGGTGGAGTTTCAGGGAGGGCTACAGAGTTTCTTTTCTCAAGGGTTACTTTTCCTGAAGATTCTTTCGGTTTCGACCTTATTTCTCAGAGGAAAGAACAAACAGCAAGGCTAGCTCTGGGTGACCTCTACTTGAATTTCTATATGGAATCTTGACCCAGATAGCTTGGGTTTAAACCCTGACTCCACCTCTCCCTAGCTATGTGATTGTGGGCAAATTATTAACCCATTTCTTGGAGGTATTATCTGTAAATGTGGCTCTCACAGAATTACTGTGAGAATTAAATGAGTTAAAACACATAAGGGACCTGAGGGATAGTTAAATGTCCTATGAGTGCCTGTTATTATCTTAGGCTTTTTCCTTGTAAGCCTTCTGAAATGGTTTCCCTCCAGAGTGCACGTGTGTACTAACGCCCAATCCACCATGCACACAGCAGTCCCCATTTTGGGTTCAGGGCGTCGCCATGTAATTCAGTATCTGGATCATGTATGGCTTTGACAGCTCTGAAAACTTGACCATCTATCTGAGAAAAGATGGAAAGAAGAAGAAAAGTGCCAAGAAAAGCAGCGGTGGGGGAAAGGAGCAATTCAGGAAACTGCATTTTGCTCACAAACTGTCCTACCTCAGCCCGCCTCACCTCTCCACCTGGCTCCTGCAGGAGACTAACAACGACCACACCAAACGTGCCCAAAACAGAACAGCTGGCTTTCCCTTCCCAGCCAGTGTCTCCTTCGGGTCTTCTTGCTCATGGTTTTGCTCAGGCCAGGATCATCCTTAATGCCCCTACCCCGCACTTCCAATTTACTGGCAAGTTCTATTAGCTTTAACACCTACAATGTTCTGCCACCACCCACCATTCTCTCTCCCTGGTGTGTCTGCCACAGACTCCTAACTGATCTCCCTGCTCCTACTCTTGGACCCTGGAAGTCTTATTCTCCATATGCTATTTTTTTCTTTAAAGATTTTATTTATTGATTTGACAGAAATCACAAGTAGGCAGAGAGGCAGGCAGAGAGAGAGAGGGGGGAAGCAGGCTCCCTGCTGAGCAGAGAGCCGGATGCGGGGCTCGATCCCAGGACCCTGAGATCGTGACCTGAGCCGAAGGCAGAGGCCTTATACCCACTGAGCCACCCAGGCGCCCTCCGTATGCTATTTTTAAACACAAATCAAGTATGGTCCCCTCCCTGCTCAAAACCCTCAAGGACTTTTATCTCACTATGTGAATAAAATCTGAACAAATTACACGGCCTCCAAAGCCCAGAATGATCTGTTCCCTGCCTACCACTCTCCCCCACTTACTGAGTCCTAGGGTCTTCCAATCCTAATACAAGTCAAGCTCATTCCCAACCCCCAGCGCCTCAACACCTGCCGTATCCCAGAATGTCCCTCTCCCAGACACTCACATGGCTCTTCCTTTAGATCTCAGTCCCAATGTCACCTGCTCCAAGTGGTCTTTTCTAGCCATCTGACTGACAACTGCCCCCACCTCCATCTGTAGTCCCATTCTCACCTTCATACTCCCCATCACTATGCCCTTATCCTGCTTTCCTTCAGAGTACACCTCACTGTCTGACACTATCAGTAATTTTGTTTATTCATTTTGTTTACGTTCCTCACATCAGAGGATGTAGGGAGGGACTATGTCTTGTTCTCTGCTGTACCTTCAGTGGCTAAACCAATTCCAGGATTTACCAAATGCTTACTGTGTATTTGTTGACCGAATGAGTAACAAATTCAATGTGAAAAAAGCAAACTGACCAGCTGGGCCTGGGCAAGTGTTAACAGCCACAACAGAAGTTCCTAAAACAACCAGTGAGGTGAAAAGTACTTTAAAGACCAGGGGCTGCCATCAGGGCGCAGGTGGGATGTGGCACCGGAGGGCTCTGAAAGCAGCCCACGGTGGCCGAGCAATGCCCAGGCTGCTCTGTGAATCTCAGAGCAGAGGTGCGACCCCACCGAAGCAGGGTACTAGTTACTCCAACAGCCAGACTGAAACTTTTCTCAAATCACTTCACGATCATACAGCTAATATAGCACTCCATAGCTGATAACTTTTTTTCATGTATATTAGTTTGTAAAATAAGATTTTGTTACCTACATTTTTAAGACAGAGACAGAAGCGACCACATAACTTAGTGGTTTACTCTGAGTCTGTGCAATATAAGTAGCAAGCCAGGACCGGAAAGCCTCTTCCACAGGTCTACATCCGAACCTGTGTCCACACCAACACTCTAATACCTCAGAGCAGGGACTGTTGGTGCTAACACCCCTTCCCAAGTTGTTCCGAATAATGTGCTGATCTGACCTTTTTAGGATCCTGAAACTCTCTGAGGCTGTGATGAAACCTTTTTCTGGAAAAATGCAGCCACTGTCCTCTCCACATAACACCACGAGTTCTACACGGGGCGCACCGCCCAAGATAAAAGGCCCCGCGCGGCAGAAATAGTGCCGGGCACCAGAGAACCTTGAGGGGGAAGCAGTGGGACCACTGAGGCACCTGCAAAAGGATTTCAGCAAGTCCAAGTGGTTCCTGGGTAACAAAAGGGCTGAGGTAACGTGTGACAGGATGTTTAGAAAGTAGATAGTAAGATGGGAAGGAGAGAGTTCTGATCGGATGTGCAGAAAATCTGCCAGAGGCATTTTTCATGGACTTGTAGTAATAATAATCAGAAATGAAGATATAAAGCATTAGGCTATATTTTTAAACAAATTTAAAGGTTTGTCACCATAAGGTTCTTAAGTTCATTCATACCTCTGATGCTTTAAGTTTAAAAATATCAGAGGCGGCTGGAGCCCCAGCGAGAAGCTCCTGAGGCCCGGCCAGAGGTCACACATCCACAGGGGCTGAAGCACAAAGGTGGGGGTGGGGTGAGCAGCCTGGGATGAGCAGCAGGAGAGAAACACAGCAGCTACGGCTTCCCTGTTGTTTTTTCTGAGGTGCTCACTATTAGCCCTTTAGGAAATTCTAGGAGGGTCTCACATAGAGGGCGAGAAGGCATCCATTTAAGGGCCAGAGAGGGGAGTAGCAGTAGGTGTCATAGCTGGATGGATGGGTAAAGGTGGGCATCTGAGAGCCTCAGTGAGGTGAACCCCAAGCAGAGAATGTGCTAGGCCAGCAAAGATGACTCTCATTCCCCCAGAGGCCAGCAACACCACCGCTGGTCCCAAACATCTCCCAGCCCAGGGGAACTTTGCCAGGAAGAGGTGTGGACTAGTGGGCTTTGGAATCAGACAGACCTTGCTTTGAAGCCCAGCCATGCCACTTTCTAGCTGTGAGGCTCTGAACCAGCAAGTCAGCCTCTTTCAGCTTTAACTTCCTCATCTGTAAAGTGGCGGTACAGTATCTACCTCACAGCGCTGTTAAAATCATCAAATGCTCTAATGTGTACTTCAAGGGCTTCTGCTCTTGAGACTCACGGGCTCCAGTGTTGGCTCACTTACCGGGGCAGGTGCTCCTCAGGCTTCCTCCCTGCAGCACCCATGGACCGTCTTCCCTCTGGTCCAACTGGGAGTTCACACTGGGCTGGGAAACTGGAAGTCCTGCTCCAGGGGAAAAACAGGCGTTAGAGATTTAGATTACGTATAAATAGTCCCCCCAGAACTCACGGATGTGGAAACACACCAGTTAGGTCATTTATTTCATTCATTCAGCAAATATTTACTGAGCATTCCTCTTGGTTCCGGGCGCTGGAGGACACAACAGTAATTAGGCCAGATGAGGTGCCAAGGAGGGGTCCAAGTCAGGGAGTTAAGCCCCAAAAGCAAGTTACTTAGAAAAACAGGGACTTACTGAGTATGGAGGAACTGGCCTGAAGGTCACCCTACTCCTCCTGGGAAATAAGAAAACAGGGAGCTGCAGTCTCAGGGGTTTCTCAAGCGCGAATGCAGAGACCTTTCACTAGGGAGCCAGGAGGATAAACACTATCCCCACAATGTGTCCGAGCGACTCGGGATCAGTCGACACTGGCAAGTGCCACAGATATTCAGAACTGAGTAAGCTCTACATTTCAAATGGCTTCCTTACCCAGCAGGACCAGATTCCTGGTGTTTTCTGGTAACCCCTCCTTGAACCTTGGAGTCCCCCTCGGAGCAGGGACCAAGGGCCTCCACCCATCCTGGGTAAAAGCTACAGTCACGCTGCTGAAGGCTGTGGAGCCCTGAAATGAGACAAAAATTCCTTCTCGCCCACTGGCTTCAGGATGGGAGAGAAAAGC
Source organism: Lutra lutra (assembly GCF_902655055.1). Lineage (NCBI taxonomy): Eukaryota > Metazoa > Chordata > Mammalia > Carnivora > Mustelidae > Lutra > Lutra lutra. Next base: position 87,793,058 of record NC_062290.1, on the reverse strand, counting down.
ATTTACTGATCACTTTGTATGAGCCTAACACTATACTGGATACCGACACACAAAAATAAATCAAATATAGTCTCTTTCTGTGTTTATAACTGACAGACTTTATATAAAAATGGACAGAGTACATACACAGCTGTATCTACAGAAAAGAAGGAACTAGGCAGAAACTAACGGATGCTCAGGAACGAAATGAGCCAGTGTAGACAAAACAAAATTAGTTTTGTTAAGTTTATGCAATGAGAAAGCAGGAAGAAATGTGAAAGCTCAACTTTTCGGAGTGTTTAATATATGTTCCCATGAACTTGGATATCATACAGTACAAAAGGAGAGCCAGACATGTATGTGACCACCTATAGTAACATGTCAGAAAGACAGGTAGACCAGATGCCAGGATAACAGAGAAGGAATCCTGCATGGAGGACAGAGGAAGACCACAGAGAGGAGGTGATCTTGAAGGAGAAAGGTTTTCAGACGAAGAAAGAGAAGGTTACCCAAGGCAGGGTAAAAACAAACAAGAGCAAAGGCATGGAGGTGGAAAAGGCCTCATGTCTGTTTTCAGAGCAAGTGATGGTACCTCCACTTATCTCGTGGGTCACACCAGAAACCTGGGTGTGATGTTCCCCTTTCCTGCAGCTCCCCACAAATCACTGTGTCTTCACCTTCCTCCACAGTGTCACTAGAGTTCACACATTTCTCTCCATGGCCCCATCACTGCCTTATTTGAAGCCAGCATCACTTTCCAAATTATGACCTGTAATTTACCTGGTCTTACAATCCATCCTTCATACCAAGAAATGCCAAGATTTCTTGGTATGAACAGGACAAAGAGCGTCTTCTTTGAAAACCATCAAATATTTAAAACATGTGGGTCACTTGATAATAGTCAAGAGAGTAAAATCCATCATAAAGATTTAAGTGTTATGAACTATGTAACAAACATTATGTAACTAATAAAGAAAACACCGTAGGAAGTACAAAAAGAAATTTAAAATACTACAGCTATGAGATGTTAAAATAACTCAGTAGCAGGGTTAACACAAAATAAACAACAAAATAAAGGTATGGAAGAACTCAGCAATTTAATTAGTAAGGTTGAGCTAATAGAGCCAGCAACGCTGCATTCTTCAATCACGCTATCCCTGGCTGTTCTGAGTTGACAAAAGACACTGTCCCCACGGAGCACAACCCAGCTGAATGGGCAGACAGAGAAACCAAAGTGACAATTTGGAAATGTAAAAGAAAAAAAGATCCACAGCCAGACATTTTCAACATAAACAAGAAAGGAAGAATATATTAGAAATTCAACTCAAGAGGTTAAAGTATCAAACTTTAAAATAAATTTGACAAAGATGAAAGCAAAAAACTAAGAAAAAAAAATTGTTACTAAAAGAATCGATGAGAAAAATCCAAGAGCAGACTTTCTATAAAGGAAAAGAAACAGACCAATACCTAGACTAGTCAGGAAAAAAAGGAGAGAAGACAGTTCCTACCCTGGCAAAAGGACTACGAAAGGAATATACTAGAAATGATTCCGTAGAATACTTTAAATGAGGAAGAAGGATTCTTCGAAGTGGAGATAAAAAGAAGGTTAAAAGCAGGACAAACCTGTTTTGGGAAAGTAGAAAAGGAAGAATATGGGGGCACTTGGCTGGCGCAGCCAGTGAAGCATGAGACTCTTGATCTCAGGGTTGGGAGTTCAAGCCCTGCACTGGGTGTAGAGATGACTTAAAAATAAACTCTTAAAAAACAAAACAAAACAAACAAACATAAAAACAAAACAAAAAAGAAAAGAAAAGGAAAGGAAGAATAGGACTGAAAAGACAAATGAAAACGTTAAGTGTTTCATCTCTGTGGGTTAGTAAGGGTGAGTTTTTGGGTTATGCTTTCTATGTTTTTCAGGTTTTCTACAATAAACATGAAATCCTCTTATAATTAAAAAACAGGAACAAAAACCCTTTAATATTAAAAAAAAAAAAAAAAAAAAAGAGGCTGCCTCTCAGAGTCAATTTCCAACTTACGTGGGCCCCAACTGTGAGGAGACCAGCGGCCAATCCTTCATCTCCTGTGCTTTCGTCTCCGGGAAGGGCAGAGTCTGGAGAAGGCAGCTCTGCAGGAAGGGAGAGAAATCAATGAGGCTTAAAAGTTACAGCTCAGCAAGCCAAAGAGTCTCATATTCCCGCTCTGAAGGGGACACTGCAGGCTGTAGGGGACTCGGGCTGCATCTGCAGACCGATTTCTCCATTACCCTTCCTACCACTGAATCCCATCAATTCACTCAGACACAGGGAGTCATTAAAGTAACAGACTCTCGGGGCGCCTGGGTTAGGCCTCTGCCTTCAGCTCAGGTCATGATCTCAGGGTCCTGGGATCGAGTCCCACATCGGGCTCTCTGCTCAGCAGGGAGCCTGCTTCCTCCTCTCTCTCTGTCTGCCTCTCTGCCTACTTGTGATCTCTGTCTATCAAATAAATAAATAAAATTAAAAAAAAAAAAGTAACAGACTCTCAAGTAGCACAGGTCCCCCCTTACCAATGTGCAAACCATACAACCTTTCTAGGTCTCATTTTTCTCATCTGTAAATGGGAATGATAATCCCTTATAAAGTTGCTGGAAGATGAAAGCAAAATGCAGACAAAGCAGCTGGCACAATGCCTAGCACGTTAGTACACAGTAAGGACGCACAAATATTACCACCTGCTGAGTTCACTGGGAGACAGTGGCTCTGGAGATTTAAGATATTTGCCAAATCAAGAGAGGTAATGACCAAGTGGGATTCATCGAAGGAACACAAGATCAGTTCATCAGATGAAAATCAATCTGCATAATATACCAAGGTAAGGAAAAGGAGAAGACTCCACACAGACCCTTTCAATAAACACCAACAAGTCCATTCTGTAAAATTTGTTACCCTTTCCTGGTAAGATACATTCAATAAACTAGGAAAAGAACATCCTCGACCTGATAAAAGACCACTACGGAAAAGCCAGATTTACATCATACTTAATAGTGGAAGACCGATACTTTCCCCTAAGATCAGGAACAAGACAAGGTTCTCTCTCTCACCACTTCTATTCAGCATGATACTGAAGGTTCTAGCCAAGGAAATTAGGAAGTAGGGAAAAAGTCATCCAGATTGGAAAGGAGGAAGTACAATTACCAATATTTGTAGATATGATTTTGTATATGGAAAATCCTAATGAGGGGCACCTGGCTGGCTCAGTTGGCAGAGCATGTGACTCTTGATTTCAGGGTCATGAGTTCAAGCCTCACACTGGGCGTGGAATCTACTTAAAAAATAAAATAGCCCTTCTATAAAAATATATATATAAATAAAAAGTAGGAAAAAACCCTAAGGAATCCACACACACAAAACAAAGCCCTATCACAGCTAAGTTCAGCAAAATTGTGAGATACAGGATAGATATATAATAAAAAGACAGCCCAGTTAAAATTAGGCAAAGGATGTGAATAGACATTTTCTCCAACCAATTTCTATACACTAGCAATGAGCAATGAGCAGTGAAATTAAAAAAAAAAATTCCATTTGCAAGAGCATCAAAAGAATAAAACACTTAGGAATAAATTTATAAATTTATAATTTAGGAATAAATTTATAAATTTATAAATTTAACAAAGGAAATGCTAGACATGTACACTGAAGGGTACCAAACACTGTAGAAATTACAGAAGACATAAATAAATGGAAAGACATAGCATGGATTCATGGATTGGAGGATTGGAGGATAATAATGTTGGGATGGCAAAACTCACCAAAGTAATCTACAATGTCAATGTAGTCAATGTAATCCCTATCAAAATCTCAGTTTGAATTTTTTTTTTTTAAGATTTTATTTATTTATCTGACAGAGAGAGATCACAAGCAGGCAGAGAGGCAGGCAGAGAGAGGAGGAAGCAGGCTCCCTGCTGAGCAGAGAGCCCGATGCGGGACTCGATCCCAGGACTCCGAGATCATGACCTGAGCCGAAGGCAGTGGCTTAACCCACTGAGCCACCCAGGCGCCCCTCAGTTTGAATTTTTAATGGAAATTAAGAAGATCCTAAAATTCATCTAGAAATGCAAGTGGCCCAGAAGAGCCAAACAAACTGGAAAAAGAAAAAGAAGTTGGAGAATTCATTCACACTATCAAAACCTTGCACATGGGGTGCCTGGGTAACTCAGTTGGTTAACTGTCTTGGCTCAGGTAGTGATCTCAGGGTCCTGTGATGGAGCCTGGCACTGGGCTCCCTGCTCAGTGGGGGGCCTGCTTCTCCCTCTCCCTCTGCTCCTCACCCTGCTTGTGCTCTCTCTCCCCAATAAATAAATAAATAAAAATCTTAAAAAAAAAAAAAAAGATGGAAAACAACAAATGTTGATGAGCATGTGGAGATATGAGACCCCTCATACATTGCTACTGGGATTGTGAAATGGTGCAGTCACCGGGGAAAACTGTGGCAGGTCCTCAGAAAGTTAAACAGAGGTACCTTATGACCCAGCAGTTCTCCTAGGAACATGAATAAGAGAAATGAAAACACATCCACACAAAAACTTGGGCACGACGCGGCTGGGTGGCTCAGTCATTAAGCGACTGCCTTCAGTTCAGGTCATGATCCCAGGGTCCTGGGATTGAGTCCTGCATCGGGCTCCCTGCTTGGTAGGAAGCCAGCTTCTCCCTCTCCCACTCCCCCTGCCTGTGTTCCCTTTCTCACTGTCTCTCACTCTGTCAAATTAATAAATAAAATCTAAAAAAAAAAAACAAAAACCCCAAACAATTGGGCACACATGTTCACAGTGGCATTATTCACAATAGCCAATACTGGAAGCCACGCAAATGTCCTTAACTAAAGAACAAAATGTGGTATATCCATGTATTGAAATATTATCCAGCCAGAAAAAGGAATGAAGTACATTCATTCATGTTACAACACGGATGAACTTTGAAACATTATTCTAAGTGAAATAAGCCAGACACATACATTCTATGATTCTATTTTTATGAAATGTCCAGAATAGGCAAATCCAGAAGAACAGAAAGTAGAAATCCATAGAATAGGGGAAGAGGGAATGACGAGTGATGGTTAATAGGTATGGGCTCTTTCTTTCTTTTCTTTTTTTTTTTTTTAGGAGAGAGCAGGCAAGTGGGCAGGCAGGGCTAGGGTGGAGGGAGAGGGAGGAAGAGATTCCTAAGCAGGCTCCACACAGCACAGAGCCTCATTCCCAGTTTGATCTGACGAAGTGGGTACAGGCTTCATTTCAGGGTAATGAAAATGTTCTGGAATTAAATAGTAGTGATGGCTGCACAACTTTGTGTCTATACTAAAAGTCACTTTATTGTAGACTTTAAAAATGAAAGTTATAGCATATGAATTATATCTCAGTACAGCCCTGAGGAAAAAGATCTACAAAGGTCTGGATATTGGTCTTAGTACAGACCTGATGTTACTGAGTTGTACCTAACTCCACTGTACCTTCTTGTCATCTCTGGTGGTTAGTACCAGTAGGATGACAACCATCCTGCTTGCTGTTGCCAAGTCTCTGGGGGAAGACAACACAACATGCTGGATGCGAAATTGAAGAGTTATAGACCAATAAAGGGACCCCTTGATGTAAGGGAGGATGGCACAGATCTTGGTGGTTAAGAATACATATATGTTTGTTCTGTTCTAAGGAATGTTCAAGATGCTTTCAAAGACATTATTTTATTTGATGCTTATGGTTCCTAGAGGTAAATAAGGTAGTTAACGCAATTTTACCCTTTCGTCCATGAAGAAACACAGGTTAAAAGACCTAACTGGTATCCCATAGCTTAAACAGGAATCCTCGCCTTCTAATTCCAACCCCCCAATATCCTCTTCCACTTCACAGTCCAACTGCATTTAACTGGCCCTCAGTCTAATGTGGAGCCAAAAGGCTCCCTGTTCTGAGACTCCCTGGCTGCTTCCAGAAAGGCTGGAACATCAGAAACAATAGGACACCCCGGGTCGTCCCATTTTTTCCTTCCCAGGGCCCATTTCTCTAGACTCACAAAATGGCATGGGTCCATCAAGCAAGTCGGGGTAAAAGGTAGGATACTCAGATTATTCAGGCCTAAGCGCCTCGAACTTTCTTGACCCTAGAACTCTTTACTCAAAAAAGGGTAATAGGGGCACCTGGGTGGCTCAGTGGGTTAAGCCTCTGCCTCAGGTCATGATCTCAGAGTCTTGGGATCGAGCCCCTCCTCCGGCTCTCTGCTCAGCAGGGAGCCTGCTTCCCACCCCCACCCCACCCCCGCCTACCTCTCTGCCTACTTGTGATCTCTGTCAAATAAATAAAATCTTAAAAAAAAAAAAAAAAAAAAAGGATAATCCCCAACTACTTGTGGAAAGGATAACCGTAGAGTTCCGGTCCCGGTCACGCAGCTGTATTAGTGGGCAGGCTGGAACAAGGCGGATCTCCTGCAAACCGTTCTCACCTCCTTCCTCCAGCATTTGGGTCACACCTCGTGCCACCGCCTCTCAGCAGTTCTCTGACCCCAGCCGCAATCTGCAGGCCTGCTCTGAGTGCTCCTGGGCTGGACTCTTCTCTCCCGCCTCTCCCCTCAGAGGCCGGGTCTGAGCCTGCGATGTTGGGCTCTGGAAGCTGGGTTTGGGCCCGTCCAGCCGGGTCTCTCAGTTTTTCCAGCGGCAGCCAGGCCTCACGGCTCGGGAGCCCGTGTCGCAACCACCGACTCGGTTTCAAGCAGAACGCCGCGTGGGAAAACCCGCTGCCGGCTACTCCAGAACGCTACGGGACAGCCGGGGAGCTCGGAAACCGCGGTCGCAAGCACTGCCAAATCCCAGGCCCAGCTCCCGCGCCAAAGGGGACGCGTTCTAATTGCGCCACTTCCGGTCATGCGTACGGACCTCCCGGTCCCACCGAACTCTATTTCCCAGAAGTCTCTGATATCCGCTTCTGGCCAAAACCTAATTCACCCTCTTTGCAAGGTTTGTGACCTATACACCCTGTGGACCGTACTTCCCAGAGAGGCTTCGCCTGTACTTGCTCTCGAATCTCTTATTTATCAAGCTTTGTCCACATCCCATTCAGGTCTACCGGAATCCCTCGGTGGGGGGGCCTCTGAAGTGGGAAGCAACTTGGCCTCTAAGGATCCCTTTTAGCGCAGGCGCAGACGTGTGCGGGAGCTGGAGGTTTGACTTCTCGCTTTTCCTCTGTGCTTGGGCATTCCCTGAACAGTGGGTTGCGGGGGTTCTCTCTCTCTATTGCCTTTTTTTTTTTTTTTTTTTGGACACAGAGAGAAAGCGAGCACAAGCAGGGGTAGCAGCAGGCAGAGGGAGGAGCTGGCTTTCCGCGGAGCAGGGAGTCCCATGTGGGGCTCCATCCGGGGATCCCGGGACCCTGGGATCATTATCTGAGCTGAAGGGAGACCTAACCGACTGAGCCACCCAGGCAACCCCTGGGGGTCCTCTCTTAAACGCAACCTTCAGCTCAGAGCCTAACCCTAGGTCCTCCAGCCTTTGGAAAGTTTGGGAAGAGTAGAGCAAAGGAGGGAGGGCCCCTCTGTGTGAAAAGGCAGCCACAGGCTGGTGCCCTGGAACTCTCAGAATATAAAAATCTGAGCAGCAGGAGGGAGCTTCTTCAGTAATTTCAGGGGCAGAAGCCCTGAATCGTGTTAATAGTGTTCCATCAGCACTGCTGCACAGGCGATTCCTAAGTATTCTGTCCCTTGGAGGCTTCTGTGCTGTGCCAGAGGATATTTCAGTGGGTTTCCTCAGAGCACCGATGACGTGTTCCCTACCCCCTTGCCTGTTGAAAATTACCCACTACTCCAGCAATTTTCTGATCACTAATTCAGTTTTGAGGCATTTTGACATTAAAAGATGGGAATGTTTTACCTGGAAAACAGAAAAGAGTTTGGGGGTCCTAAGGCCTCTTTTCATTTTGTACTGCGGGTCCTTTTCAGCCACAGCTGGTAGTGTTTTTTTGCCAGTAGAATTATCTCGTGGGCCTTAAATGAATGTTGTTGGGATTCACTGCATTAGACAAGCCACCCCACAGATCTCTTTGAGATAAGCTTTTCTCTACCTTGGACTGCTGCAATTTTGGGGTTACTACTTGGGAGGCCAGAAGTCTGAGATGGATCTCCTTGGGCTAAAATCAAGGTGGGGGAGGGCTATGTTTCTTCTGGAGACTCTAAGAGAGGATCGTGTTCCTTACCTTTTACAGCTCCCAGAGACTGCCTGCCTTCCTTGGCTCCGAGCCCCCTACAGTTGGTGCTGTTCTGCGCAAGGCCTAGCAGACGCGAACCCTATAATGGCTAGTGGGCAGTAGTGGTTTTCCTTGGTGCTGGGATCCCAACCAGGGCCACTGGGAGGTAGCCGAGTGCTTCACTCCCCAACGGGCGCAATTCTGCCTATGGCCACTGGGTGGCGTTCTTCATTGCCTCAAGAATGCAGAAGCTAGGATTCTCCTGGAAGTTCTGGGGGCAGAGGGATGGGACATGGGGTGTTGCGGGGGGCGGTGCAGATTTCCACCTTGGGAGAGGTAAAGCACAGCTTCTGCAGCTGCACCTGTCCTTTGGGGATGTTCCATCTGCCTTCCGTGGTCCTGTGCCAAGCTTCTGGGTCAGATTGAAGACTGTTAGCTAGGGCTGGCTCTGGTCCCTGTGGCATCTTCTGGCCTGATGAGGAGGCCCCCTCCCCCCACCCCCAGGAAGTCCTGAAGACTGTGTGTCCACACAGTTTTCTGTGTGGAATCTCTGTGTGTCCACAGTCATCAGTACCTATAAGTGGATGCTGGTAGCAATCGGAGATGGTGTGAGTAGGAGTTGCTGAGGACTCAGGGTTGGAAATAGAATACGAAGAGAAAAATGTGTAAAGATTTCCCATGTCCCATTGAGGCACTCTGTGCCATCCTTAGTTCTGAGTGCTTTACATCTCTCCGTTCATCTTCACAACAACCTCATGAGATAGATAGGGTCATTATGCCCACTTTACAGGTGAATAAATTGAAGCTTTGAGAAGTTAAATGACTTGTCCCGGTCACGCAGGCAGTGAGTAGTATAACCAGAATTTGAACTAAGCCCACTGCTCTTAACCACTATGCTGCACTGGCTCCTGGACCCTGGGGTATGGAGGAAAGAGCCCACGGTAGAATTGAAGCCACAATGATGTTTTCCTTGCCCACAAGTTTAATCTCTCTTTCATCATCAGCATCATCTCCATCTCTACCCAGCTTACATCCGTCTCTTCCACATCACCTCCGTCTCTATTTTCTGTCTCCGTCTCTGTCAGCATCATTCCCGTCTCTCTCATCTCTCTCATCTCATTCTCTCATCTCTCCTCTGTTCCATCTCTCATCGCCCTCTCTAACTCTAGATGTAGTAGCAGAATTATCAATAAGCAGAAAACCAGAAACAGTGTGAATATGGAACAATGTGAGGTTAAGTTCTGACATATTTATACGACAAAATCCTCTCTGTTGAATTTCACAAATATTTAACCACCTGCTCTTTGCCACACACTAGGACTCCTGTGGCAAACAAATTGTTGAAAGAATGCTGAGAGCTTCCATTTCAAGCTGGTGGACCGAACTTACACATTTCCCCTTTCTCTTCCTCTAGTTCCCACTGAAATGACAGTGAAGATGTGTAAAGGGAACAAAAACCATAACAGAATTGAGAACAGGTTCAGAGGTAGGGGGCATATACCAGCCACTGTATATGAACTAGGGGGGGTAATTAAAACCCCCTAGTTCTTCATTCCTAAATATGGACTACCAGAGCTCCCCAGATACTTGAGATAAACCAGCTGCATAGAAGGACCAAGATAACCCAATTAATTGATTCCAGAGGAAATCAGAGACTAGGAAACAAATTTCAAAAAATGAAAATGTACAAATGGTTTCATTCCTCACAGTGGCTACCAACTGTTTTTGAGAATGGAGCCCCTGGAACTCTTGTGCGCTGGCAATGGGAAAGCAGAATGGTTACAGCCATTTCAGAAAACCATTTGGCAGGTTCTTACAGTGTAGTTAAGGGTAAACTTACTACAGGACCTGGTAGTTCCGTTCCACATACAGACTTGGAGCAGGTGTTTACAGCAGCTTTAGTGATGATAGCCCCGAACTGGAACTCGCCCAAATGTCCAATGGAATGCTACTCAGCAATTAAAAGAAATGAACCGCTGGGGCATGCAGCACAGATGCATCTTAAAAGCACTCCTCTAAGTTATAGAAATCAGACACAAAATACTACAAATTATGTGATTCCATTTTGTAAAAGTCTAGAATATGCAAAGCTACAGAGACAAGACTGCAAACGGACATGAAGGAGCATTTTGGGGTGAGGAAAATGTCCTATATCTTGACTGTGGTACTGGGTACAGAGCTGTGTGTACATTCAACCGAAGTTATCAAGTTTTTATGCCTGCCATTGTTGAATTTCATGGCATGTAAATAACGCCCATAATAAAGCTCATTTTTATTTTGTTTTTTTTTTGTTTTTTTTTTTTAAGATTTTATTTATTTATGTGTCAGAGAGAGAGAGGAGCGAGAGTGAGCACAGGCAGACAGAGGCAGAGGGAGAAGCAGGCTCCCTGCCAAGCAAGGAGCCCGATGTGGGACTCGATCCCAGGATACCGGGATCATGACCCGAGCCAAAGGCAGCTGCCCAACCAACTGAGCCACCCAGGCGTCCCATAAAGCTCATTTTTAAAAGTGAAAGTATGTATCCTCAGGGAAAGCCCAAAGCCATTTCCATCACAAAGAAAAGTAGAGGATGCTTTGAAAAAAGGAATATATAGTAAGATATAATCGAAAATCATTGTCAAAGCACCAATCCAAAGAAGGCTGGGGTGGTGATACTGATATCAAAGGAGACCTCCGAACAAGAGCTATTCCCCGGGACAAAGTAGGTCATTTCATAATGCTGTAGGACAAAAGCAATCAATATTAACAATCCCAAATGTGAACCCACCTGAGCGATGAGCTCCAAGGTGCAGGAAGCCAAACCCAGCAGAAGTGCAAGGAGAAACAATCCACATTCACAGGGGAAGACTTCTGCACTTCTCTCTCGATAATTGATGGAACAAGTGGACAGAAAGTCGGCAAGGATGTGGGAGACCTGAGCCACTCCATCTGCAACTGACCTAATGGACATCTGTGGCACACCATGAATTCTCAACCCAATCAGTGGGCGTCTGGGCAGGCGCTAAGAACGAGAGTGTAGATACAGTCGTTACCATGGAAGACGTGGCTGCATGTGGACATGACCTGGCTTCTGGAGGGCCCAAAGGAATTTGGACTTCACTAAGGCTGAACGCTGTCCTGTATATTATGTAGCACATTTTATTGAAATCAGAGCAGCTGTTGCAGAATCTTCCAAAAACTCTCCCCACTGCTTTGCCCTGGACCCCACTGCACTTCCACTCCCTTACTCCCCAGTCTCACTACAAAGCTTAACAGAAAAAGCCGAGGTGGGCACGTGGTGGGACTGCACAACCTGGAAGTTAAAAAAGCAGATCATGGAATGGGAAGTGCGATGTCCTATGTGTGTGTAGTGATGCTAGAAAGGATATGTGTTGGGAGGAAGCTCTTTTGGGATAGACCCGAATTCTTAAAAGAAGTTAACTCTGGAAAGGTACACCTGTGAATAATTATTGTATCATTTATCCAAGTGAGTTAGTATTTGTAAAGTGCTTAGGGCAACACCTAGCAGACAGTTAACTGCTATAAAAAGTATACTAAATAAATCTAGGTTTTTCAATTTTCCTACCATAAACATGTATTACTTATATAATGGGTAATAAAAGTAATCTGTAAAAGACTTCTGACTCCATTAAAGTCAATTGAAAAAGAAATGCTTTTTTGTTGTTAATGAGATTTGGTGACTAATGATCCAGGGCACTGAGCCCAAGGAAGGAGTCAGAAATGACCTTCAAGTTGCAAAGGGAAGCCTGGTGGACCATGAGAAAAAGGAAATCAATAGATGTTCTTGGCAAGGCCCAGTCTGTGGGAGGCCTACTTTAGGGAAGGGATAGGAAAATGCCCTTCTCAAACACACAAAGAGGCCATGACCTGATTTTCTGAGTCAAATCTTTATTTGGCAAACAAAGCTCCTTCCTGACAACGCAGCCACATGAGGGGAGAAGTCAGGGACCGCCCCTCAGAAGCATGTCCTCCAGAAAATGAGGAGTCAAGAGTCCCCCCTCCTCTGCTGTTGCTTTCGTGACAAGATGGATGTGGTCTGTGGATAATGGACTGCAGGGCAACAAGGCCCTTCCAAGATGCTCCCTTCCCTGGAGACGCAGAGGGGTGGCGGGAATTGGACCTAGGGCCAGGAAACCTCATGCCCATGGTCTGCTGGGCTGTGGAGAGCTGGATAGGAAGGAAGCGCCCTGGAGGACCAGGCTCCAAGGGACTGCAGTCCTGGATTCCAGCTCCCTGGGAACAGACAGGGGCTCCAGGCTCTGGCTGAGGCCCCGCTTGGAGTCACAGGCAGGCTCCATCCCCCGCTGAAGCCCAAAGCTGGCCCTGAGAGGAGAGGCAGCCACTCACAAGAAGGGGTTGTCATCGCCCCTCAAAATGGGCTGTGATTTCCTCCAAAGTCTTTCCTTTGGTTTCCGGGACACAGGACAAAGTGAAAAGGACACTGAGGATGCAGAAGGCAGAGGCAAGCCAGAAGGCACCGTAGGGCCTGAGCACCTCCTGGAAAGAGAGGGGAAGGCCTTGTGTGGACATAGCAGAAGGTCGGGGGCCCTCGTGCGATTCCAAGCTGACGCCCCGGCCTGCCTTGCCCAGGCTCCGGGGAGTGAAGGAGGGTGTGGCCCGGCCATCTGGAAGCCTGGGCCAAGCCCCATATGGGGTGTGGATGTCGTCTGCCCGGGGAAGCTGATGCTCACTGTCACACCCGCTACCAAGTGACAGTGGGGCTGCCCCCACGCTGGGGGTGGCTTCCAGGGCCCCCAGACCCATGCTCCATGCTCTGCTTTGGCCCTGGGTCGAGTTCCTTGCCTCCAGAGGAGTCTCTTCTTGCTGCCAGCAGGAACGGGTGAGCTCTCCCCAGCTTGAGATGGGGCATGTGAGCTCACAGGGCACTTGGGGCTCACCAGCAATGGAGGAGAGAGCAGTTCCCTCCGGTCAGAGCCTGGCCACCCTCCCGGCGCAGGCGACCTCCCACGTGCCAGAACCAAAGCCCCCTGCCTTGTCAGCTCCTCCTCCTCTGGGACCTGCCACCCCCACACCCCCTTGGAAGTTCTTCCTCAGCCTTTTGGACCTCTGCACTCCTGGGCCGCTGTCAGGTCCTTTGCCGTCTCCTCCCTCCTCTGTTGTTCGTCTCCCCCCAGCTCCCAGCAACCCATTTCCACCTCTATTTCTCTGCCCTGGTCTTCCCAACATGTTCCCCAGGGCAGCCCATCTGAGCGGGCCCAGGCCAGCCCCAGGCATCCACGCCCTCATGGCCTGCCCCTCCTTGCTCTAGCCCAGCCTCCTGGTGGTTCGTTCTCTCTCCACCGTCCACTGCCATCCCAGTCCAGTGGGAAAGGGCACCCTGTCTACCTCACTGCTGCCCCTGGCTCCTTGAACAGGCCTGGACCTAGTCTGTCCCAGGAGGCGTGAGGGGAATGAATGCCTGACCAGATGGCCTGTGTGCTCCAGAACCATCCTCCCCATCAGCTGGGGAGCCCTTGGGGCAGGATCCAAGTCTGTGTCAGTTCATGTGTGCGAAAGTAGCAGGATGTTAAAATGAACGGATGCCCCCACAAGCTTAAGTGGAAGGTGCCATCATCCTCCTCCATTTTCAGCCAAGGAAGCTGGTTCAGAGAGGGTGAGCGGCACACCCAAGATTGCACAGTGGGAAGTGATCAAGGCGGGCTTAGAGCCCCGGCCTGTCAACTCCAAAGCCAGGGTTCTTCCCACACAGCCCTATACCCTGGCCCATGTTCCCAGCGTCCAGTGGCAGAGGCCAGTCCTGCTGGCCAGGAGAGCCTGAAGTCTCCCAGATGGTCATAGCCTGGGTTCCTCACCTTTCCTGGCCAGTCAGGCTTCCCCTCAGCCCTGACCAGGATGGCTGGTGTCCCAGGAGGGTGGCTTCAGCCTTCATGCGAAGCAACTGACCCTGAGTCTTCCGCAGTTAAGAATAATTCTGAATAGTGCTCCCCACCGACTATGAGGGGAGGCCCTCTGGGCCCGCACTCACCATAACACTGCTGAATTCTTTCGTCACCAGGAAGGCCATGAACCAGTTAGTGAGGACGCACACACCAGTGGCCACGCCTTTGACATGCAGAGGAAAGATCTCCGACATGAGGAGCCAGGGGATGGGCCCCCAGCCCACAGCGAAGCCTGTGGGAGCAAGAGAGGCATCAGAGCCCATGCGGACGGACCCTCGGGCTTGCCACAGCACCCTCGTGCCAAAGCCTCGTGGTTTCCAGAAGGCTCTGCGCCTTCCTTCAGCAATGTCTTGGGCCAGTCCCGTCACTGCTTACACATCAGGCTTTTCTCTCCAGAATGGGGTCATGATGGGGCCTGCTTGGAGGGCTGTTTTGGGGGGGTATTAAGTGAAAGGGGTAGAGAAGGGATTAGCTCAGGGCCTGGGACAGGGTCCGAGCCATAAACGCAGAGGTGGGGACCCATGTGCTAGAGAGGCAAGGCTTGGTAGGCCTGGCTTGCTGGGAGCTTCAGGAAGCTGGTGGTAATGGGAGGTCCCCATAGCACCCCCAACCTCCCCACGGACCCCCTTCTCACCAGCGATGAAGAGGCACACGCTGCCCACTGCCAGCCAGGCCAGCCCCACGCTGGCGCTGGCGGGCTCCATGGAGAGAGGCGAGAGGAGCTCCACGTGTGAGGAGTTGCTGGGGCCGCCCTGCGTCAGCCTGAAGTAGGCACCGAAGGCACTGGTGCTGAACACCATGACCACACCTGCGAGCGGAGGGTGGTGGTGGGCAGGGCCCTGGGACAAGGGGCTGCAGCCTGGGCATGTGGCTGGCACTTGCGTCTGGAGTCTCGGTGTGGTGTGGCCACAGCAATGCGGCCTGGGTTTCTCTGGGAGGGTTGTGAGCACTGGTGCCCAGACTGGCGGCCCCCAGCCCCATTCCACCAGCCCTGGCTCAGACCTTGAACCATAGCAGACTCCGAGAAAATCCGAGGCAGAGCCTCCCTGGCCTGAGCAGCAGCAGGGATTTAACCCCCATGTGGTGGATTGTCTCTGGGTCCTCACCATAGCCCCCCTTGGCCACTATTTCATACTGGGGAACTGAGGTTCAGAAAGGTGAAGTCACTTGCCCTAAAAGACCCCAAGCTTCCAAGTCACTTCTCCTCCCAGGTCCTCAGTTTCCACGTCATAAACGGGGCCCTGATGGCACCTGCCTGGAGGCTCAACTCGAGGGGTGAGGGAAGCTTCAGTGACCCTGGGAGCGCGGGCCTGGTGTTGGGGGAGCGCCCCCGTGAATCTCCGCCTTGTTCTCATGGGTGCTCGGCGGGCCTTTTCCTACTGCCCTGCGGTGGCCTCAGAAAAGACCCTCTAGCCTGTGGTGGGGAACCCGGTCTATGCCACCCTGCTTTCACAGGGCCAAGTCCTGGACCTCGGGCCTCACCTGACAAGGTCAGGAGCAGTCTCCGCCCAGCTCTGTCCATGATGAGGGCCGCCAAGGCCGTGACCAGCACCTGGATGATGCCCACGATGACCGAGGCGAGGCTGCTGTCCTGGGGAGAGGGGCCGAGGTGGGTCAGCCAAAGACCCCGGGACTGGGCATCCAGATGAGGCAGGCTGGGGCAGAGGCCTCTTTACCTTGAACTTGGCCTTCTCAAAGATGGTCTCTGCATAGAACATGACAGCATTGATCCCTGACAGCTGCTGGAAGGCCATCAGCGAAACGCCAATGATGAAGGGCTTGTAGATGCCAGGATGCCTCAGCTGGGCCAGATGGAAGCCCTGCTCAGACAGAGGCCGGTGTCAGTGCTCCTCCCTCCCCGCTCCTGAGGGACCACTGTCCTAAACCCTGAGCATCAGCTCCTTGTCACCCGGGCCTCCCATCAGGGACAGGTCCCCGCATCACTTTAGCCTTACCATTTGTAAGGTGACAAGATCCTCACCTCCCCATGCCCCTTTCTGATTTGTTGGGGGGTACCACGAAAAGATTACATGGACACAAAGCCAGGGGTTCCAGAATCCTGGACCGAGCGCCTCTCTTGCAGCTGCTGAATCCCTGCCACCAGCAGGCACGTGCTGGGAGTCCCATCTTACAGATGCAGAAAGGCAGGCTTAGGGATGTGAGGGTCACACAGCAGGCAAGTGGCAGAGACAGAGTCTCCTGTCGTACAACGCCCCACCTAAAACTCCAATTCCTCAAGTCTGCATGCCTGTGTTTCCCCTTGACCCAGCTGGCCTTTTCTCTTCCTGGAGTGGTAAGGTCAAGGCTAGGGCCCAGGTAGTTAGTGGGGCTCCAGCAGGCCCCTGCTTGCTCACACAGAGGACAACGCCCCCACTTATGCCTCCATTCCCCATGTGTGTATGCGAAGCCTTGGGGATGGGCTGTGTGGGCCTCCCCTGGCTGCAGAAGGGCCGTACCTCCCCGTTTCCTACCCACCCCCCACCCTCTGTCCCATCCCATCCCGGCTCTGGCTCCAGCCCCTCACCTGGTGCTCAGCCCCAGCAGGGGCCTCCTCCCGGACCTGCTCAGAGCCCCACAGGAAGTGCATGGCGGCCATGGCTTCCTGGTGCCTCTGCCGGGTCAGCAGGAAGCGGGGGGTTTCGGGCATGTAGCACATGAGCAGCAGCATGAAGGACGCGGGTACACAGCCCAGAACAGCCAGCCAGCGCCACTCTAGGACCCAGCCTGGTGGGGGGGGAGGGGGGCAGATGTCAGAGCGGGAGTGGGCCAGGCTGGATCTTATCAGGGCGTGCCCGCCCTCTCGCCAACCCAAGGACTCAGCTTCAAGTGTGGGGGGCCTCACTACCTCCGTGTGGCTACGCTCGTGTTTGTCACCAATATTGTTGTCACCAACTGGGGCTGATAAGTATTGTAGAAATGCTGGTGGGTACGTCATGATGCTACATCGGCTCAGTAAATATTTATGCGGCAATTAAAGACAGAATGAGGCATTTGCTCTTTGTCTAAAAGGTAGGGGAGGGAGAATGAATATGCACAGACTCTGGAAGGCCACCAAGCAGCGGGCGAGGCTGGCTCCTCTGGACGGGAAGGGGGACAGCGTGGGAGAGACGCTTCACGGAACACCAGTGGATCAACTGTCACAGAAGCTGATCAAGGAACGTGCTGGTTAGGATGAGCTGGAGGGAATTCTGTAGGTATACTGACACGCGCGTGTCTGTCCCAAATGTCAATGTCTGCATTTGGCAGGGGGTTTGGCACCCCGAGGGGCCCCCAAAGCAGCCAGACTGCTGGATGGTAAGTGGGCAAAAGTCAAAGAGCCCAACCAGGATGTCGCCCACGCTGAAGAACCAGACGGCACATACTCTGGCCCCTCTGGGTCTCTGGACATCCCTTTATAATTCTCATTGACAGCCTTGGACTAGGTGGGGTTCTTGTCACTTAAAGACAGAAGAAGTAAGGCTCATTGGGGCAGTGTGACTGGCCCAAGGTCACACAGTAAGTGTCCCCTGACATTGTACTGTCTGATGTGAAGACTCTCTCCACCCCAGTTCTGGTGAAAACATGTTTGCCTCTAGAAGCTTCCTCATGCTGACCCCAGCTCTGACCCTTGGGTCCCCTGGAACCCTCCTCTTTCACACTGCAAATTCAGTACTGGTATTTCTGAGAGACATGCTTGGGCCCTCCATGCCCCTGGGCTGAAGAGTTTTAGGGGTGTCCCGGCCACCCCCTTGAGTCCTCAGTTTGTCACTGCACAGTGAGGTACTGACCTAACCGGTCAGTCCCCACCCCTGTTGCAATGGGCTTCTGCCCTGGGAAGATGAGGACATCCCCTTCTCCAGCTCTCCCTGGACAAGACGCAGGGAGATGTCCCAGGGGCTCAGGGAGCTGGTCTATAGGACAGGCTGTGTGACCTTGGGCAAGTCCCTTGACCTCTCTGAACTTCAGTGTCTACAGCTGTGAAAAGGCCACACAGCCATGAACTGGGATCAAAAGAGAGGCTGTGAAACTACCTGCCAGGTAGGCCAGGAGGATGCCTGTGACGACCATCAGTTGTACACAGGAGCCCAGCAGCCCCCTCACTGCGGGGTAGGAGATTTCAGAAATATACACCTGTGGACAGTGAAGAAGAAACTTTACTCGGGCTGAGAGTTCTTTTTAAAACTGAAAAGCCTCAGCCCTTCAGAGTTGAGGAGAGCCTTGGCGGGGGGCTGCTGCAAGCCAGGTAAGCAAGCACGTCCCAAGTCAGCAAAGCCCTCCCCATACCTCCCCAAGGATCAGCAGCAGGTGTTTTAAAGGGGAGTAAGGATATAGATACATGGCTTGCTGTGTGTGTGTGTGTGTGTGTGTGTGTGTGAGAGAGAGAGAGAGAGAGAGAGAGAAGGCCACAAAGCCTTTCAAACTTTGATCACATTGTATGACTACCCTTGAAAAAACGCAGGTTCTGATGCAGTAGGTCTAGGGTGGGGCCTAAGATTCTGCCTTTCTTTTCTTATTTAATTCACTTATTTGAGAAAGAGCAGGGAGCGGAGGGAGGGGCAGAGAGAGAGGGAGAAGCAGACTCCTTGCTGAGCAGGGAGCCTGAAGTGGGGCTCCATCCCAGGACCCTGAAATCACGACCTGAGCTGAAGGCAGATGCTTAACCACCTGAACCACCCGGGGTTGTCCCAAGATTCTGCCTGACTACCTCCAGGTGACACCCGGGCTGCTGGTCCTAGAATCACACACTCAGTGAAAGTGAGTGAAAGCCAACTCTTTGACTCAGTTGCTACCAGTGACTGCCACTGCTTCCTCTGGGATCTGGGGCCAGAAAGGTCTTACCCATACTTCTAGGTTATTCTGTACCTTATGCCCACGAGTAAGATGGGCGTGTTTTTGCCCAGTAACAAAACCCAAAACATAAAATCCGACTCAGCTGCTACTTGCTGCCCAGCAAATGCGGGTAAAATGAGTCGTGGGAGCAAAAGGATGACCAGGGAGGACTCTGAGCCACTCCTTTTAATCTTGACCAGGTTGGCGCGTGGCTGGTGGACCATCCAAGCCTCGTGGCCAGCAGAACGGTTTACAGGTCACCCTGCAATTTCCGCCGCCAGGGTCCAAGCCCTCCACAAGCCACACTAGGGCTCTATGTGCAGCTTTGCTTAATCCCTACAACCACTGCATGAGGTAAGGCCATTATTCCCATTTTACAGGGGAGGAAAGTGAGGCACAGAGAGGTATACTCTGCCCCAGCAAGTGAAGATCCCTGGATTTCACCTGGGTAGACGGCTCCCAAGTCAGCCTGGACAGTGGTGCATTGGAAGATGGGAAGCAGTTGGAGGTCGAGTTCCTGAGTAGTGAAGGGGAACAGCAGAGCCCAGCAGTCTTTGCTGCCAGGACAAACAAGAACAGGATTTTCCCGCTACACTGTAGTCAGTGGTCCGAATGACAGCGGGAGAGCTAAGCCTTACTCTAGGCTTCTGTGACCATCCACAGGTGGTATCTTATTTGTAGAGCAAAAGAGAGGCCTGGTTAAGTGGCACAGTCCTGGGTTCGAGTAATAGCTTCGCCACTGCCTAGTTGTGGCTCGACAAAGGGCTTCAGTTTCTGAAGCTCACTTCATCTGTCAACGAGGATAACGGAGGCTCCTTCCAAGGCCCGTCGCGGGGCCGGGGGGGGGGGGGGGGGGGGGGGGGGCGGGTGTGTGCCGGGAAGGAAGATAAAGACGGCGAGAGGCGCGGTGCCAGGCATCCAGGACGCCGCAGCCAGGGAGTACCACGCCCCCAGTCCTTCCCCGTCCCAGGGCGCGAGGCTGGGGGGCACTCACCGGGGCTACGAGCGAGGCAATACCGCAGGCCAGGCCGGTCAGGAGGCGGCCCCCGAGCAGCATCCACACGTTCTGGGCCGCGGTGATGACGGCAAAGCCCACCACGAAGGGCACGGTGCAGAGCAGCAGGCTCAGCTTGCGCCCGGCGCGGTCCACGAGCCAGCCTCCCAGCACGCCCCCCGCCGCGGCTCCCAGGGTCACGATGGCCTGGGGGCGGGGCGACCGCACGATGGAGAGGGGACGCCACCGCGCCGCAGCCCAACCTCGCCCTCAACTCCAGCCCCAGCAGCCTCCGGGAAGAGGGGATGGGGGTCCCAGGCTGGCGGTCGGGGGTAGGGAGCGGGTGACCCCCGGCAGGAGAGCCGGGACGCACCGGGCAGAGGGTCTCAGTGCCCGCCCGAAGCCAGGTAAGCGCGGGGGCCCTTCGCGCTTGGGGTGGAGGACGAGGAGCCCAGGCGGGCTGGAGGGTGAGCCCGAGGCCTCACCCCGAACCAGGAGGCGGCGGCGTCATCGAGGCGCAGGGCTGGGGACGCGGCGCGGCGCAGGCTCGGGATGGCCGGGGAGCTGTAGCCGAGCGCGAAGCCGAAGCTGAGCGGGCCCAGGGCGGCGGCGAAGGCGGCGAGGAAGACCCGGCGGCTGAGGGGAGCGCTGCGGGGACAGGGCGGCCGGTGAGCGGCGCCGGCCTGGGCGCAGCAGGAGGGGCGAGGCTGCGTCCCGGGCCCGGGTCTCCCCCACCCGCTCACCTGCCGCCGGGCGGCCCCAGGAGCGGCTGTGTTTCCTCCGGGTCCTCCGGTGTCATGTCCGCAGCCAACGCCTGCTTGGTCAGCTCTGTTGCCTGAACCGCCACGGGTCCCGCGAGTGCAGCCGGCACCCGCCTCTCTGGGCAGAGCCAGCCAATAGGCGGGGAGGGGAGGCTCTGGGTTGGGATGGGGACGGCCAATGGGAACGCCAGGCGGTGGTAGCCTAGCCGCTAGGCACCACCCTCCAAATAAAAGCCGACCAACAGGAGAAAAGAGCCGGTTGGCACCGCCCACTGGAAACGCCCCTAGGACCTGCCTAGCCAGTGCTTAGGTGGGGCGGAGTTTGTATGTGGGCCTGGAGTAGAACCGTCCAATAAGAGTGTGGTGCGAACCCAGAGGCGGGATCAGAAAGCGAAGCGGAACCAGCCAATGAAGGTGTAAAGCGGGATTTCTGCTCCTGGATCCGCCTCTCTGTCTAGCTTCAACCAATGAGGCTAGCAGCAGGACGAAGGTGGAGCCGCTACACGGGACTTCGCGCACCGACTCAGGGCAGCGGCGGCTGTGCTACCTGGTCGGCTGTGCGGTTCCTGCTCAGCGTTAACTGGTACCCTGGGGCCAG
The DNA here is from genome assembly GCF_902655055.1 of Lutra lutra. Lineage (NCBI taxonomy): Eukaryota > Metazoa > Chordata > Mammalia > Carnivora > Mustelidae > Lutra > Lutra lutra. The sequence continues at coordinate 87,771,820 of NC_062290.1, read as the reverse complement.
GGTTCAACGCGCCTGGCCAAGCTCAGCCCACTGACACCCGCAAGGAGGAATGTCCTGGGCCGCTCTCTTTCCTCTTCTCAACCTGGGCTGCTGGGGGCAGAGGCATGGCCCTGCGCGCTGCAGCCGACCTCGATGCGGGTCATGACTCGGAGCCCGCAGACTGCTGACGGCTACGAGCCAACAACCACCAGGACCTCGAGGTGCTGCGGAGCTGTTTTGGGCAGGGTCCTCATATGTGTGACTGATCGGGGTTTAAATGATGAACCCCAGGTTCCCTGTTAAGTTCCACTCACTTCATAGGCCATCCTGACTCTGGAATCTTCATATTAACACCTGCCGTCTTGGAGTCACCTGCGGCTATTAATAGCCAACTTCTTCACTTGAGCACCCAAGTGACTGCCGGAGGTAGGATGATGTTAGAGCTCTGATGTTAGGGCTCGGCCGTTTGTATCCAACCCTTCTCTGGGTGAGGCAGCTGAGTTGGGGTGCTGAGTAATTCTTGAAAGAACCGGGACTATGAGAGTAAGAGGTTTGGCTTCTAATCCCTCTCTGGGCCTCTATTTCCTCATCTCTAAGTGGGGATGACAATATCTACCTTCCGGGATGGTTTTAAGCAGAGGCAATATCCACGAAAGACCAAGCACATGTGAGGCCCTCAAATGCTAGCCCATTTGATTATGAAAGTCGTTTGACCTGGTGCAACCTCCTGATTGTACTATCTTTAAAGACAGGCAACTGCCCCTCTATGCTTCCACAGCAGCTTGTGCTCGAGTTATAAATTCTTATCTCAGCACTTATCACTGCTGTGTGATCACTTGTTTACTTCCCTCCCTCCATTAATGGATGTGACCTCTTCCTCCACACAGCGGGCCCCTGGTGTTTGCAGAGTGGACGAATGCCTCCAACTCCACGGGCATATTGCTGCCTGGGAAGGCAGAAGGGCTTATGTGGATGGGATGTTCCAGTGAGCCCAGCTAGCACCAGCCCTCCGAGCCACAGGCCCTTACAAACCTGCTTCTGCCCTCTGGATGGTGGTCTCCCTTCCCAAGGGTGCAGCATTCACCTCTTGGACCTTGTAAGCAGATCTTGCTGCCAGAACACCTCCGATCCCCCTTTTATAAGCTAATCACCATCGATCTGATTAGTAGTGCCCATTTCTTGCCCTTTCTACATTCACTCCTCAGATTTGTGACTCTTGTCCAATCATGGGGCCGTTCTGATGCTTCCAATCTCTTGGAAGAATGTTCTAAATCACCCTTGGTTTTCTTCTATTCCAGGCTGAGAAGCAAGAAACTCCAGGGGGAAAAAAAAGGACAGAAAGAACACACAGACAAACTCATAAAGCTTACAAATTAGTTTAACATGAAAAACACCAGTCAGATCCAACTGACACAAGGCACTCAGCCTGACTCTGTATGGCGGACAAGGGAGAGAGCAGAGCTCTGGGGTCAGACAACTCACAGTTTCAAATCACTGTCCCTTTCTGAGCCTCAGTTTACTTATTTGAAAAGCAATAATAATAAAATCTAACTCCCAAAACTTTTCATGAGGTTGAGATACAGCATGCGATGGGTCTTGTGTTTTCCCCAGATATGAAAAGGGTAGAAGGAAACACAGAGGAGGAACGGCAATGCTGAGCACAGCGAGGGTCTACCCGGCTATACTTAGAAAGCGCTGTCTTCAGAGACAAAGAAGCTCTCCCCACAGTGTGCAAGGCCCACGAGGAGGTAGGACCCAAACTTCTGTAATATCTGTCAGATCAAGGTCATGTCAAACACAGCTCTCTGCATTCCCAGAGAAGGCTTACAGAAGAACCCTCAGGGATGCTTTCATGGGGGAATGATTTAAAGTTTCTTTTGGTGGGTAATTTGGGCAAGAAGAGAGCTAATAAAATGGAATCTGTTAGAGTAAAGCCAAACGTAAATTACCTTCTTCACACAGATTAACATTTTTACAGTGTCAGTGAAACTAGGTTTCCCCTTTGATCTCCCATGGCTAGAGGCTGACATTTCACGATTTCATTTGCACTTGGTCAAGCCCACATTTTCTTCTCACTTTGAGGGGGGAGCAATAGAAGGCAGGTGATGACAGGAGAAGCACAATCACTTGGTTCACATGAGAAAACAAAGCAGACCTGAACATGGGAAGGGAGCTTGAGGATGGTGATTTTGGTGGCAAGGAGCGACTATTGCTGGCTGTATGATTGCAGAGTAACAACGAAACCAAACAAAATAATCTTAAGACTCTTAACAGGATCCTACCCCTTTCTTATTCTTTGTGAGACACAAGGAGGGAGCAGGAGCTTCTAAGAATGAACCATTCAGCTTTTCTCAAAAGTCAACAGGCAGGGACACAGCTGGTTTTAAACTCAGTGAACTGAAACAGCAACAGGGGCCAAAGGTGCAGAAAGAAAACTTATTTATAATAAATTTAAAAAGCAATGGCTTTTCTTTATAAAAGAAACACATTATGTGACATAAATCAAAACCGTAATGAAAAAATAATTTTCCATCTAAGTATATAAAATATAAGAGAAGGTTGCAGTAAATAAGAATGAACATTTTTGATTTATTCAAAGTTTCGATCTAAAACCGCAATGAAATCTACCACCTTTATTACAAGGGGACGGATGGTTCCTGAACAGAAAGAAACTAAGGTCAAGGAAGATGGCACCGGACATTGGAGAGACCCAAACCGTCCAGGTGTGCAGAAGGTTTGGTCCAGTAGATCACGGGTGGGCTAAAAGCCACATTTTGTTGAGAAATGCTGTCAGAATTGGTTAAAGAGTATAAACCTCCATAAGAAAAATTAAAGATGGCAAACTCAATCCGGACCCTGTTTATTTCAGGTCAATAATGTCTTCATCCGAGGAGGCTGTGAGCTGAAAGGGGCTGCTGCCCCACACAGGGCTGCCTTCTCTGTCCGCCACAGGGTCCTGGTCAGAGCCCGTGGAGTGGTAGCGCCCCTCGGGGTTGGCTTCTGGAGCAGAAGGACTTTCCAAGGAGCCCGTGGTGATCCTAGAAGAGAAAAGTCACGTAACTGATCCCTGGAGAGCACTAGCGACCTGGGCCCCTTCTGTCAGGAAGTTTCCTGCTCATTTGAGCTCATAAAGCCCATCTCCCCTCCCACAACCCACCCATTAGTGGGAAAAGGTAGGTACATGCAGGAGTCATCCCCACAGGGTGTGGGGTCTGCAGTCAGTCAGCCCTACCTCATGGGCTATTGGGAGTTTTAAAGGCCAGAAGTGACACATAGGAGGTGTCTGGGGAGTTTTTTGCCTTTCTAAAGGGCAAGTCAGGATAATGTCACTCTCTGTCTAAAACCCTCCTGGGGGGCGCCTGGGTGGCTCAGTGGGTTAAAGCCTCTGCCTTCAGCTCAGGTCATGATCCCAGGGTCCTGGGATTGAGCCCCACATCGGGCTCTCTGCTCAGCAGGGAGCCTGCTTCCTCCTCTCTGCCTGCCTCTCTGCCTACGTGTGATCTCTATCAAATAAAATAAATAAAAAAATCTTAAAAAAAAAAAAAAAAAACCCTCCTGGGCTGGGGCTCCCTGTGGCCTGAGGATAAGGCTGACACTCCAACCCTCAGGGCCACAGACCACAGGATCTGCCCCTGCGGACCCTTCTGCCTCCTCCCAGCCCACCTCACCCCCTTGATTTTCTCTTGTACTCAGGACACTTTCTTGATAGCTGCAAAATCAATTTGACCAAGTTCAGGGGGTTCATTCATTCAACAAGTACTCATTTGGCCTGTGAAAGCCCCCCAGGCCCAGCCTTTGGCAGCTCAACAGGCCAAGCCTTTCAGAGCCCCTGCTGTTCCCCTCATTCCTTCTAATTCAGTCAAAGCTTGGCTCAATGCCACTTCCTCTGAGAAGCCCTTTTGACATCCCCCTCCCAAAGCAGAATTTCTACCCACTCCCCCATCACTTTTTAAAAATTTCCTTACAGCACTTGTCACTATTGGAAATGACTTAATTTGCTTAATTGTTTACAGGTTTATGGTCTGTGTCTCTATACTAGAATGTAAAGTCCAGGAGGGCAGGACTTGCCACAAAATAGGGCTCAGTTTGTGGGATTAGAGCATCTGTGAATGCCAACTCCCTCTGGGCCAGACTAATGCTAATTGGATCTATGAGACCTGGCTCAGCCTCTACTGGTGTTTGAGACCATCCCTGCTCTAGGTGGGGGGTGGCCCACACTCCTCATTCCTCGTGTCACCTGCCATCCAGGAATGCTGCAATTCCTAGAGTGGTTTTGTTGGCCTTCCCCGTGGCCTGTAAACCCCCGAGAGTGATCTGAATATCCCCAACACCCAGCTCAGGGCCTGGTGCTCTGAGAATGGGTGTTGAGTGAATTACTAGAGTCCGGACATGTTGCCCCCTTATCCTCCATTCAGGAGCTTGAGGGATAGGGAGGCTCTTAGCGGACAAATCAGTGTGATTTAACAAACGTTCATGGACATGGGATATTGACATGCCGTTCATTGATGTGAACCTCCAAAAAGGCTATCCCCGTTTCTATTCCCACCAGAAGCATTAGAGAGGGCCTATTATCTGTCCTCCTACTGAGCATTGTCATTTAAAAATATCTCTGTCGGGGGACGCCTGGGTGGCTCAGCTGGTTAAGCAGCTGCCTTCGGCTCAGGTCATGATCCCGGCGTCCTGGGATCGAGTCCCACATCGGGCTCCTTGCTTGGCAGGGAGCCTGCTTCTCCCTCTGCCTCTGCCTGCCACTCTGTCTGCCTGTGCTCACTCTCGCTTCTCTCTCTATGACAAATAAATAAATAAAATCTTTAAAAAAATAAAATAAAATAAAAATATCTCTGTCGGGGAGCCTGGGTGGTATCGTCAGGTAAGCATCTGACTCTTGGTTTGGGCTCAGGTTGTGAGATCGAGCCCCACACTGGGCTCCATTCTTAGCATGGAGTCTGCTTGAGAGTCAATTTCCATCTCCCTCTGCCCCTCCCGCTCATGCTTGCTCTTTCTCTCTCTAATTAATAAATAAATCTCTAAAAAAAATGTGTCAATCTGGTGAGGGGAAAAAAAAGAAAAGAAAGAAAAAAAATCTCTTAATGTATTTTTATGAGCTTCACTGAGTTGTGAGGTTGCCCCCTTGCCTGGTGTGCCCCTTCCCCCCGGGGCCAGCCTTGGGGTCCTCAGAGAGGGCCTGGGTGCTGACTCTCTGGCCATGGCAATCATCAGTCAGCAGAAAGGGCCTCATGGCAGTGCTGTGACCCAAAGGGCCACCACCCTGAGCAGGGACAGCTGGGGACGGCCTGCTATACCTGTCACTGCTAGTTGATCTCACTGTCCCTGGCTTCGGGCCTCCTTGGCTTTCTTCTAATTGCTTCCGGGCTTTTGATTTGGGCTTTGGTGCTCCTTCTGACCTTGGTCCAGCTTCATCAGAGAGGCCTGGAATAGAGGGGAGAAGCACAGGTCAGGAGGTTATTACCTAACACTGGGCTGCCTTGGAGATAGAAAATGTCCTTTTATTTTTTTTCTTGGTTGGCTACTGGTGCATTATTGGGTTAGAGTCAGGAAGTGTTGATAAAGTACATATTTTAAAGTAATTGGTTTTCTTGTAGGCAGAAGGGTGTTTTGTTTTGTTTTGTTTTGTTTTGTTTCTGATCCTAAAGAATATATTCATAGGAAGGAAGGGAGGAAGGAAGGAAACTCAGAACAGTCTAGAGGAGGAGAGAAAATCTATGATCCTACCACTGGAGACAATAATTCTCCAACTCCAAGGCTCAATTTCAGAAAAGCACAGTGGTTTGTAAAACAGCAGCCTACAGATCACTCTTTCATAGGGAATAGTGGGTTAAAATAGCAACATGCGTACTTTGAAAGCACAATGGAAGGCACTGACTTCTAAGACTGACCCACTTTGGCGGAGTCAAAGCCTGCCCCTCAGGTGGCCGGCCTCCCTTCCCCAGGGGTCAGGAAACGTGACTGCAGGCCAGGGGTGCCCTAAGGTGATCTGTCCTTACAGTTTAGGCCGTGCAGGTCCCAATTAGGTTTCAAACCAGTTCTTACTGGTTTAGCACATCACTTCCTTTTTCTTCAGTTTATTTTCACCATTCGGAACAATAGTCTTCCTAGCGGTCTCGCCTCTGCACAACTATCACGTGCTTCGTGCTTTTCTGGTCTGATCTCCCATCGGTGTTACGGAGAGAAAAAGTTCTACCAAATATTTCACGTCTGCACCATGCCTACAGACCTGCCCCCACATCTCTGGGCTTTGAGAAGTCGTAACTGAACTGCACCATGAGTACCAAAAACATGGTGAATTTAAACTTTCAAATATCACACGTTATCTGAGAACTGCATGTTGTAAACTCTTCTAGACACTTTCGAGGAAATCCTACATATACAGATACTTACATTTTAAGAAATTGCATCAGACTAGATCTACTGTGTTGAAAACTGCCTTTTCCACTCTTAACCTGATATGGGCAGCCTTCCACACCAATAAATACAGACTGACACATCGTTGTTAGGGGTAGACTGTATACTATTCCTAGGTGTAGCTGCACTATAATGGGTTTATAAATCCCTTGTTAAAGGGGAAGTTTCTTTTTTAACTCATTGTTTTCGAGGATGATTAACATCCAAAGATGAAACCAGCTGGTCTATTTACAAGCAGTAAAAACACAAAACGGCCCGCCATTACCCAGCAATTCCCTGCGTGTCCTGCTGGCTATTTCTTTGATCTCCATGCGGGACAGGGACAGGGAGTGAGTGACAGGAATGGCGGCGATGCCCAGGCCGATGGCCGTGGGAGGGGTGACGGCCTTGGAGACCAGAGGCGACTTCAGAGGTCGTTCGATGCTTCTGCCCACAAGGTTTCTGAGCGGAATCTTGTACAGATTTTTGGACGGAGTTTCACCTGAAATATGATTGAGAGAAGAACATGAGAACTCTGAGCCAGGTCTGTACTATTTACGAAGGTGACTTCTGGTTCCTCAACCCAGGGAGCAGGAAAGAAGAATTATGCTGCATGCTGACCTCTCAGACCCCGTTAGGGGCAACAGAGGGATGATGCCTGATGGCTTTGGCTTTATGGGCACCATTTTCACAGGTACATGGTGAAAAATGGCCCTGCTACTGTCTCCACATGCCCAGCTGCTAGGAGGACAGACAGCGGCAGCACACCCAGAAGGACCCTGCCTGCTTGGGACTCCCGGTGCTTCCAGGGACAGGAGGAGTAATGGCTGATGTGATGAGCGGCCAGGAAAAGCGCGGTGCTCAGAGCCAAGTGGTAACCACAGCAAAGGTCTTTGGGATTCGTGAGCAGAGGCAGATGGAATGAAAGCTGAGTGTGCTCCGTAGGATTTAGGACTCTATCCTTTTGGCTATAAAAACCTACCAGATCATTGACATCCCTGAAGGAAAAACACCTTTGCTGTGGCAAGTTGGAATTTCTAGTCCTCAACTCCCTTCTCCCCATGGAAACAATTCTTTTCATAATGGGATTTTTGTTGTTGTTGTTATCACGAATTTCTTAAGAATGCAACCAATGCATTCAGAATGCAAGGCTTTATATATATATATATATATATATATATATATATATATATCTTTAAATAGTGACTTCGTTAGGCAGTAATCACATGTTGGTATTTGAGAATGAACTAGAGAAATCAGAATGGAGGGACGCCTTGGTGGCTCAGTCCATTCAGCATCTGCCTTTGGCCCAGGTCATGATTCCAGGGTCCTGGGATGGAGTCCCGTGGTGGGCTTCCTGCTCAGCAGTAAGTCTTTCTCCCTCTTCCTCTGACCTTCTGCCTGCTTGTGCATGTGCGCATGTTCTCTCTCTCTCTCAAATAAATAAAAATCTTAAAAAAAAAAAAAAAAGAAACCAGAATAGATTGGAAATATCTATTAATAAGACAGTAAAAATTGCACTTCACCTTCCCCCAGGGAAGAAGGAAACACTGGAGTATCTCGGCCTGGGGGTGTCTGCGGAGAATTATGGGCACTGGCCCCCTTGGAGCTACCTCCGGACGAGACCTCGTTCACAGCAGTGGTTGCTGTGAAGTAAATATCCGACTAGAATGAAAAAGAAAGCATTAGGGAGCTGCGTGGCTTGGAGGCCCCGTACCCACGGCCCTCCTGTCATCATTACAAAGCCTGCAACCTTTCTTGGCTCAGCTGCTCTGTCCTTGGGGTGTGCAGTGTGATAACGTGCCTGGGCACGGGGGTTCCAGAGCAAAAGTCCTGTATTGTCACCCCAGACCTTGCCTAGGTATCCAGTCCCCCACACTTTCCCTTATTTGCTTGTTGGTTCACAACAGAAAAGAGTCCATTTCCCAAGCCAGTGCACACCTGCCTAACAGGAATGTCAGGCCCGCTGCAGTGTCAGACCTGGAAACTATCTGGGGTTCAGTCGGGTCCACTTACAGATGGGGGCACGGACCTTTCATCCACTGGTTCAGCAAACACTCATGCACACGGGCCCTGTGCTGGCTCTGGTAGGAACAGCAGGGGGCGGGGCTGGAGCCACCTTGTAACTGACAAAAGTTACTGGAGCAGCCTTGTAACTGTAGAAATCCATGAGTGCCGATTTTCAGGGATTTTGCAAGTGAAACGCAGCCATTATTAAACTTAAATAAATAACAGTAAAAACAAGGGTACTAAATGTCAGAATTCGACCATTCCTCATTCTTTGACTATGTTTACCATGATCCACGCTCTTGATTTACATCACCTTTCACACTGGGAGCTGGATGTCCTAATGGCGGAACTATTTACACCATGGACATTGGCAGATGCTACAGACCAGAGCTTGGTTTGTTGTTTTGTTGAGCGGCTGAGCTTAATGGGATGGAGACAATTTCTAATAGTGAAGACTGAAAGCAGAAGTGTGTTGAGGCTAGTGTCGAAATTGAAAGACGTTTTGGTTTAATGATTGGTTGGTAGGAGAGTGAGAAATAGTTTAACAGTAGATCATGTATCAGATTTCATGAGAGCGAGCTTATTGGAAAGAGAATTAATGTACTGAGCTATAACTCCCAGCTGTAAAATCTGGGTAGACCCGTATCCACAGTTAGCAAAAAAAATTAATGAAAAGTATTTTGTGAGAACCAACTGGCCTAACGATTTCGAGGTTAAAAAACACTGTATATTTTATTATTTGTAAATCATAAGCTATTTTAATTTTTCTATTAGCAAAATTTATAACCAACTGAGGTATACATATGTGTGTCTAGACACACACACACACACACACACACACACACACACACACTCACACACTCTGACTTCCAGGCCCCAGAGGGCTAGTGGTTCAATCTTCACCAGCACACCACTGTCGCTGTGTTAGTCCTCAAGTCCCGCAACTGTCAGCATAGTAGGGGAGGCAGACAGATAGGCAGTCGCCCACCCCCAAAGAGGACGCATGTCAGGATGGATGGAGAAGGCACCACAGGGGCTGAGCAGGGGGGCCACCGGGGTCTGTCAGGGACAGGGCAGACTGTGTAGGGCTGACGTGGGAGGGGCTAGGACAAGACCTCCTGGCTTGTGTGCCAGTGACAAGGGCACCTTGGGAAGTCATCTCCGTTCCTATGTCCCTTGGTTTTGCTCAAACTCTTTTTCTAGACATGGATTCGTTCGTTAGCCATATTTCACAGGCCACAAAACTCAAGCTGATCATGGAAAGTGGCAAAGGAAGAACTGTCCCTTTTCGGGACTCGGGCAGTCCCTCGGGGCAATGGGGACCCTTGACCTAACCCAGGCTGCTGGCACATTCCTCTCTTCAGCCCAGAGCTTCGCAACTACTACCAGCACCGAGTGACACTCTAACAAAACCATTTGGAAGCCCGAGAGGACCACGCACAAAAACCCAGCAGGGGTCTGCTGTGGACATTCTCACTCTAGTACACAAGGGGACTGACCTGATGAGACAGTGTCCGTGCTCTCCCGGAGCTTAGGGGCTCCAGGCTCCCAGAGACCCTCAAATGTGCTACTCACCCTGGAGGCCACGAGCTGCAGCTGTGGCACGACTGCCGTGTGGACCAGGTTCCCGTTGACCACCAGGCGGATCTCCATGGAGTCAGTGGTAAAGGCCAGGAGGTACGGGAAAGCACATACTGTAAGGTAACGACAGGGCGCGTCAGCTGCCAGCCCACTGGCTTGAGACCCTGGAGGTGGCCCATAGTTGCCCTCACTGCTCTGGAAACTTCCATCTCCCCTCCTCCTCTGGCTGCTTCTCTCCTTCCTCCCCTGGCATGTCCCCCGATTCTAAGAAAGCCTCACTCCTGAGATAGCCTCTTCTTAGTTGCCAAGCTTCTGCTTCAAATTGGTGAGTGCTGCCTCTGTTTCTCCTTGTCCCCTTTCCACTGGGGTCTCAAAACCTGGTCTCCTGGAGGCTCACCTGCCCAAGTCCCGAGAGACACTCCCCCTTCTCGTCCAGACTGTGGCTTACCACACACTCCCCTCTGGCAGATGCCACCATGGCCCAACCCTCTGCCTTTCCCAGGTCTTCATGCCCCGTCCCTTGGTCCCTTCTCCCCTGTGCTCCTCCTGCCTTGTATGCCTGGGCCGGGGTTGTGTCTCCTTCCTCACTGTCCCTCACAGCGGGCTGTGGTGTCAATAGGTTTGTTATTTGTTAAAGGTCAGCCCCTCTTCTTGAAATTGTTTTTATGACACTGACTTTCAGGCCCCACAACCACCCTGGTTTCTCTGGAACGTCACCTGTGGCCTCTCCCCAGGCTACTCCATGCTCCTTCACATGAGCTTAATCTCTGCTTGCTCTGTCCTTGGGGAACTCTCCACTCCCTTGGCTTTACCCATGCCTCCAGCCTTGTTCTCCCAAGGGACCTCCGGCACTGGGGCTCAAAACCTGAAAGCAATTTTCACCCCTTCCCTCTGTTTTTTTTTGGGGGGGCGGGCACATCTTAACTGTCACCGAAGCCTGACTGGTCTGGTCCCTCCATTATCTGGATTGGATCATCTGTTCTCATCTCAAGACTCTCGAATGTTCACCTATCAGGACATACTTGTTCTTGGGGGAAAAGAGTACTAACTCAAACATTCCTGGTTCTGAGCTGACTCTCACCAGGCAGATGCCCAGCTGTGAATCCCGAACCCCAGAAGGGAAGCACCACCACTCACTCCCTAATATTTCAGTGACAGGCAAAGTACCTGTCTTTCTGTGATTCTAGAATTTCAAGCTTTAAAACATGTAAGTAGGATGCAGAATGCATTGTACTTCTCCACCGAGTCGGCTGGTATTTTAAGGCTGGAGGTCTTGCTCTCGGATTGTAAAAAAAGGGAAGCAAAGCCCAGGAATGAAATGATAACTGGAAGACCCCAAGTCCTAAAAACTGGGATTTCATGGCTCTCAAATGCTCACATGCTCACAACTGGGAGGCACAGGGGACAGCAACAGTCCCCACAAAGGGGAACAAACGGGCATAGAATTAAAAAGGAAAAAGAACACTGTAAGTTCTCATCAGACTCGAGTTACTCATGGCCATCTAGCAGTCAGCCAGTGAGTCCGCTTACATGGGACCCAACAGGTTAGACGGGTCTGTGGAGGGGAAGCGCAAAACGATCAAGATTTTTCTTACCAATCGCGTAGGGAGCCTGGTTCCAACAGAACTGGAAATCTGACGCAGAGGGTTGAACCAAAAAAGAGCCCCCATTAAACGGGCAAACCTTTTTATAGACGCAACTGTCTGCAACAAAACAACAGCGACTCATTTTTTGTGAGAGACAATGCAGAGAGCCGGTCATCAGCTAAACGAAGACTTGGGCAACCCGCAGAGGGTCCCGGCGGCACGGAGCTGGTCCCAGCACCGCCTCCAGGGCGCGACCACGTTCACAGCCAGGAGGAGGCAACCCTGCTGCCCCGGGAGGGGAGGGTTTACCGTGCGCCGGGCACTGAGCTTTCAACGTGTCGGCTTCTTCCATCTGAACGAGCTTCAGGAGGGGATGCCACTATGACGCTCAATTTACAGATGAGAAAACAGAGGCCGGGATAGGTGACCCAGCCAGTGTGTGCCAAGTACCATAAGTACCACATGGACGGGGGGGGGGGGGAGAGCAGGGTTTGGACACAGGTGTGCTTGATTGCAGAGAAGGGACCGTTGATAGACCCCCCCCCCCCCCGCCGGATGGAGGAGGCCCTCCTGTGAGGCAGATCGTGTTCTGAGCCTCACTCGGCAGGATGAGTGTGGTGGGCAACCTTAACTCCCTGCAACCTCCCCCACCCCGCCACATTTTTTTTAGGAAAACTCCAAGCCATACGCCTGTGTCACGTTGGGCAACACAAGCCAGAATGAGATTAGGGCCAGGTTGAACAGCTGCTCTGTTCCTGGCCTGCTCTGAGCTCTCATCCTAAGCCCAGGTGGTTCGGATCCTCTCCGAGTGAGAAGGTCCGTCTAGAAGCAAAGGGTCCTGTTATTCCAGAAGCCCATCATGTTTTAGCCATACGGTTTTATTTTTAATTATTTTTAAAAACAGTTCTATGGAGCTATAACTCACATATAAAATTCAACCCCTTTAAGTGTACAATTCAATGTAGTTGAGTAAATTTGCAGAGTTGCACAATGTCACAATCTAATTTTATCATCTTTTCATGACCCTAAAAAGAAACCTCAGGCCAGTTAAGCACTCACTCCCTTCCCTGCTCAGAACAGAATGCTCCGAGGCCCGCTGCAGGAGGCGGGGGCTGGAGCAGCCCGGCTGCTGGTCAGGGTCTGCCCGGGGCCAAGCAGGAGGCCCTCCCAGCAGCTGCCACGGCCCAGCTGAGGCGCCCGCCCTGTCAAATCTGTAGGGAGAGTCCTGCCCCATCCGGGTTTAGGGACTCCTTTCAAGTGACCACTAGGCTTACAAAGCAATAGCCTTACATAGTTTAACTAGGAGACTGAGTCCTTAGGAGAGGAAAAATGAGCCAAAGTCAGTGCTGTCTTATTTTTGCTACAATGGATTCACTAGGGGAGAGAAAGGTACCTCTAGTCTCAGCCGGAGCCCTTGCTCCCAGAGCGGACAGCCTCGCAGGAAGGGTGGCCCCTCACGGCTGTGCCGAGGCTCCGGTCACTCTGAGGTGCAGGTGCGGCTGGTCCCCCCCTTTCCCCTTGGGCCCATCTGCTCTTGATCTCAGGGCTCCACCCTCGTTTGCCCTTCTCCGTCGGGTCTATCCCCACAGCCTGCAAGCACGGTGCCTTCTTCCACCTTCTAGAAAGCAACTATTCTTCCTCCTCTGTGACCTCTCTTCCTTCTTTCCTGTACCCTCCCTTCTCTTCCCCCCTAAGGGAAATTCTCTGGAAGGCTCTTCTGGACTCCTGTCTCTACTTGCTCGTACAGTCCCTCTCATCCTATGCGGTGGGCTTTGCTCCATTGCTTCCCAAAACCTCGGACGGCTCCTCAGTCTGCTGGTTCCTCCCATCCCTCTCCGACTTCCCAGCTTCCAGTGACTCCGTGTCACTCACGTGCTAATGGCTCCCGAATGCGGATCTCCCACGGGCACTGTCCCTGGGCCCCCAGCCTCCACGGGGAGGCACGGACCTGTCCAGACTCAACTCTTGATCTTCCCTCCCCCAAGCTTGCTTGTGCTGGTTTCCCACACCTCAGCAAATGGCATTCCCCATTTGTCCCGTTGCTCAAGTCCCAAACCGCAGCCTCCCTTCTCTCCTCCTGGCATGTCATGCTGGATTCATGAACCGATGACCTTGGTCCTCAAATTTCACATATGTCTAGGTCTGACCCCGTCTCTGCACCTCCACTGCCGGGTGCTGGTGCAAGTCACTGTCATCTCTCATCGCACAGGTGCAGTCACCTGGTAAGTGAACGGCCTTACCCACTTCCGTGAAGTTTTCCACACCGCCACCTGACTGGCCCGTGGCCCATCTCATACCTAGGTCCCATCCTGTCGCCGCTTTGCTCAAAAGCTTCCAGCAGCTCACTGGCTAAGCGGTCCTTCACCTCCCAGGCTCTCCCTGAAATCCATCCTCTTATGAGAGCATTTCCATCCACTCGCGCACACTCACGCTGCTGTAGCCACACAGGTCATCTTGGGGTCACCTTGAAATATGAGAATGTTCTCTCCTCAAGGTCTTTACATACCCCTTCTTGACTCCCTCGGTCTTCTCTCTGAGTGCCCCATCCAAGGAGGCCTTCCTTCTCCGCCTTCCCTAAATGGAGACCCGCACTCCCCACTCCTGCCTGCCTCTGCTCCCCTCTCCCTGCTTTATGTCCACAGCATGTACTGCCATTCAACATACTAGAAACTTTTCTTATTTATCCTGTTAACTGGCTATCTGCCCCGTTGAAAAATGTACACTCTGAGAGGGAGGGATGTGTGTTATCTTTTAGTCACTGCGGAAACATGAGGTGCTCAGCAAATACTTGTAGAATGAGTGAACTACTCTTCCCTTGCTGTCCCCGCTTAGGAAGGACACAGCAGGGTTATGTTCCTCAAGGCCCGGTCCCTTACACACATCTCCTCTCTATCCCCTTTTGGCACCCCAGCTCCTGCCAGGGGACAGCAGACTGCTGGCGGATTTGAGGGGGTCTGGGCAGGAGGAGACCTGAGCTTGTGGAGAACAGAGCACACTGGATAGCAGGGGACGCTGCGTACTTGCCTTGGGAGCTCAGCCTGTCCCAGAAATGGAGCTGCCAATGAGAAACAGTCACCCGGGCATGGATGAGGTGACCTAGACCGTACTTCAGAGGCCCCTCTGTTCCCCTTTCCAAGTGAATCAGCCCCAGGGACTCCGACAAGACCCCAGAGAAGTAGAGGGCTCTCCCTCCCAATGACTAATATTGGTGGTTTCTGCACCCAAGGACGGGGACTCTAAATCAGACCGAACTGGTTTAGAAAAGTAAGCAAAGCATGTTTCTTGGGCCTCAGAGCTGTAAAGCACATTTACCCCCAGAAGTGCTGGAGTCTGTGCCTGGCCGTCCCCTAAGCCGTGAGCTCACTGCAGTCCCTGGCAGTGCCTTGCACGGTTGTGTCTCCAGAATCTAGCATGTGCCCGACACAGAGAAGGTCGTCTGTTGGGGTTTGAAAAGGGCAGCCTGAATGGGGGACCTGGGGTGAGGGGCAGGAGTCTAAAATGTTGGGGCATAGGAGGGAGCTAGGAGGCTGTGACCTTGACTCCTTGGACCTTCCCCATCCAGCAGGGTGACAGATACTACTTCTAATTTTAAAACAAAATTTAAAACAAATTTTACAAGAAAAGTCCCCTTTCTGCACGTAGAAACCTCTATGGAGGTTACGAATCAAACTGGATGCTGACTGATGCTCTGATGAATCTGGGATTAAAGGAGGAAATAACAGTTTCGCTGTGCCAGACAATGTGTCATGGGCTTTACATGTAGAATCCTGTCTAACCTTCACAGAAGACGTGAGAGGTAGGTTCTGTTTTCTTCACGTTATTCATCTGGAAGTTAAGACTTAGGTTAAATGTGGTCACACAGAGAATCAATGGTACTTAAAAATAAGTACTTATACCAATAAGTACCATTGATTCTCATGCGAGCGTTTCTAATTTCCTTGTGTAATTAACTTTAAAATACCATCGGAAAACAGAGTTCACCTTAGTACTGGAATGTATTATTTGCATTAAAGTGAATCATTATCGCATGCTAAGATCATGGCCAGAATTTTCTTTCTTTTTTTAAATAAAGACTGACTCCGATATTCAAGATAGAGATTAATTACAAGGAAATAAAATTCTTGCTATATTGAACTACTTATACTTTTCCTGCCTGAAATTGATCTTGCAAATATACTTTTCTCTAAGAACATATAACTGGAAGTTATAATTCCTATTATAAAATATTTTTATCTTTAACATGTCTGAGAGAAAAGTCCCTTTATATGAAACTCTGAGTGTATAAAAGTTGCTTTTTTACTGTTTTTTTTTTTTTTAAATGAAAATGGAAAAGAAACTGATGAAAATCAGCTGCAAACCTTGGCGGGGGTGGAAGCAAGATCATTCTGTAGCACCTTCCTGACAATGGCCTTCAGGGCACAGGCGTGTGGACAGAAGTGGGCAAGCCCAGCGTTCACTGTGGGGGGGGGGGGGGGATGGCTTACAGAAGTGTCCTGGGTGACTGGGGAAAACCAGCTGGTTCTCTGGGCTTGTTCACTGGGGACCTGCCCACCTGCTGGGGGAAGGAGGGAGATGGAAAAGAAAAACGAGATTCCTGACCCAGAGAAACAGAAGCAAGTGGCACAGTTTGGGGAAGATGGAGGCAGGATTGGGAATCTCTGGGATTCCCAAGGTCTTGACCCAAGTAGCATCTAAACACACAGAGCTGGGGTGCCTGGGTGGCTCAGCTGTTAAGTGTCTGCCTTCGGCTCAGGTCATGATCCCACGGTCCTGGGACCGAGCCTGTATCTCCCACTTCTCCCTCTCCCACTCCCCCTGCTTGTGTTCCCTCTCTGTCTCTCTCTGACAAATAAAAAAATCTTAAAAAACAAAACACAGAGCTTATTACCTTCTGATGCATTGGTGAGTCTAGGAAAATAGACACACAGACACACAGACACAGACACAGACACACACACACACACAGCACCCCCAATCCCATCTGAGATGAAACCAGAGCCTGAAGCAGGAGACCAGCAAAGCCCGGGGAAGTGGAAGTCCCTGGGCTCCTCGAGCCAGAAAGGTCTCTTGAACAACATCCGCCATGGCGCTAGGCCCCTGCTGCCCACAGGATCGCTGCCTGCTTGGGTCCGTGAGCTTCCAGTTTGGTACCGAGAGGATATCGTCCATGTTTGCTTCCGTGTTCCTTCCCTTTCTGGTTTCAGACTAATCATCCCATTGTGATAACCTGCTCTATCTTTCTGTTCTGATCTTCTCTCCCACCTAAAATCCCTCCCATCCTTTCAAGTGATTAAAAGGAAAAAGAAAAAAATCGACATCAATCTGTATAGCGTCCCACTGCAAGCTTTTCCTTCTGGAGTTTTCATTAAAGTGGAAAGACAACATGTGAAAGAGATGAAAGAAAGGCATAAAGAGATCTTACAGAAGTGACCTCCCTGCTTCACTGGACACTGTAACCTGGGAGCCGGGACGGCAGGAGCCGTGGGGCCCAGGAACCCCACTGGAGCGTGGGCAGTGAGCTCTGTTCCTGGCGCTTTGCCCATCGGCCTCCTTACCACTGGGCTATCAAATCTCAAATCTCAAAAGATGATTTTTAGGGGCGCCTGGGTGGCTCAGTGGGTTAAGCCTCTGCCTTCGGCTCAGGTCATGATCTCAGGTCCTGGGATTGAGCGCTACATGGGGCTCCCTGCTCAGCAGAGAGCCTGCTTTCCCCCTCCCCTCACTGCCTGCCTCTCTGCCACTTGTGATTTCTGTCAAATAAATTAAAAAAAAATCTTAAAAAAAAAAAAGATGATTTTTACCAAACAAATTCCTCAGCTGGTAATTAGCTCTCCCATACCTATTAATCAAAGATTAATCAAAATATCAGCCCCATGTGTATGGAAATTGATACAATTCTAGGTTGGAAAGAACAGGCTTAGCCAGGAAAATATCTCACTGCTTTTGGCCTTAAAAGGATCCCTTTTATTGTAGTATCATATTAGCTTTTGAAATGCTGAAAGTCCTTGACTCTCTCTGATGCGTTTGATCTGGTCTGCCTGGAACCCATCCCGCCACGGGCCCCAGGCCAGAACAGGTGAGGCTGGATATGCCAGGCTGGGCCTGATTTCATTAACAGCCTGGAAGCAGCCAAGAGTAGAAGAGTTACCGTGGTTAAAATTGGGGTGCTGGGGCCAAGACGGCCTCAAACGTGAACCCTGGCTCTGCTGTTTTGTAGCCGCACAGTCCGGAGAAAGGCAGTTCACCTCTCCAGGCCTCAGGGATCTTATCTCCGAAGCTCAGGTAGTAACAGGATGAGAATTCAGTGAAACGGTCAGCGCCTGGCACGCGGTAAGGGCTCCCTAAATGGAAGTGACCGCCACACCCTGTAACCTGGAGATGGTACCACAGGCAGGCCCGTCTCAGGAGGGCTGGGCGAGCCAGGCCAGAAGGCCATTTTTAGATGCTCCCTGGAGTGTAGTTAAGGTCACAGGAGCAAGGCTCCAGGTAAATCTAGGTCTGGCTTCCTTTAAATTACCGGGGAAAGAGCGGACTTAGCGACTTACAGTTGTAGCACAAGAGCAGCCCGGCTTCTCCGTCTTCGTACACATCAATAGCTGCGACGAAACTAACCTGCAACGATACAGGCGGCAGTGGCGGGCGGGCTGGAGGCCACTGCTGAAAGTCTTTCTCAAGTTCAAGGCTTTGGCAGGGCAGGCCTCAGCTCTCAGGTGCTGTGGGGTCACTGCCACCTCAGGTGGCCATGAGTATGATGCACAGAACCGTCTCCCCTGCCTTTCCCCACTGGGACTTTTCCACCATCTTTTCTACCCATCGAGGAGCTCTCGGGAGACGGGCTTCTCCACTTTCTCTGTTATGGGGACTCCCATTTGGGTAATGCGCTCCGGTTCCCAAAGCTTCCTTGCAGGGGGAGCTCGACCCTGGGGAGTGTGTGGCATTCCTCCCGCTTCACAGATGAGGGAAGTGAGACTTGTGAGTCCGTGCCCCTGCTCAGACTTGAGCCAGGCCTCCGCCTCTTCACTGCCTTACCCGCTCTCACACCTCAGCGAGTGGGCAGGCAGCCGCACAATCTCAGAGTCCCGGGGCCAGGTCTCCGCTTCTATTCTCCCGCTCTCCTGCACCTGGCGGGAGGCAGCAGGACACCCTAGAAAGGGCATCAGAAGACCTAGTTCCATCTTCTGTTCCTAGTTCCGGGCAAACTTGCTACCCTGGGCTGCGGTGAATGGTTTGAGAAGACAGTGCTCAGCCTGGGGGTGCTTAGGTCTCTGGAGTTTCAAACCCCCGGTCTCTACACAGCCTCACTCCCTCGTGGGCCTCCACCCATAGTCTGCCCCACCCCCCATGACTGGGGCTCTGCCCTGCTTGGGCTCAAAGATTTCCTTCTGCCTGAAACTGGAGACCTCTGGCCAAGGCTCACCTCTGCCCAGCTCTCCGCGAGCCCTGACATGCAGCATCTCCTCCCTCCTGCCGGTCGCCCACTTCGGGTTATGCTTCCACATCTTGGCTCGTCCCTCGTTCAGGAAAACACTCATCTTTCCAGCTCCACACTTTATTCTGAGCTCAAAATCCCTCCCTCTCCCCGCTCAGGCACATGCTCTCCTCAGAGCACTGCTCTCGTTTCCAAGTTCTCAACCCAACAGATTCTACACCCCAGTTCCTGAGAGGCAGGAGGTGGAACAGGGCAGCGTGCAGGAGCATGGACTCAGGGCAGGCAGACCTGAGTGAACAGCCTGTCTACACCACTGTCTGCCTCTGTAGCTCATGGCAAATGAGCGCAACCTCTGGGCCCGGGTCTTTGCCTGTAAAACCGGTGCAAGGACAGTAACTTGGCCGGACTGTAATGGGAACTCCACAGAAGAGGCCAAGGGTTTCGAGGAGGGCCTGACGCTGCCCAGTCAGCACTATGATCATCTTCCTCTTGCATGTGATTAATTTCCTCCTAATCCTCTTCCTTTTTGTGAGCAGGGCTAGTCCTGATGTCTGAGGGCTCCTCCATCCACTCCCCCAAGCCCAGCAGTCTCCTCTTCAGGGGCTCTCGGGTGTCTTGTGGGGGCCTGCGGCCACCCCAGCCAAGGACTGACCTTCCCAGGCAGGAGCATGGGCCTGTGCCCCTCAGCTCGCCTCTCTAGCCCTTTCCAGAGCTGATGCTGCCCAGGTCCGCCTGGGCCGGCCACCCTCTGTACAGGGCATTCCTCCTACTTCACCTAGCATGGGGCCTCTGCCTTGGCTCCGGCTTCCCTCCAATGGAACCCCTGTCCCCTCCCTTCCCTCATCATCTGGCACTGTCCTAGGCACCATTCAGCACACAGAAATGAATAAGGAAGGGTTCTGCCCCTCAAGAAAAAACCAGAAAAGCATATAAATACATAAAACAAGGTACATGCCACAAGCGAAAGCTGTGGGTGCTTTTGGGGGGTGCTGACAGACTGACTGCGAGGCTCAGAGTTCAGTTGTCAACTCTGGGAGCATAAAGACTTGGGGATAAAATTCCAGATAACTCCTCTTCTGCTCTATATCGTACCCCTCTATTTTAATGATCTGCATAGCGTGTGTCACTGTCTGATGTTGACTTACTTGTCTGTTTATCAGTGCCCCCTCCCCCCGCCCCCCAGTAGAACATAAGCTTCGTGAATGGCGGCCTTGCCTGTGCTGTTTGCCATCACCCACTCAGCATCTTCCCTGGGCCTGGCACGTGGCGGGAGCAGAATGAATCCTCAGTGAATGCATGACCGAATAAAGGAAATCCTAGCTCTGTCACTTTGGGGGTGTGTGCCCTTAGGCCACCTGTTCAGCCTCGCAGAGTCTTAGTTTCTCCATCTGTAGGAGAGATAGGAAGGACATCCGCCCCTACGGCAGCTGAGGGTTCCATGAGGCCGCTTACAGAAGTGCCTAGCGCAGGGTCTGCTACTTGGAAAATGCTCAGTAAATGTCAGTGACACCACGACCTGGCTGTGGGACTGGCAACAACGGAGTATGTGACGTGAGGGAGCAGCCTTTGAACTCTCAGGTCCCAGAGGGAACCTTCCTGTCCCCACCGCTTTGCCTTAGAATCAGTTCCTCCTTAGGTGTCCCAGTACTTGTCAGTTGGATGACACTCCAGCCAGAGGGAGAACAGGAGGGGCTGAGTGCTCCCGGCTTTGTGGCCTGGCCCCCATCATGCCTTGGGACGTGGCTCTGGAGGCCACAGTATGCCTCCTGAGTTGGAGAGCCTGGGTTCAAGTCTTGTCTCTGCTCCTTACTAGCTGTATGGTTTTGGGTAAATAAGCGATTGCTCCTTTCTGAGTCTCAGTTTCCTTTTCTGCAAAACCGGGAAGTGAACAGTGCATGCCCCACAGTTGCTGGGCAGATGCCGTGAGATAGTGCTTATGAGATGCCCTGACATGGGGCCAGACATAGAAGTGATCTTTCAGCAGTGGCTCTGTTTCTTCTCACTTTGGGAGGGTCACGGGAGTGGGAAAGCCAGAATGGGACGGCCTGTGCATTTAGAGGTAGAGCCTGTATAGGTGCTTGGGGTGGGGGAGGGAGAGACGTGCAGCCATCCCGGGAGTAGAGCAAGTTCAGGCAGAAGTGGACCAAAGTCTGCACACAGCGGCAGCAGACACCAGGGGAGCTGCTGGCATGCCGGGGTCTATGAGGGGGTCCCAGGACCGTGCCGACTGGTGGACGAGTATGGCTGTGTGCAGAGATTCAGGCTGTGTTGCAGGCAATGGCAAAGCTCTGGTTTGTAACAAGCCAAGTCTGCACCCCACCTTCCCCAGCACCCGCTGAAAGTGGGAGACACTGCTAGGTCAGTGTCCGAACTTGCCATGTGATTTTGGGGTGAGCTTCCCACTGAGACTCACTGGGTCCTAGGCAGGTAGATGGTCAGAATGGGGACTTAGGTCCAGCATCTACGCCAGAGATCTAGACCTCATCACCAGGTCTGCGGTTCCCTCCAGAGGAGACCTTTGTTTTGGGAAGGAAGCCAATGCTTGCTGTTGGAGCTGGGGCAGCAGGTCACGAAAGGCCTGTTGGCATAATGAACTTGATGTTGACTTTCAGTTTGCTATTCTGACGCTTCTTAAACAAGTCCTCTCTTGACCTAGGGTTTTCTTAGACCCTCAGGTGGGGTTGAGGGCGGACACGGAAATTGAATGGGCTTGGCTGAGAAGAGAGGAGGAATGGAGGTAAGAAACTAGGCCAGGAAATCCATACTGGTGCCGTGCGTAGAGTAACTTGAACCATCCTGAAATGCCCAATGACTTAGGGGTAGGTCGGCCTCTCTCTCTCCTGCCTCCATCGCACCCGGGCCTGGGCTGCAGGAATGCCTTGGTAAAAAGCTAGCCTTGGGGGTACCTGGGTGGCTCAGTTAAGAGTCTGCCTTCAGGGGCACCTGGGTGGCTCAGTGGGTTAAAGAGTCTGCCTTCAGTTCGGGTCCTGATCCCGGAGTCCAGGGATTGAGCCTGACATGGGGCTCCCTGCTCAGCGGGGAGTCTGCTTCTCCCTCTCCCTCCGCCCCTCTCCTTGCTCCTTCTCTCTCTCTCTCTCATGGTCTTTCTCTTAAATAAATAAATAAAATCTTAGGAAAGAAAAAAAAGCTAGTCCAGTTCCTGCAGGAACTGGCTATTAGAAAACACTTTGTTCATTACCTTTTTCATTTCTCTAGGGCTTATCTTTCCAATTAGACAATAAGTTCCTTGCAAAGATGAGTGGCTGTGTCCAAGCATCCATACCCGCTCAGCAAACACTCAGCGACTGCAGATGTACCAAGGTCGGAATATACACGCTCACTCACTTAGATCTAGGGAAGGGCTTAAAAACACTTTTGTAAAGGTTTTCTTTTAGGGAACGGCTTAGTGACTTAATTTTAAAAAGCATATTGAAGAAAAGACAGAACATTTTTGAATTATTCCTGATCACCTTCAGAAAAACAAAACAAAGGAGTCACCCAAGAAAACCATCTTTCATCCGATTTTTCCTGGGCCTTCATGAATCTTACGAGGAAAAAAAAAACTACACTCTAGTAAATTATTAGGGTGTTAAATATAAGTATATAATAACAATCAGCAGAAAAAGCATGTGAAGTCTTAGGAAACTAGTTGCCAGGGAAGGGACTGATGGAACAAAGACCTGCTTGCCGGGCCATGATTTTTCTACCTCTTTTGGCTGGTCACACGGTTTTGAAAAGTGAGAAGGGCAAGAACTTTTTTTTTTTTTTTTTAAAGATTTTATTTTTAAATAATCTCTATACCCAACGTGGGGCTCGAACTTACAACCCCAAGATCAAGAGCAGTATGCTCTTCTGACTGAGCCAGCTAGGTGCCCCCAAGAAGGGCAAGGATTTTTAAAGCCAAATTGGGCCCTTCCTCCTCAGAAGCTGGGAGCCTGGAAGAGGTTATAGGTTCCCTGTTGCTGGGATGGAGGGCTTTAAAACCTCCAGCTTTAAATTAGGAAGAGTTTCAGGGCAGACTTATTCTACTAGGTCTGTATCTGCATCGCCTTGCAAGACACAAGCATATTGATTCCCACACACCAGAAATTCCAATGTAATTGACCTGGGGTGGGGCCAGTGCACTCATCTTTTTAAAGCCAGGGTGAGAAGCAATGTACACAGGCAGTTCCCAGACTTGTCTGAACTTAAGAATCACCTGAGGATCCTTTAAAAAATTCCAAAGCCTATACCCACCTGTAAGACCAGCAAGATCTCTGGGGATGGGACACAGGCAACGGTGGCTTTTAAAGCCACCCCAGCTGCAGGACGCCATTTGCAGACAAGTTCGGACATCACCAAATATACATACAATATATGAGAAGGAACCGATGATCTGTACTTGATAACTGTGGAAGGCAAGAAGGTCCCCTAATTATATCTAGATTTTTCTTTTTCTGATTTTTCTACTTCTTTTTTTTTTAAGATTTTATTTATTTATTTGCTAGAGAGAGATCAGAAGCAGGCAGAGAGGCAGGCAGAGAGAGAGGAGATAGCAGGCTCCCCGCTGAGCAGACAGCCCAATGTGGGGCTCGATCCCAGGACCGTGGGATCATGACCTGAGCCGATGGCAGAGGCTTTAACCCACTGAGCCACCCAGGCACCCCTGATTTTTCTACTTCTTAAAATCTTGTTCTCATTTGGTGTTAAGTCTTCTTAATACAGTAATGAGCAATTTTTTAATGACTATTTGGGTTGGCCGTGCCCTCATGTAAGTTGTATTTTTTAGTATGTCTTGTAAAACATAATTAGAAGAAATTCTGTAGTCTCTCGGACCTAGCTGGACAGGACTAGAGTACGTCTGTAGGTTTGGAAGTCTTCACCAAGAACTATGTTCTCTGTGGAGGCAATGTCCCCATTCTGCGGTGTCCTTGGTACCCAAGCTGGGGGGCTGGGTCTGCACTAGGCAAACCTCAAGGGGCCCCAGTGTTATTGAGCCTTGCCCTACTCCCCAGTGATAAGGGGCCCAGGAACTCTCCCATCTGCTGTGTCAGCACGGAGCAGTTCCAGGGACAGACAGGTCACCGGGTCTTAGGCTGGTGAGCGCTCCCTGCCCCACAGGGGCATGGATGTTCAAACCCTACCCAGTCATCTTTGGCATCAAGTACAGCTACAGGTGGGTCCCGGATCTCCTCCAAACCCCGGACAGCCTTGCGTTCTGTGTAGCCTAGGCTAGAAGGAGATACTCTTTCTCTCTCCTCGTGGTGACCCTTCCCTTCCTCCTTTCCTAAGGAGATTTTGGCGGATGGACCCAGGGGCTGAGCCCGCCTCAACCACCCGAGCCCCAAGCTGAGAGCCTGCCTGGACCACGGAGAGAGGATAAGGCTCTTCCGGAGTGAATGACCGAACAAATGTTCTCATTTCTTTAGTTACTCAGGTTGAGCTTTTCGACCCTTCACTTCTCCTTTATGAGGAAGGACAGACGGGCAGGGGGAGATCTAGAAAAGCTGAGTAGGGCAATGGGGCGATTCCATTAGACTGAACCGGTCTGAGCCACAAGAAGGTGATTTCCCAGGGTGCAGCCCAAACAGTGTATCACGGACTACCACTGCGTTCAGTTGTACGTGATTTTAAAGAAATCCTAATTGCGGCCTCAGGAGGTTAGAAGACGGGCTCCTAGTCTTCTCGGCTTCCCACTTGCCCTCCACCTGTCGACTCACCCTGTTGGCCTCCACGTGGTGCAGCCGGAAGGCCTCCCCCGTGCTCTCGTTCACCACATCAAACTGATGTCGGTAAGCCACACAGATGAGGTTGTCACTCTCCTCGGTTGGCCCATCTACTAAGGTCATCACCGCGGGAGAGTCGGACAGACAGATCTCCTGTGTGGTTGATGATGATGTGGGAAGAAGGGGGTCAGGACATGGAGTAGCCATTTTCACAGCAACCACCCTCCCCCCTACCTGCTACCCCCCCCAGCCTCCCCCATCTAGTAGCGGGTTCCCTCTCTAGGCTCCTGCTGAGCGCTTTACTGGCAGGGAAGGTGGGGACAGAGAAGGAGGGGCAGAGATTGTGCCAGAATCCCCTCTCCCACGACCTGTCCTCAAGATACCTGACAAAACCAAATCAACAGCGTGACCCTCATTAGCACCCAGAGAGTTCGGCCCTGTCCTGTGACTCAGTAATAATGGAATTATAATTGCTAACCTTGCTGAGCACTTAACACAGTGCACGGGACGGTTCTCACTGGATCCTCAGAACGACCTTATGAAGTAGGTAAGGCTATTTATTATTCTATTTTACAGATAAGGAGACTGAGGCTCAGAGGTCACAAGGCTTGGCCACATTCACATAGTCTACAGGAGTGGGGCAGCCAAGATTGGAGCTCAGGAAATCCGATTTCAGAGCTGATATGCCACAGAAATGCACGTGCTCTACAGAAATAGTCATTAAGATCTCTAATTACTATATTAAGAGGACTAAGACCTAAATAGAGCAAGATTTTAACTTGTTTTAACGTCACTGTGATGGCAGTTCTGTCTGCCTAAATTGACTATTAGCAGAAATGGATATGCATAATTCAGGAGGCTTTCACTCTGGCAAAAATAATTGCTCGGCTCACCTACAGGCAAAGTCAACCCTGGGAGCCAATGTCTGACATGGTTCACACCTACTAAGCCCACGTTTTTAAGAAGGTAAGAGATGGTGAGAGCAGGAAAGGGACCCTCAAGGAGGCTTCCCTCCAAGGTCCCACCCTTAGTAGATCTGCCAATCCTACCAGCTCGGGAAGGCAAGGGTAGCTCCTTCCCCTTCTCTGGCCACCAAAGCCACTGTCATCTATTGCTAAGATCCTGCGTTAACCTCTTAATGTCTCCTTCTTTCCACTTGGCCCTCCCCGCTATGCTCTTCTCTGTCGGGGCCAGAAAGGTATTTTTAAAACCTTCCACTGGCTGCCTCCTCTCACTCAGAGTCGAAGCCAAAATCTTAGCAATGGCCTTCAGGGCTCTCTGCCCTTCCTGCCTTGTTCCCTCAGCTCCAGCCACTGTGGCCTCCAGATCGTGCCTTGAACAGGGCCTTGGGTCCTTAATTGGTTGCTCCTTCTGCCCCAGAAGGGCCTTGGGTCCTTAATTGACTGCTTCCTCCTTTCCCCAGATGTTCTCCTCATCTACCCTATATTTCCCTTGGATCTCTGCTCAAAGCAACCTTTTCAGAGAGGGCTTCTGGGACACCCTTTCTAGAACAGATCCCCCTGTCCCCACTCCTTGTCTTCTCCTCCCTCAATTTGCTTTACTGTTATCCTCGGGACACAGAAAATTAGTTTCTCTTTTGTGTCATCTACAACTAGAAAGTCATCTCCATGAGAAGGGAGACTGCTCACGGCTATCCCCCTAGTGCCTAGAACAGCGCCGGTAGGTGGCCCCTGGCATGAATGAGCTGGATGGAGTAGGGAAAAGCCCCAAAGCCTCAGTCCTCTGGGGAAACCAGGGCAGCAGGCAGGGTTTCCCCCGCTGGGTACTGACCTGTGAGACAACCCCCGTGGGTGACAGACCCTGGGTGGAATGAGAGGGTCAGCCTCCTAACACCTTGGCCAGCAGAGAAGGGATCTGGAGGGCGGACCTACCCGTATGTACTGGAATTCCTCCACAGGTGACTCCGACAGGGGGGACAGCAGGGAGATGCCGGCCAGCCCGCCCGGCTTGTTGTGTTTCCTCGTGATCAGGAGCAGTTTGTTCCGGATGGCGACGACTATCCTCAGCTCTCTGCTATGGTGAGTGTTAATGGCATAGAGGTGGCAGCCTGGGGAGAGAGAGAAAGGATGCTGAACATGTGACAGGACCCTGGCAGGGCCCAGGCCTTGACAATGTGGGGATGCCTAAGGACCCTGGACACTGAGCATGACCCAGGGGGTGCTTGACAATGCTCCGGCCACCAGGCAAACAGAGCTGGGAAATACAAGTTAGGCTGAGTTTCAGGAAAATGAAGGAAGTCATAGTCCCTGTATTCTAGAGTTTGTGGTTTTAGCGTCACACTCATGACACCCTATGACTTAAAGCGACAGGTGAGCGGAGCTCCGGGAACCAGAGGCTAAAAGTCTCTCTTCACCGATCTGTGAACAGAACTCAACTTACCTTCAAAGCTCGTCATGCCAGGCCTAGACTTTCCTCTGGCCCTCCGCATGTTGGGCTACCTCTCGGGCTTCTCTTAGGGAAACAGTCATGCTATCTTAGTGGTGTTTCCAAGTAAAAACCAAACCAAGAAAATCAAATTCCAGTGAGATCTGATTAGTCTGAGGGAGAAAAAGAATTGACCAAAAACCACCAAGATAATGAAGACTGTGGTCACCTTTTGTCTTCTCCAGCTTGTTGTCCCTGCAGTCACACCTGCTCTTCACGGGCTGTTTGCCCTCGATGGCCTTGTGCACAGCACTGAGCCTGAAGACGAAGAGGCGGGCGTCTTTCCCTGGGGAGATAAAGAAGGCGCAGGAGGAGATGGGCGGGGAAGACCGGAAGAGTGGGATTGTGCAGGAAAGCAACTGCTACAGAAGTAGGAGCTGAGGCGTTCTAGAACTGAGAAGAAACCCCACACTGCCTCTACCCAACAGTGCATTGAACACTGTGCCCCCCGACCCTTCTCGCTCCCTCCCTTCTGACGCCCCCACCCAAGAGAACAAAGGCCCATCCGGGGACCCTGAGCACCGGCCACCCACAAGGCAGTAGTTGGCATGATCCATGGGGTCCGACCACCGCAAGCCCCGTGGTGGCCACAGAAGGCTACCTGCTTCCCTGCTCCCAGAGGACACCGCGGCGCAGGGAAGTATCACCTTTGTCTGCTCTGAGGATCAGGAGGTCCAGAGTCTCGAGCACATGCATCTGCTTCACCAGCAGGGTTTTGTCAAACACGGGCACTGACGGGAGGTCATCTGGAAGAGGAGACATGGTTCCCAGAACTGGACCCAGCCCACACTTTCAGAACCTATAAAACATGCCTGTCAGTGGTCCTGGACCCGAGTTCTTTCTAGGCAAGGAACATCCGCTTCTAGAACATTCGTAAGGTCAAACACTATTCTCTCAGCTCAGGGAGAAGGACTGACATTCCTTCCTCTCTACTGGAAACAGAGCAGCAGGGCCTAGAAACTATATTCTTCTCTTTAATATTCATCAAAGAAAACACATCATCTCTCCACCCCAGTTTTTACTTGGCCTTGTACCAAATGACTGAACAGCAAATTACAAAAAAAGGGAAAAAAAGCTCAGTCATTTCTCTTAAGTATTTTATTTTTATGTAATTTTGAATCACATCACTTCTCAGGTTATTTTGGATATCTCTCGAGAAAGCAAAATAAAAATTTCCTGTTGAATTTAAAACAAAATAAAAACCCACCCTATTTCATGTCTATCTCTGTATCAACAAGAGTTTACCTACACATTTCCAGTATTTCTCTATAGAGAAATAGGAAATCTCCTTTTTAGACAAAAATAAGAGAGAAATGTTGACTAAGTTACCCAAATAACAGGAAAAAAAAACTAATTGTAATGGGAATGATCAGGAAAAGTTCTGGTGAAGGGATGATCGAAGACATCGTAATGATATGTAGGATTTGTTGTTAAGTTTACTTACTGGGAACTTACATTGCTAGCAAACACCTTGTTCCTGGGGGCCCCCAGGACAGAGAGGGCCAAAAGAAATACTAAGGCTCTTTCGTAAACAAAGGTTCTGTTCTGAGCAGGAGGTAGAACCAGTGCAAGACAAAGAGGACATGGGATGGTGTAGACATTTCAGGCTGGATAAGTGGCTTTTTCTTTATCGGTGCTTTGTCTGACATTTAGGTCTTCAAGTACTCTGTTTTGAGTCTCGGTTTGGTTCTCTGGTTACCGTTTAGGTGCATGGGGCCCTGAGGGTCTTGGCTCTTCTAGAAATCAGCCTGGCTGGGAGTTTATTTCTCCCTGGATGGTGCCGGGGAGAGAGAAGAGCTTGCGTTGTTGGGACGGGGTTCCTAACTGCTTCCAAAGGGAAGATTCTCCTGCTCCTTGCCGGCCTGTGTGGGCTCTGGATTTATCCAAGCACAGAGCCTGCCAAGCTCTTGTTAGACAGAGGGCCTTGCTCTGGCTCCCCTACATTCTTTCTGCAAATGTAAATTCTATTCTATGCTCAGGCTTTGTGCTTCTGTTGGGGACAGACATGAATTTTCAAAACATGAGATGATCACTCCGATACCAATCATCATACCTGACTAAATAACTATGGTTATTTCATTTTTAAAAATATTTATTTATTTGAGAGAGAGAGAATGCAAGTGGGACAAGGGGCCCAGGAGAGGGAGGGGGACGCAGACTCCACGCTGAACAGGCAGTCCGACTCCAGGCTCGATCTCACCACCCTGAGATCATGACCTGAGCCAGAACCAAGAGTCAGATGCTTAACTGACTGAACCACCCAGGCATCCTGGTTATTTCATTTTGTGAGCAGCAGCTCACATACACAGAGGGCATCCTGCATGTCAGGTCTCAGGGCTGAGTGCTTTGCATGTTATTAACTGAAATGTCCCAAGAACCCGCTTAGGTAGGAACTACTAATACTCCCACCTAACAGACAAGGACCTGAGGCTCAGACATGCTAATAACTCGTCTAGAGTCACGTCTAGACCCAGGTCCGTGCGGGGACCCAGGTCCGTGCGGGGACAAAGCCTCTACTCTTAGCCTAAAGGCAGCACGGCAGCCCCGTGGATGATGGGGCCACCGCACGAGCAACAGTACTGGATAGAATTCATAAATGACAGAAGCACTTCGTTTGACATTGAAGACAGAGGGATACTGTATAGCAGCACACCTGTGTACAGAATAAATCAGCATTTATTCTCCGTCAAATCTTTCTCAGGTGGCTGAACAAGTTTATACATAGCCAGGAATGGAGAGGAAGCAAGGATCTGAGAAAGTGACAGGTGACTTTAATGACTCTTCTGTAGCAATGTTTTCCTTCTTCTCATCTCTTTATGAAGCAGGGATCTTTTAGAGCCCATTTTTCTATTACTGCAAACCCAAAACAAATGGTCATGGCATCTTCCATCGGCGTGTCTCCCTTCAAAGTAGCTTTTGCTACACTTAGAATACAAAGGACCTTGAGTTTTAATGATGACCTTGACAGGAGCAGACTCTCAAGGGGGTAGGTCTAATGAAATTAGGCAGACGCTAATGGGATAGAGTGGAACGTGGCCCGAAAGGAAATGGAGAGATTCACTCATGGAAAAGATTCATAATGTGATTAAGTATCGACAAGAAAAAGGTAAACAAAGAAGTAACGAGCACATTGGGGCTTCAAAGCGCAATGAGGAATACAAAGAAAGCCTGAAGGGCTATTCTCTTCTTAGAAAAGCAAACGGGGTAGCAGAGCTGCACACCCAGGGAATGAAAACAATAATCTGAGAAATAAAACCAAGCTCGCGGCGGGTGTATACGGCTACCATCTGTGTTCTACCACTTCCCCCAAGTTGGAAGAAAAGAGCTTCCTGGCACATCACGGGAATCCTTAAATTTAACATCTCCATTAAATTTTGGATTCAGAAAATGAAAATTTCAGAAAGGGATTTGGTAATGTTGGTTTGGATTTTACATTTAAAAACCAGGAGCTGACTCAAAGAGAATTACGTTGTTTTTTAGACAAGCCTCACAAAGAGCCATTATAAAGCATATTTTCTCGATCCTAAAAACAACAAACAGAATATAACTCCCTTTTGATCAAAACATGTCTCATAATTATTTGCCCAGGACTGTATTTTTGGAAACCTGTGTTAAGGTAAAGACAGTAACATGGGTAGAGTTTAATTTGATTTGTTTAGTGGACAGAGTGCTGGATAAAAATCCCCTTTGGGTTCCAGTGCAGATGTGCTACTAACCAGCTGTGTGATCTTGGGCAAGACACACAGTTTCTTTTGTTTCTTCATCCATAAAACGAAGAGATGAAGAAACGAGACTATACATCTAAAGCCTGGTTGTGTTTGTTTGTTTGTTTTTAAGATTTTATTTATTTTTTTGACAGAGAGATCACAAGTAGCCAGAGAGAGGGGGGGGGAAGCAGGCTCCTTGCTGAGCAGAGAGCCCGATGCAGGGCTTGATCCCAGGACTCTGGGATCATGACCTGAGCTGAAGGCAGAAAGGCTTAACCCACTGAGCCACCCAGGCACCCCGTGGTTGTTGTTTTTTTTAATAAATTATTTTATTTGGTTGCGCCTTTGGCAAATCTTTGGACTTTGTTCCCTTTTTAACACATCCACAGGGATATCATAAATACAGTAACTGTTGTTTACTAAGTTACTACTACGACTATGTGCCCGACACTGATCCAAGCACTTAGCCTAGGTATTCATAATCTCCACAATCCCTTCTTGGAGTTACGATCATCAGTCCCAGTTTGTTTATTTTTTCTGTTTTCATTATCGTGAACCAGCTTGCAGCTGCTTAAAAAACCCTCCCCACCCTCAGAGGAACCTGAAGCTCACAGAGGCTCAGTTTTCTTTAAGATCACAAAGATGCTCTAATTGTTTTGTAATTTTAAAAATTAAATATTTAAATGCTCAGCTTATAAATTTTAGATTATCTGTCTTTCAGTAAATAAGTAAATTATATGTATAGTTATATGTGTGTATATATGCATACACACATATATTTACATATATATAAATTTACATATATATTATATATATGTATACATACACACACACATACACACGTGTGTGTGTGTATGTGTGTGTGTGTGTGTGTGTATAAAACAGATGAAGTAACAGAGGAAGTCAGAAATAAGTCCATTATAAAGCCTGGTCTGCTTGTCTTGTTTTCCCATAGAAGGCGTCTACTTCCACTTCCCAAGGGCACAGTGCATAGCAGGCACTCAGGAAATAGGCTGACAGGGTCAGAGGAGGAAGTAAAGGCGGTGGCCAAGAATGGGAAGATGTTGCCGTTCTAGGCTATCATGTCCCTCTCAGTGGTGATTAGGAATCTCATAAAACATCAGGATGGTAACCGAGACTGGGCAGCCTGCTGTGTGCTGTGTAAGATGTACCCTTAGAAGACACTGTCTCTAGGCCCAGGGCTCCCTCAGAAGCCCCAGGAGACCCTTTAACCTTTATCGATAGTCTGGAAAGATCCAAAGGGGCCTCCTGCTGGAAGGGACCACACAGTCCTCGAGTCTAAATGAAATCCCCATCTGAAGTTGAACTCTTCCTCCAGCATCCTTGCCAAGGTCATGTCTTTTTAAAAAATATTTTATTTATTTATTTGACAGAGATCACAAGTATGCAGAGAGGCAGGCAGAGAGAGAGGAGGAAGCAGGCTCCCTGCTGAGCAGAGAGCCCGATGGCAAGGCTCGATCCCAGGACCCTGGGATCATGACCTGAGCGGAAGGCAGAGGCTTTAACCCACTGAGCCACCCAGGCACCCCGGTCATGTCCTTTTGATGGCTGATCTGTGGTGACAGGGAACTGACCACGTCCCCAGGCACACTGATCCACTTGATTGTCAAAAAGTTTGATTTTGGGTGCCTGGGTGGCTCAGAGGGTTAAAGCCTCTGCCTTCGGCTCAGGTCATGATCCCAGGGTCCTGGGATCGAGCCCCACATCGGGCTCTTTCCTTGGTGGGGAGCCTGCTTCCTCCTCTCTCTCTCTGCCTGCCTCTCTGCCTGCTTGTGATCTCTCTCTGTCCAATAAACAAATAAAATCTTTAAAAAAAAAAAAAGTTTGATTTTATGTTAAGTTGGAATCTCTCTTCCTGTCAAATCTTTCTGTTTCTATATGCAACAAAACTGGGTTATCTAAGATTCTTCTTACTTGTTTTGGACACAAGATACTTTTTGAATCAGAAACATTAAAGAGAGAGAGAGAGAGAGAGAGAAAGGATGTCCCTGAGATAGGAGATGTTGATTTAAGGTAAAATGTTAGAATCATGATAGGTATTGGCCAAAAAGGAGATTCCTTCTGCAGGTCATTATATGTCCATGGACTAATCAGATTCGGGACAGGCATGAACCCGTCACGCACGACTCACCCTGTGGCTTGCTCGTTCAGAATATATCCCCTCTGCTTGTCCTGAAAAGAAGGGGTTAATTTTGTAAGGAAAGGAAAACTTCGCTAACCTCACTGCTGATGACACATTTATCTATAGGGAGTTGACTGGCTGTCACACGTCTCAGAAGTCCTACAAGTTACACAAATGAAGACATTTGAAGGAGCAGCTACTCACTAACCGTCCACTAGCAAGACACCAGCATCCGTGGAAACGAGCAGGGCCTGGCCCCAGGGATCCGCACACACGGCTTCATGAGGGAAATTACTGCAGAAACACTGGGGCTCCCAAGGCTGCAAGGCAACAAAATCATCAGAAAGTAAGTGTACCAGGAAAGATATCCTGTGGTCCCTTGGAGAGAAACGTGTGGTACGCCGCCTGAGACCGCAGCTCGGGAAGCTAAACAGGCCCTAACCTCAGTTACCTTTCTTTCTTTTTTTTTTTTTTTTTTTTCTTATCTTCTTAAAAAATATTTTATTTTTAAGTAATCTCTATACCCGACATGGGGTTCGAACTCATGAATTGAAGATCGAGTCGCACGCTCCCCCGACCGAGACAGCCAGGTGGCCCTCAGTAAACTTTCTTAAGAAGAAAAGTCTTTCAAATACATATGCAGCAGGAAAAGAGGGAAGGCACAGGCTGTAGGCACGATGACGTGTCTCCATACGTAATAATCCTCCTTACGAGCCGCCAAACCATTGGTAACGTCTTCCAAGCAAACATTTTTCCTTAATACCTGAAGTTGGACCAATTGCGGCCTATTTCTTGAAAACTTCACAGGAGCTCATCACTTAAGGAAGACCCATGTAACTCTAAAAAAAAATCAGATCTGTGCTGCTGACTCAGTAAAATTACGAAGGCATACACAAGACAAGAAGTTGATATTGCCTTAACACGAAAATGCTTACTGACCCACTTAAGGCTACAAAAGCTTAAAGAAAAAAAAAATAACATGTTTGTTAGAATAAGGGAGGGGCTGCCTGAAACGGGCTCAGGCGCCCACACGAGGTAGTCATATCGTGTGCGCTCTTGCCCTTCGTCTCATACCTGGTTCAGGCATTAGGGTTAGCCCTCCCTTAGGGATGCCCCAGAGCTGCGTGGAAATGCCCAGAGCCAGGAGGCTTGGTCTCGAAGGACAGAGATGTTTTGGGAGCTTATCAGGGACAAGTCAAAGATTCACATTTGCAGATTTACTCTCAGTCAGACATGCTCCCGGGGGGTGGTACAAGACCCTATGTATGCACATGTGTGTATGCACGTGGGTGTGTGTGTGTGTGCACATGGGGGTGTGTGTGTATGCACATGGGTGTGTGTGTGCGCACATGGGGGTGTGTGCGTGCACTGGGGGAGTCCATGTTTGCCCACTGAAAGTAGAAGTGGTGGCAGTGAGATCACCTTCCAGGGTGTCATTTGGGATGAGGGTAAATACGTGTGCACTACCGCTGTCTCAGAAAAGTATGCTGTCACTTTAAGAAACTCACAAGCCTCCAAAGAAATCTTCTAATTGCTAAGATAAGGCTCGGGCCATTCTGGAAAGATCACACAAAGAAAGTGGAGACATTTTACAACCTGGAAAGGGTGACACAGCGCAGGCCATTAATTAGAATGGCATTTCCCTAAGAAGATGTCTGGAAATTCTGACTTTGTGACTTATAGCAGGTGGACATGAAGAAAAGCAAAGCCACTGTAAGGCCAACTGGGAGACAGACCCAGACGTCTGAGCATTAGGTAACACCAAGACATAAAAACCAACTGTTAATAACAAAATGTTCTCTGAGCAGAGAACACAAATTTAGAACATTTAGGCAGACAGGGGTTCAAAGAGGGTCCTAGAGGATCCAGAGAGAGCTTGAGGAGGTGTGGGAAGCCCTGAAATTGCATTAAAAATGTTGTATACATGTGTTATCCATACATTTTAATGGGCTAGTGTATGTGTGTGGGGGGGTGACCACTGCTTTCCTGGGTTCTCAAAGGGGCCGGGGACTCTAGGTTGCCCAAGGACACCGTGTATGAAGTATTAGTGACAGGAACCCAGAGCTGGTCCCACAGAGGCTCCCTCTGAAGACTGATGGCATTTGCCACTGCACTGGACTCCCTTCTGCCAAGTGAGGGGCTTGGTGTAGAGTTTGTAGGGCAAGGATGGGGCCTTAGAGCATGGGACCCTCTAAGAACATTAATAGAGCACATGGACTGATGGGTGCCTAAGAGGTTGACAAAGCCTCTTCTTTGGAAATAAGACACTCTTGGGAGCAGCATGTGGGACTCTGGCCTGCTTGGAGGCAGCTGCACAGAAGTCCGTGAGGGCCTCTAGGTCAGTGTTTCTCCAAGGCAGGCCTGGGGCCCACTGGTAGGTTCTGAATGGAGAGAAAAAAAATCAAAGTTCTTGCTTTGCTCTTTACCAGCAAACAGGTTACACTTCCACAGACTTTCATTTTTATGGATGTCTAAGAACTTCTTTTCAAGGTTACTAAATCCTGCTGGAATCTGGTATTTATAGAGCTCTTGGAAACACTGTGGTTTCTACCATTCACACAAAGAGCCGATAGTGGGAATTTATGCAACCTTTGGAAAAGATGCTTTGCCATCAGTCTGCTCTTAAACTGGTTGTGGTTTTCTAGCATCAGTTGTATTTTGGGCTCATCATTTCCCGGAAACCAGGCTTTAAAGAGAGTGTAAGTCAGATACAAAGCATTTCTACCTTTATCATTAAAGTAAAAGCAATCACAACTCTTTTGCTTTTATAACGGACACTTCTCTAGTCATGCACTGTCTGCGGGTTTGTTCCACATAGCGAACTTTGACATACTTGGAACACAGACATAGCTAGGGACATAGAAATTTGTTTACAATACAAAATCACGTGTGTGGTACATTTCTGGGTGGCCAGTTTATCGTCTGCTCTTCTCCTCCTGATCACCACCTCGTTTTTTCCCCCAAGGAAAGTGGAGGTGAGAAGTAGATACACGGACCACATCATTTCTGGGGTGACTGAATGAACGATAGAGGAAGCAGTGGTTTCTCGGCTGTGGTCCTCTGACCAGCAACATCAGCATCGCCTGGGAGCTCATTAGAAATGCAGAGTCTCAGGGCTCACCCCAGACCTACTGAATCAGACATTAAAAAGGGGATGATTGTAGTACACACAAAACCTGGAGACACACGGCGCTAGAGCTTTGTGGAGTGTGTCCAGGTACCACAGGAGAGCTTGTGAGAAATGCACAATCTTGAGCCTTCTGCGGAGCAGCAGCATCAGAACACGCATGTGGTCGAGATGTACGGGCGCTCTGGACGCACACGAGGCTCGAGCACTGCCCGGCCCCGTCCGCCTCACCAGGCCTGCTCCAGCAGCTCTGCTCCCGTTAAGCAAGCAAAGGCAACACACACTATGGAAACGGGGAGGTGGTTCTCCCTAAATGCTACTCGACTTTATCTGGGGCTTTCCCTGAGGACTCTGCAACAGACAAGCTCATCTCTCCCGCCTGTCCCACAAATCTCTAAGCGCAATAACTTCACTCACGACAAAGGACCTTCA
Source organism: Lutra lutra (assembly GCF_902655055.1). Lineage (NCBI taxonomy): Eukaryota > Metazoa > Chordata > Mammalia > Carnivora > Mustelidae > Lutra > Lutra lutra. Next base: position 87,735,274 of record NC_062290.1, on the reverse strand, counting down.
CAGGTGAACTTGAGAGTAGCATCGACTCACCTCTTTTTTACAGATCCCCGAAGCCACCAAACTTGACGGAGCGTCCCCTCTCACGATGGACTTCAGTTTCAGTGCCTTATAGAACAGAGATCTCTTTTAAAGTTCGTTATGAGGCAATAAAAGAACCGCAGGCCCAACAAATGTGATTTGAAAAAAATTCTTTTAATCAAATAGGAGCCATTTTGGATTACAGTTTAGGGTTCGCACACTGCCCTCTCACTGAAGCTAAGAAATGCAGCTTAATGGCAATGTCCCAGCCTGAAGGACCCCGTCCTGTCATTTCAACTCATGCGTATCTCAGGGCAGTGACTCCTACACCGGGAGACTGAAAACACGCCCAGGTCCCTCCTAAACTTCATGACTCGGAATCTCAGAAAGCAGAGTCAAGGGTGCCTTTAAACAAGGACCTGCGTCGGAGAGCCCCTGTCACAGTGCACCTGTTTGGGGCTAAGTTACTTTTGCCCCTAAGCTTTCCTGGGTCACGCTGCTTGGTTCTTCCCTTTGGGTCAGAACCCTAGCCGCAGCTGGCAGCTCTCCTCCTTCGTGCTGGGACAAGGGATTAAGACAGAAAGCTGGGTCACCTCCCAGAATGGAGACATCTGAACGTCATATGGGAGTGAGGCAAAGCAGGAGTGATTTCCTCCAGAATCTGGAATAAGGTGCTACGTGGGAGCCACCTAACTCTGAGGATTGCTTCCAAGTAGCAGAGCGGGAGCTCGGGTGTGCCTACTCCTGCCAGGGGAGTTCAAGGTGCTTTCCCTACACGGACTCCTTGCTCTTCAGAAATTCCTCAGGAGGGAGGCAAATGGTATATGCTCCCTTGATAAGAGGGAGCCCCATCTGGGCCTTATGGCCTCCTGCCTGGAGGCAGCGGCATCCCTTCTTCAGCAGAAGGCTTTGCTCCCACTCCCACCTGCAGAGAACCCCGCCTACGTGATTATAAAAAATCTCACTCCTGGTTTCCACAGTTATCCTGAGAGAAACTACAGAGCTCCTGCGGGAGTACATAGACCAACTCTTCACAGGCAGGCCATCTGGTGCGGATGGGGCTCCCGGCTGCACATCTCGCTGAAGAGGCTTCAGAATAAAACCCACCTGCCCTATTCTGACAAACTCCGCCTGGCGGGCCTCCTCTTTCTTCCGTGCGGACTTGGGTGACTCTGGTAAGACGTCACTAAAAGACCGTCTATTGAGCATGTTCTAGGAAAGAGAAACAAGTTATGAATTCCAGAAACGGTTGTCGAGTCTCATCCCCTGGCTTCTCTTAACGCACAGACCTATCTGTCCAAATGCTGTTTCAACTCTCTGTGCCCATTCGCTCCTCAAGCCTGCATGGAGCATCCCTCACGGGCCAGGGCTGGTGCTAGACGCCGGGGGTAGAAGGCCAGCGGGTGGAGAGTGAGGGTCGCACCTTGACCGAGAGCACTGGCTTTGGAGTCAAGCATGCAGCAGCTCCGGGGCTTGCTAGCCTCTGGGGTGTGATGATGGAGTCACCGCCGGGCACAGCTCTAGGACACTGTTCACATAGAGCAACCCCCTCCCCGCCGGAACAAGGCGTCCAGAATTCAAAGTGAACGGTACCCCTGGGGCTGTGCAACACCATGGCCTTCGCAGTAACATTGGGCAAGTGAGTTAATTTTGGAGTCGCAGCGTCTTTGTGTGGCTGATACCCGTCTCCCAGGCGTGTGATGAAGATCACACAGGCAGGTGCGTGCAAGGGGCTGGGCACAGGGCTTGGGCACACGCTCAGTAAACAACAGTTCTCTTCTGGGGTGTAGTCAGAGAATGGGCACGCTCCTTCATCAGCAAGCCCTGACTGGGTGCCTGCTCCTCTGGCACACGTCGGGGGTGGGGAACAAAGTCCTTGTCCTTGGACAGCACAGCATAATGGCAGAGACAGAGCGAGGAGCTGATTACATGGTTGGCACATGGGAGAACGTCTGCGAAGGGGACACACAGACGGTATCTGAGAGCATCTAATGGGGGGGCTTGGCTTCAACAGGGGGTTGGGGAAGGCCTGCATCAGGCATCCATGCTTCAGCTCAGACCCGAGGGGCACTGTGTCCTCATTTCGACACCCTCTCTGCACCCCTCCCTGACTTTAGGGGAATAAAAGAATTGACAGGTGAGCAATTATGTCTGGCTCTTTAGCGCCCTGGAGTTAGTCTGGCCGAATCCCTGAGAGCAGATAGGGTGAACCGGCCAGCTGGAGGTCAGGGGTACCCTATAAAATGGTGATGCTCACGGTGCCCAAGGGAAAGGACCATATGAGCACCCGCTCATTAAGGATAATTTCATCTCCGCACCTGAGCACCTGAACCCCGCACGCCATTTATTTACAAGCCTCGCTGGCAGGGCCTTTTGCTGGAGGTTATGAATGCAAGGGGCCTAGGGGAGTCTCCCTGTTTGTTCTGTGCTTCCCTGTGGCAGGTAGCAACCGCTTCCGAACAGCAATGCTATCACTCTGCATCAATGAGCCCAGGGAATCCAGTGATCTCTCACTGAGTCTGGAGGCCTCCAAGGAGCCCGGGTGCCCCTCCAGGTACTGAGGTGGCACTGGGTCCCCTCCGTGCGGAGATACCTCCAGCCTAGGAAGCGTCTGGCACAAAGCAAATCTGCAGTAAATGTAAAGGTCGTTTCAGGTGCCTGAACATGGGGCTAGCCAGTAAAGCTCCAGAAACCCTCGAAAAGCTCCCAGTGTCTCTCCAAAATCCCCACTCTCGGTTGTCCCTCAGCTCTATGGCACCAGTAGCGTTGAGGAGTGACACCAAGGACAGCCACCCCAAAAAAGCACTCTCCAGTGCTCTGGGGATGGTGGATTGATACTCACGCCCCCCTGCACCTCCATTTCCACAGGCCTGTGATTTCTGCAAATCACTTTCCTGCATCTGGACATTCAGCCCTCTCTTATGGCAACAATGAAATCATGGCCATCAGTCCTGTGGCCACAGCCTCAGAGACCAAGGCGACTCTTCGGCTCTCCTAACCAGGACTCATCACTAGGACTTATGTTCTCAGCTCCAACCCATGAGGAGGAAAGAAGACCACGGACCCAGGGTTACCTTATGCAAATCTGGCATCAAATCCTGGTATAAAGATCGAATCAACATATCCAGAGTACGTCGACGTTTCTGGGCAAATGTTGGGGTTTCCAAAGTGGCTTTTTCACCATTAATTACTAAAATAAATCAAGTTATAAAGGGAGTTACAAAAATTGACTGGCTATCAAAGAATGTTCTTCTCAAGGAAACTCCTCAGTGAACACCACCCACTTCCCCAATACTGGTGTTACCACTGGTGCGACCCTTCCTTCATGGAAGAATGCTTAAAAACTCTCTAAATTTCTCTGTACAAACCCGTAGTCCATAGGTATGTCTGTCTTACTTTTCCTGTTAGACTGTAAGCTTCCTGAGCAGACGGTATGTATCTAATTAGAAGATTGCGTACACACTGAACCCATCCCCATCCACCAATTCTTCTTCCCATCCATCCATCTACCCATTTACCCAACCATCTAAACACACTCCTCCAACACATGGGCCTAACCACCAGGATGCCATTCCACAGGATTAAATATATATTCGCTACATTCTGTTAAGAGAAGTAACAATTGCCTAACAGAGTACCGGGATTCTTACCCTAGTGGAAGTTTCTTCTGGGAAAGAAAGCTGGTGGTTAGTGGACTACAGATACTAAGAAGCAGTAAAGTGAAATGTCCAAGTCCACGTTCAAGCACAGAACAGAAAGTGCACACGACGGGGTCTGGAGCTTGAAGTCAAGGCAGTTATGGGTTTGAGTCCCAGCAGTGCTACCACACTCTTAAGTAAATTATTTGGCTTCTTGGGGCCTCATTTTTAACCCTGTAAATGGATGTCACCTTGTTTCCTTATAAGGTCACTGTAAGAATTTAAGTGATATAATACATATAAGGAATTAGCACCAAACTGAATAAATATGAACTCTTATTTTTCTCATAGGAAGGACCAAAGGAAGGACAGTGTTCACTGACTGAAAAATGAACTTCTTGGGCTCAGACATTGCCTAGAAAGGATCTGAGGGGTGGGGGCAAGCTGGGCTCATCTGTGGCAAGACATCTCTTAAGGAATATAAACTGCATGCACTTAAGGCATGCCTACTATTTTCTCTAATTCTGTGATTGCGAATTTTTTGTTTGAGGATATTTTCTCCTTAGTACCCCGGTGGGGGGAGGGGCATTTAAAATGACCCATTGGGCCAAATAAGGGGGGAAAGTTCAAAAGTTTTGTTGAAAACCCATTTCCTGTTATCTTGGAGTTTCCTGCCTGGCCCTCTTCCTCCCTCCTGCTGCCTCAACTTTGAATTCAAAGAGACCTGGCTTCTACCTTTTCTCTCAGTCCATCAACCCCTCCTGGTCCATCCTGGCCCCATGCTCCAACCCTTTAACACTCTTCTTCACAGCCCACAGCCTGGGCTCTTCCACGTTATTGACCTGTGCAGGTTTTCAACCGTAGATCAAGCCTTTGCTTCATTACACCCAAGTGTCCACCAAGCCCTGAGGGGGCTCCTCAAAATCACTCTGTTGACTGACTCTGTTTAAATCAGCAGATAACACTCATAAGCTGGGTTCTTAGGTTGCTGAGTGATCTTTAACCAGGATTCAATGGCTCCAGGCCTGCAGCAGCCCCTTCCCTTGCTAGGGGCATTCTGCAAAGACTGCTTACTTCCTAAGCCCACACCCCTTCCAAGACCCTGCCCATTTCTAGCTGCTAAAGCTCTCTGTTGCTGACTCTTTGTTTCAGGTCTGTTCCTTGCTCTCTACCAGATCCATCCTCTGGACGTGAAAGACATGGACCCCCATTTTAAGACACAGACAATTTCACATACAATTTTGGATCTCTGTCTCGTTTGGAAAACTTGGACTATCTGGCAGCACTGGGAACATGCCCCTGAATGGGGTTTGCAAGCTGAACTTCCAGCTGTCATAACTAAGGACTATTCTGGGGAGGGATGTAGCTGAGCTCTTGTGGTTCAGAAGATGGGGGGCATGGGGCCAGGTAGGGTATTATCAGTGGAGCTGATAATACCAGCTCACCAGCTAGTGAAGCCTGGATGGTCAGGTTCTGTATGATCCTATCCATATTCTCTCTGTCCGTCTGTCTTCTCCCTTCCCCATGCACCCCCCCTAACTTGCTAACAACTCCCCTTTCCCTAAGTACACACCCACATAACCACCCTTTTTGTCCCACCTGCTTCCCGCTCTCCAACAAAGACTCAGATACACACGTAGCTAGAGATTCAGAAATGGCCATATCAGAAGCCTGGGCAGCAAAGCAAATTTGAGGCCCCTGTATCGTGAGCAGGTGAGTGTAGATAAACTTCAAGGCGGGTGAGCAGCATGGTCGATACAGACTGGGACACAGGAGAAGACCTACATAACACTACCAGAAAACCGAATGCTTCTCATGAAGAATTAACAGAACGTGGAAGGGGATCAACGTTTAAACAACAAGATTTTTCTTAGACAGCGTCCTTGGAGGATCTGAAGACATGTGTTCTGATATAGAACAAGTTGCAAAAAAATTTAAAATAGAAACTTACGTTTCACTAGCAAAAAGTCCCTGAATTCCTGGTGGTCTGTAAACACCGGTGGGGATGGCAAGGGGGGGCCGAAGAGTGGTACACTTTCTTCCGAAAATATTTTCAGCCTATGTGGAGAACATTTCAGAATTATTTGTTTTTTCTTCAAAGATCAGCAATATTCAGACCTTACATTTATTCAGTTGCCTATGTGATATGTCAAGAATATTCATTCCATAAGAGAAGTGCCATCTCTGGGCTGTCAGAGGCTCAGCCACTGTGAGGCTCTCCCAGGAGGGAGAGGAGGGTAGAGGCCAAGTCTTCCTGTATCCTTCATGGTCCAACCTATCAAGCTGTGGGCAAGGTCAGGAACACCAGGAATAATAGAGAAGGCCACCATTGAGCACTCCTTAAACACCAGGCAGCATACTTGGTATTTTAATATATAGCATCAACCAATTCTCATCAACCTGCCAAGGGAGTAGCATTACCTTTATTCTGTCCTATGGATGAGGCCTGCGACTCTGAGAAGATAAACACTTCTTTCAAATTCAGGAAGTTAATAAGGGACAGAGCCGGGATTCCAACCCAAATCTATTTGGCTCAAAGTTCACGTTCTTTTCACATCACGATTCCCTCTTAACAGATTAATTTTTGAGAACAGAGGGATACATGGGCTAGGACGTGGCCTAGGAAAGGGGGTGCTCTGGTCAAGATCAAACATGGCAAATTTGTGCCCGTTTTAGGGTACAATAAAATTCCAAACTGACCCTGACCCTTGGGTCTACTGCACAGGGCAATACTATATGGAACAAGTTTTTCCCAAAGAGATGATGGCCTTGAAGAAAGTTCTGTTAGGTGAGGACACTCACATCAAATCAATCAACAAATACGTTATATCAAGAGTCACTGAATGGATGCTAAATTAACAAGTAAACATGAGAATGAGAAGAAGCAACCGAGAGAAAGTCATCACCTACCTGTAATTGTCATTTTGTTGATCATACCTCACTAAGGCAAAAATATCTGTGGTGGTGGTTAAGGAAATTAATCAACAACGCCAAAACTCACTGTCGATGGCTTGTGTCTTGAAATCCCTTGTGCAGAATCATCCTAGACCTGCACTTTTGTGCTCAAGGCATCTGTCACTCTTTGGTGGAAATGGAGCCTTGACTTCTTTAAGAGACAGTTCAGGAAGACATAAGTTCGACCTCTGTGTGCTCATCCTCTGGGGAAAGACCTTAGTCTCCCAATCTGTCAGGAAAGCAATGTACATACAGCTACTATTCAGCTAAGCAGGCAACCAGGCAAAAAAAGCAATTCCTTTGCTTGGAAATACAAAACATCCCACTGTGAAATCAGACATAGATTTCCTCTCACCCATTTTAAAAATAAAAACAATTTAAATATTTCCGCCGCGCACCTTCCCTCTCCTGGCTTTGGCAGTGCAGTTGATGGCGGCCTCTCAGCTCAACTACTTGTGTCAGCTGCGTGGAGCCGAAAATACCTTGTCCAGCTTCCTTTCTCCTATTCCTCCTTCTCCCCTGCCAGCTCCCACCCTCAGCTTTCCTTTGCCAGGGCTGAAAGGCCATCAGTCCCTCAAAGTGTTTCCATTCCTGCACTCAGAGGAAAGGATCTGCATGAACTCTCTGCCTGTCCCTTTCCAGAAACAAATGTGTCAAGCCCCAAATCTAAAAGTTACAACTAAAGGAATTTCTAAACACAATGATCACCTCTCAGTCACTTAAAGAGCCACCTCCCTCGCACCCCCTGCGTGGTACTTGGAGAAACTTCTGTTTTACAAGAACCACTGCAGGAAAGGGGAAACAGGAGCCCTGACTCCCAGGGAATGGAGGAAGATATCGCACGATGAGCAGGGACAGGAGCAAAAACCATTATTATTGAAGTGTAGGTGCTTATACTTTTTTTCCCCCTGCTCTCCTGGAAGAAATTTGGCCATTCTCCACTTTTAAAGAACTTACATGCTATATTGTTAGGTTATAATGAATAAGTCAAAGCAGGCAGAGCAATCCATTTCCAGACATGATAGGTGACAATGGTCCTGTCTCCCAACATTTTTACTGGAGTTTCCAGGGAACATGAATATCTAGACCAGAATTTATCCTGAAAATGCCTGATAGCTGCCTTTTATTCATTGTGTATAACCTACGGAGACACCGGGATTGGGTCTCACTGTTGTGGCCTGTGACCCAAAGCAACAAGGCCATGATGGCCTCCATCAGGCTTGCCAAGCTCATGTCCTATGTCTGTCTGACCGAGCTGAGCCTGGACATTACAGAGAAGGTCATCAGGACTCTGCCAGTGGGACGAGCCAAGCAGGGTTTAAGGAAGCAGAGGGAAGAGCAAGTGAAAATATGATTAATTCCATCATTCCTTAAATTTCAAGAGGTAATGCAGTAGCTATCTCCAGGATTTAGAATCAACAAAGAAACATTATTTTGGCTTTTTATTTTAACTTGCAAATTTTTACTTAACTAAATTTAGCTGAATTCTAATAACTTCAGTTCCATTCAAATTTTTATTTAAAGCAGATTTCTCCAGAGGGTTCACTACCTATGATTCTAGGTCATTTACTACTGATGGATGGTAGGTGGTTTCCCTTACTTCATAGACTACCTGAGGAAAGGCAAGAGATTCTAGAAGCCTAGAATTCTCTGAGAATGAATCCATCCATTATACCAGTGGACGGGGGAAGAGGAGGGCAGAATATAACCCCAAGGGAAAAGTCCAGAATATCGGCTCCAAAAATCTAGCGATGCAAAACAACCACGACAAGCAAGTCAACTGTCAGATTAGTTTTGAGGGTCATTTTAGTCCCACGGGGCCAACCAACAGCTCACTAAACTCATTCACACAGGTCCAGGATACGTGTAAAGTGGGAGCGGATCATGGAAGGCTTAAAGGCAGGAGAAGGCTCCTCTCCCTCCTGGAACACAATGGTGACGATGTCATTTCCAATGTGGCGCTTCCTCTCCACCTAGGTGTAAGCATAAGTAACGTCATCAAGGAGGTCGCTCAAATGTGATAGATTCACAGGGTTAAAACACTAACGCACTATGGCAAATTGCAAAGATCACATAACCCTACACTTCCGCCATCTTTAACTTCTTGCCTCTCATGTTTTACCAACCCGGCATCCAGGTTCTCCTATCCATCTCCTCTGCTCCCTGCCCAATGCTGATCTGCATTTCCTCTTGTCTTCCCTTCTGCGGCAGCCTCCTGACTAGCTTCCTTGCCTCCGTTCTCTCCCGTTTTGCTGCTCTGATTGTGTCCACCTTCACTCCTGCTTCATCTCCTTAGCCTGACGTTCAAGGGCCCCAGACAAGAGGCTCTGCGTCAGAATTCTCTGGGGAGGGGGCTTCAACATGTACACGTTTATAAAGGCCTTAAGCTAATTCTGCAAAATGTGCTTGGTGAGGACAATGGGCTTACCTAATCTGACCTCAGTTGACCTTTCAAAAATGATCTCCTAGATCTGTTGTCAGCCAATTTTTCTGTAAAGGGCCAGATCGTAAATATTTTCCGTTTTGCAGGTCACATCGTCAGTTTACAACCAGGAGCTCTGCTGTCGTAGTACAAAAGCAGCTGGGTAGGCGTGGCTGTGTTCCAACAACTTTATTTAACAAAATAGGCAGTATGTGAGATTTAGCTCATGCTCTGTGGTTTGCCAACCCCTGTCCTAGACCTTTGCTTAATCGGCCGAACGGAGTGATTCACTATTTGTGGCTTCCCAGCGTGTGCCCCGTTAAACACCGTAAGCTCCTGGAGAACAGGACCCCGTTGATCCGTGTTCAACATTACTCTCTTTTTGCAAGTGAGAAGTGAAGGTTTAGAGATGTTCTAATCATTTCAATTCAATTTAACTCAGAAAGTCATTATTTTTGGCACTGGCTTCTTGGCCTTGACACCACAAGCACACCCAACAAAAGGAAAAATGAGATAAACTGGACCACATCGGACGGAAAGCTTTTGTGAATTTTCCACACCAACGGAGTGGAAAGGCAGCCCACAGAACAGGGGAAAATATTTACAAACCACGTATCTGATAAGGGGTTCTATCCTGAATGCATAAAGAACTCCTGTAACTCAACAGCAAGTCAGATAACTTGATTAATAACTTGATTGATAACTTGATTAAAAAATGGGGAAAGGAGTTGAATAAATGTTTCTCGAGAGATCATGTGATAAACCCAGGAAAAGATGCTCCATATATATGAGCAAAACCGCAGCAAGCTGCCAGTCACGCCCATTAGGAGAGCTATTCCAAAATAAAACAAAACCAAAGAAAAAACAAAAAGCCTGGGAATAACAGGTGCTGTCAAGGATGTGGAGAAAGTGGACTGTCACGCACTGCTGGTGGGAATGCAGAATGGGGCGGCTGCTGGGGAGAATGGTATAGGCTGACTCCCAAACACAGGATTACCATATGACCCAGCAATTCCTCTGAGATAAGAAAGGCCATGGGAGGCCAGAGTTCAGTATTGGACCTGTGAGGTTTGAGGCGTCCAGCCCAGGGGGCCGTTGAGAAGAAGGCTGCGTACCCGAGTCTGGACTTCTGGAGGGAGTTCTGGCAGGACATGTACATTTGGGTGTCACTAGCTAATAAAAGCTCTTTAAAGTCCTGAGACCAGGGGAGATCATGGGGTAGGGGTGAATGAGAGTTAGGAGGAGGAGACAAGAGGGCCAAGAACAGTGCCCTGGGCCAGGCAAGGGTCTCCATGTGCCCAAGTTCACAGAGCTAGCTCTGGTGGGCCTAGAACTGGGCCCAGATGGGCCCCTGAGCCCGGGCTTTCTTCCAGTACTAGATGCTACCTGCGGGCCCTGGAGCTGGGAGACCAGGAGATGGTGGTGGTGGGGGACACCATGACACATTAGGAGGAAGGTAAGGCCCCAGAGAGGCACATATCAACCTTTCCACTCCCCATTAAGGTTTGGTTCAGCACCAGAGAAGAGGGGCAGATGTCACGGGGATACCAGAGTTTACAGACTGTGAGAACTGGCTTCTTTATGTCAGATTTGGGATATGGCTCAGACGGTTCCACTCGTGTTCTAGATGTTAGGAGGTCAATAAGCACCAAGATTTTATGAGCCAGGCTGCCCCTTGTCTTTTTGTCTATTGCATTGAGCCCCTGAGGTAGAGAGAGAGGCTCATGGTCAAGGGTTCTTTTCTGCTCTGCCCTGACAGGGCACACTAGAAGTTCTAGCGTCCTGCGCGTGTCTCTCTGCCCACCTGCGTGATCTTCCCGGTGATAGAGACAAGTTTCAAAGTTTTCATTTTCCTCACGTCTACCGATGCTGGGCCAGTGGAGGACCCAGGCGCTACCCACGGAGACCATGGTCCACATGGAGATGTTTCACGGCTGACCTTCACATACGGACAGCCCCTCAAAGAGATAAGGTTAAAGTCTTCAGAGTTGGGCAAAGGTTGAGCTATCACATTCTTTCCTCCTGTCTCTCTGGCTAATGCCCCATCTGTCATGAGACGTGGGCAATTTTGGTGATTGCACAAGGCCGAAAAGGTCAGAATGGAAGGAGGAGGGGGAGGATTGCAAAACACTTGTGTGGAAGTTCTGTGATATCACTGTTGAACTGTAACAGGTCAATATAACTCATGATGACTGGGAAGGTCAGCTCAGCAACTCTTCTGCATGTGATCCTAGGATCCTAAGAGATTCAGCTCCTGCAGGAACTTAGGCAGCCTCAACCACGCAAACCAGGATGCCTTACAGGAAGTGACCTCAGCCGTGAAGCAGTCTTCCTGGGCCGGGGTACTTCCTGTTTCCACCTGACTTTTCCCAGAGGGAGCCCTCTAAAACCAGAACAAGCTTACAACCTCCAGTGGGTCTCCAGTGCCTGTGGGACAAATCCACCAACCATCCAATAGGGCCAGGCCCCAGACCATCCAATAGGGCCCGCTCTCCCTGCCCCTCCCTGCCATGTCCTCAAAGCACCTTGATCTCTCATGACTGGAACACTGCATTTTAGTGCTCTGGTCTGTGCTGTATCTTTCCCCCCTTACTAAAGTCTTATTAAAATTAAGAATTACAGGGGCGCCTGGGTGGCTCAGTGGGTTAAGCCGCTGCCTTCGGCTCAGGTCATGATCTCAGGGTCCTGGGATCGAGCCCCGCATCGGGCTCTCTGCTCAGCAGGGAGCCTGCTTCCTCCTCTCTCTCTGCCTGCCTCTCTGCCTGCTTGTGATCTCTGTCTGTCAAATAAATAAATAAATAAAATCTTTAAAAAAAAAAAATTAAGAATTACAGGTGCTCAGAAAAATAGGCCTTCTTGGGCCATCACAACCCCTCTCTAGGTTCTTACTTCTCACAGATCTTTGCTGGCCAGCTGTCCACTCATATTGGTGATATTTATTTGTACAGATGCCTTCAATGTTTAAAAAGGGGAGAGGAAGCTAATCAAAAGTTAAGTGGCATGGCAATCCACCCCCCAAAATCCTTCAAAAACCAGCAGCATGTATCTTTGTTAGGTCTGAATTCCCCTACACATTGGAAAATTTTCTCCTGGAAATGGCCCATCTCTGGGGTACATGAGGAGTGTCTCAGGTAGATTCCCCCCAATCTGGCCCAGCGTGTGTAGACACCTGGCGTTAAACTCCTGCGTCAACCTCCTGCGTTAACCTGAAATGTGCTGCCAGCCATCGCTTGGGGTCCGCTTATTTTATGTCCTGGGGAGTCTCTGACGGAACACCAGGCACATGAGAAGTCACAGAGCGAAGGCAAAACACTTTGAGTCTATAAAACCACACTCACGCAGGCAAACACACACACGTGTTCACACATGGACACGTGTGCGCAACGTTATCGCTGCTCCTTTAAGGGGACAACATCAGTGAGGACAGTTCTTCCCAAGGCTCACTGAGAGTCCAAATATACAGATTTTGTAAAGAATATCCCTACATTGGTACCTGAGGTTCAGTTCACATACTAACACACACAGTTTCTAATGCTATGAAATCAGAGCGATGATGCTTCCTCCACGTTTCAGACACTATTCGATGCTTTGCGTGTTCTCAAAGAGCCTGTGTTCACACGTACCTGCTGTTTGTTCTCTTTGGAATATGGCAACATGGTGGAGACGTGAAACATGATCTCGTGCCCTTGGTATACAGTATAAACTGAATGGATCCCTGTGGTGTCATCTGTAAGACACAAACACGCATTTAGTAGGCACAGAGAATTCTGAGACCCTGAGGAAATGGTCTTTATTTGCCGGATAGGGGAATACAGCATACAGTGAGTGCATTCGCTAAGATCATTGTGGATTATCCGCCTGAGCAGAAGCAACATATGGCTCACTCTCCAACTGATACAAGGATCCTGCCCATGTGGAAAGCCCTCTTCCTTCCCACTCTAAGCTCAGTTGCTATCTGATTCACGTACAAGGCTGGGCTAAAAAAGAACGTGCTATAATTCCTTGCCGCCCAGTTATTCCCGGTGTACAGGGCCAGATTAACACAAGATGATGTACAAATAATTATACTGTCATAAAACAAAGCAAGTATGTTCACTGGCAGACGGTATGGTGGCTGAAAGCATGGGCTCTAGAGGGGGGCAGACCCGGGTTCAAGTTCTCAGCTATGTTCCTTTTGACACATCACCTCACCTTCTTGCGGCCTCAGTTTCTTAATTTGAGAATGGGGATAAAATCAGTATCTAACGCTTAGGGATGTGTCCAAGATTCTACTTGTAAAGTGCTTGGTGGGGTGCCTGGCCATAGAGACCATCAGCAGATGGTAGTCGTGACTGTGACAGAGAGGTTGAGTACTGGCCCCGGGGCTGGTGACCTCACGAGCCTTGCACCTGTTCACCAAGTGCTCATGCACCTTGCTGGACCGCTGCCCACACTTTGGCCAGCAAGTTCGGCTCCAAAGTACAACCTCATCCCACCATGCATCTACTTAAAATCTGTTCATGCCATCCAATTCCATTTACCATAAAATCCAAAATTATACATGTGATCTCCAACACCTTGTGGGATCGCTCCCTCCTCTTCTCTAGTCCCTCTGCCATAAAGATGTCCTCTTAGTTTCTAGAACATATCAGGCTCTTTCCTGACTCAGGGACTTCATAAATGTTCTCTGGCTTAGAATTCCTTTCTCCCCTCAGGACTCAAATCACTCCTTCTCATCTTCTCTCAGGGAAGCCTTCTCCCATCCCCTAGATTAGACAAAATATTCCCATGGCACTCTGTACTTTTTCTTCTTTGTTCCTCCAAGTACTCTGCTAAGGCATTTCATAATTATCTGTTCGATGTCTGTGCTATCCCCTGGACTATAAGATCTTAGAGAGGGAGGGACCGTGGTGGTTTATCCATTGCTACGTCCCAGTGCCTTGCACAGCCCTGGCACGCAGAGGCACTCAACAGTAAGCATTCACAGGCAGACCATGGTCTGACACACCGAAGGAATGGGAGGGCTGACTTGGTTTTCCAAAACTCAGTGGAGCCCCTAAAAGTGTCCAGCCACCCTGTGTCAGACTGGGTGTGACGGTCTTCTTACCCTTCCCTGTCCATCCCTTCCCCCAGCTTGGGTATAAGTCCAAACACAGATCAGGCTGGCTGTTAGAAGTTACACAAATGACCACAGAAGAGATCAGGAGGTGAGCTTACTTTTGGTGTCCAGACCGCCGCGGTAGCCTGTCCAGCCCTTTAGGGTGATTTTGTCACCCAGAAGATTTAAAAATTTTTGAAAAGCGTCACTTCCAATTTCTGTAGGGAGAGGTAAAGTGGGAAGAAAGTACAGAATCAGCACGTCTTCGTTTTCTAAACATGCACTGAAATCACTTGAACCCAGAGGCTCTAAAGATGTGGGCAGCAGACGAACAGAACAGAGAGGTCACACTTCCTTCCCAGAGACCACACAGGAGATGGCACAGTTCCCAGGATTCCAAGGAAAGGACAACCACGAATCAGACGGACCCACCTTCCCGCTGCCACACGGGGATCACCAGAGGTTAGTACTGCAGAAGGAAAACACTGGAACTGCTTCTTTTAAATGAATAAGTATCTAATGTGAAAGGTTCTGAAGAAAAATGGAAAATGGCACCATTTTATCATTCTCCCAATCATAAAAATTGGAGACCTTCCTTTGCTACTGGAACTTTGACATAGAACCAAATTCTTCACATCCTGTGTCATTTTCCACTTAGACTCCCTCTTGGGTGCCAGTGCCCAGTACAAGTCTGGTGACCAATAAATATTTGTCAAAGGAATGAAACTGGGCAACACCCGCCTTATAAAGTTTACTTGGAAATTAACCCTAAAATTTCACGAAACAACTGGCTTTTTCTTTGTATTAAGGACTCCAACTCAACAGGTAAGTTCAGTCTGGATTGTCAAAACCGCAACAAGGCAGAACAGTGACTCAAATTAGGGGACACTTACCATTGCTGAGCATGTCGTCGTCCGTGAGCTGCCCATCTCTGGCAAAGAGAACCCCAAACTTGAAATTCACAGAGCCCTTACAAGGAGACAACAAAAGGTGTTGGATGTAAGCTTTATCATCAGAGCATACAGTTAGCTGATCGATATTAACAAGATCATTCTTTATTTCTGCAGGTTTTGAGAGCTTACGGTTGAAACTCTCTGTTTTGATGTGAGTTAATTCATCGGTAACTTCATTACTAATGGCTTCTGTAGGATGCTAGGTCCATTCTGGGGCAAACCGCCAGTCAGGGGGACAGAAATCAAGAAACAGCTATTACAAATGTCCAGTCTACTACCCTCGACTTTAAACATAAGATTAAAATCTGACCCCCTGGGGATAATAAATACCAAACGTAAGATGATAGGTTCTGTAGGAAGAGAGACAAAGGAGTCACGTAGCCCAACGGTACTTTCAATATTTTTTTTCCTTAAACTGGATAACTGGTTTACAGATCTTCATAATATTATTCTCTCTCTCTCTTTTTTTTTTTTTGGTATATCTGAAGTATTTTATAATAAAATAATATCTGAGGCTAGAGAGAATCAACTTTTACAAGGCCATTTGATGCAGCACTAGATGGGGTTGGGAGGGAGCTTTCAAGATCCCAAGCCCAGATCTGGGCCTGTGGAAGGAGGTGACTGGTAGGGGGGGATCCATGCAAACTGGTTTTCTCAGGACTTAATACCCTGCCCAGACACTCATCATAGAGATAAGGTCATTTTGTAATTCCTGCTTGGGTGGGACCTTTGATTTTTAAGTTCTAAATGGTCTGAGACAAAAAACAAACCAAAGTGCAGTCATATCCTTGGGAATTAATAGGAAGCTAGGAATTACATTTCTTTGGAAGAAAGTGAAGTATGTGGGGACACTAAGTTCCAGTAATTCCAGAGGGACCGAGAAATGATGGCCTGATTCAAAAGTGGACACCCCAGGTTCCTCGTTACTCTTTTTCCGGCAATGCCTTGGTATTTTTCTTATTCACATGTTCCTGCGCTTCTCTCGCTGGTGTGACCTGGGGCACAATGCTCTCTGCTGTGGGGCCTCTCTCTGCAGTGGGCACCCAGAACGTGGGTTTCAGGACACTGACCGCACTTTACCAAATCGCCACCCCTTCAGGGACATCACTGGTGCTGCTTATTAATTTTGTTTCTCTGCTCATCTTTGCAGCTGGTAGTTTATTAGTATAATTGGGTGGGATGAGGATGAACGCTCTGAGCTGAGAAGCCAGCAAAAGAGCCTTGGCCACATCCTCATGGAAACGCTGAGAGATGACCACTGCTCACACCTCCTTGAACGCACTATAACAAGGGCTTTTTAAAAAAAAAAATTATTTAATTTTAGAGAGAGAGAAAGTGAGCAGAATTGGGGGTGGGAAGCAGAGGGAGAGAGAATCTCAAGCAGGTTCTGCATTCAGCGTGGAGCGCGATGCAGAGCTCGATCCCAGGACCCTGAGACCATGACCTGAGCTGAAACAGAGTTGGGACACTTAACCGACTGAGCCACCCAGGTGCCCCAGAGTGTTTCTGTATTTTTCAAATGTTTACCAGAAATGTGTCTTACTTTCATTTTTTGCCTTCTACAAATCATACATGGAGTTCATGAATACTGTCATCACAAGTGTGATTCATATGTGGATAATATATGGATAAAAGTGGGGACGTCTCTGTTTGTTGGCGCTTGGCGGCAGCCTACCCTTCACCCCCACTGCCTTGCACAAAGTAACCCCTGCCAACAACCTGGGGCACATTATTTTGGCTCCTTTGCACGTATATCGATGCGTTCAGGAATCAGCTGTGATGTCACTGCCTCAGACAAACCTACTC
Organism: Lutra lutra; assembly: GCF_902655055.1. NCBI lineage: Eukaryota > Metazoa > Chordata > Mammalia > Carnivora > Mustelidae > Lutra > Lutra lutra. Next base: position 87,718,405 of record NC_062290.1, on the reverse strand, counting down.
TGTTCCATGTCAAAAACCTACTCCTTCCCCTGTATCGCCTACTTTGTTTTTTTTCCTCACAGCTCTTGGGGCCATCATGTTACTGTGTTCACATCTGCTCAGTTGTGTCATTGGTCTTACTCCACTGGACTGGAAGCTCCATGAAGGGACCTTGTCTCACTCGTCAGTGTATTCCCAATGGCGCAAACAGCGCATGGGGCACACATGGTAGGAGCTTGGGAAATATTTGTTGAATCAATGAAGGAATGAGCAAATGACTGAATATACCTACACATTTGTTTATAAAAACAATTGGGGATATACTGTGGGTACTGCCCTGGGAATTGCTACCTGCCCACCGCCCCCGTAACTATTGCTGTGGGAAACTTTCTGTGCCAGTAAATAAAGGTTCACCTCATTCTTTACAATGGCATCATTATTTTTCATATTTTACTCAATCAATACATAATCCACTTATTCAACCACCGAATACTGACTGGATCTAGGGATACCACCAGGAGGAAACTGAATAAGCCCCCCCAACCCCGCTCTCATGCTACTCATATTCTTGGGGTAGCGGGCACCAGATACACAGCTAGCTAATGAAAACACGTGTCAAAAAGAAACACAAAACGGTGTGCAGGGCAGAGCGGGAGAGGCGGGGTGTGCTACCCTAGACAGAGTGGTCAAGGACAGCCTCTCCAAGCAGAGACTCTGATATCAAGGAAAAGGTACGACCCTGAGGAGGTCTGGGAAGGGACATCCTTAGGGGGTGGGAACAGGGGGCTCTTCCCGAGCAGGTGAAGGAATGAGCACATCAACGTGGTTCGTGGTTTGTGTGGAGAAGACAGGAGAGGCAGCACAGTGGTGTCCTACAGGGGGGCCCCAGTCAGGACTCAGGGCTCTACTTGGAGTGCGTTGAGAAGCCATGACAGCCTGCACCATAGGGGTGACCTGACTTGACATCTGAAAGGACCCTTGGGCTGTTACATGAGAAACAGAACAGAGTGGAAGCAGAAAGCTGGAGATCGTGTGGTGCAGGCCAGAGACAATGGGGCGGCGTCAAGGGATAAGAGCAGTCGTGGTGGAAACCTCGAGAAACATCTGAATTAGGAGTATATTTTGAAGAAGTCATCACAGGATGTGCCGAAGGATTAGGTGTGAGAGAAAGAGAGGTGTTAAGGATTTTTCCAAGTTTGGCCGGAGCAACTGGACAGATGGTACGACTAGGTACCGAGAGGCATGATACGCAAAAACTATAATTTACTCAATTGCCTTTGATAGCATTTTAAAAAAAATATTTCCCTATGTTTGTTATGTCCTCAGAAAACCCAATAGTGGAACAACAAGGGATGGAGACATGTAAATAAATATGGCGTCCATAAATCGGATGTGCTAATAAAGCACAAATGCCCTCTCGATTTGACTTCATGAAAATGAAAACCCCATTACTTGCCCTGATCATGAGGCTAAACTCTGATTATTTCCAAGCAGATTTAAGTAGCTTGTTTTTATATCTTTATAGCTGGCTGCATAGGAGGTCCTGAAATATACCTTGAGAAAACATGTCGACAAAGTCTTTCAGTGACAGTAAGCTCAGTGAGCAAATCCATGTAGAGGTTTGACTGAAAGAAAGTCACGGTCGGGGTGAAGGGAGAAGCACATTTACAAACACAGAGGCAGAAGGTAGCAGGAACGTAAAATTTCTCATAAAATTTCTTACCTCTTGTTCTTCAAGGACCAGCAAGTCCTGTCAAACCAAATTTTGAAAGTTACGTCCATGCTTAACAGTGACGATTTTATTTTGACTTTCTGTGAAAGCCAAGCTCCCGTGGATACCGCTCCCCACCCCCACCCCCCAGAGGTGCGTAAAATATTCCAGTTTAGTTGTATGGATTTTTGTCAACTACCTGGTCATCTGGGAGAGTCACGTTAGAGCACAACTCTTGGAAAAACAAAGACGAACTATAGCAACCAGAAGAAACCCACAGACACCCAGATTTCCCAATCTATTTAAAGCTAGCTTCTCACAGGTTGCTTCTGGAAAGATTTTGGCCAGGAAAAATGTAACTATGGTATAGCAGCCAGAAGCAGACGAATGACATTTTTAAATAGCACCAGCCATCTTCCTGCTTGGTGGAAAGATGCCTTCTTTATAATGCGGTTTATTTTCTGTTTATTTTTTGGATCGGAGACCTTTTCCCTTCCTCTTCTCCCCAGCACCTGTGGCTCAGGGCTTCCTCGGGCACGGCGACAGAAAGCTGGCGGCAGCAGTGGAAACACCACTATGGAGGGGCACACACACATGCACGCTCACACACCCGGGATGGCGGGAAAGCGCGTGGGCAGACCCTCATGAAGGGAAAGAGAGTCAAAACACAGATGTCGGGAAAGTGGAAGGTGTCTTTTGTTTGGTGAGAAACAGGCAGAGTTATGATATAAAGAGGCAGAAGGTTGCCATATCCTGTTTCTTGTCCTCTTTGACTTCATGGAAGAGGGAAAGCAGAGAGGCCCACACTCAGGAGGCAGAAAGAAGCATCCCACAGGGGCTCCGCGGGGTTTCGGGCCCCTGTGTGGGGGACCCGCCAAGACTCCAAGAAGGGAAGGATTAAAAATACGAGAGCCTGTACAGATGAAGTAAAAAAGGCACATGGAGAGAGGCATATTTATAATTCTAAGTCGTTTTAAAATTCAGCATCAAGAATTAGTTTTTAAGCATTGCACGGTTCCATGTTGCGTGCAGTTTAACCGAACGCACCTATGTTGGCCTCCATTCCTTCTGGGGTTGAGTCAGGACACAAATACTATTTTAAACATTACATGAAAACAGAAGATACGGGGATTCACAACACTCTGTATTTGGGGGGTAAGCCGAAAAGCGCTAACTTTATTTTAAAAGCTAACTATTTTAAAGGTATGCAAGCAAAGGCTGCTCACGCTCCCACCTATCTTCCTCGTACCCTCTGAGTTATTTCCTCAAAAAGCAGACTTAAGCACGATGCTCCTCCACTTCAAGACTCCAGAGCTCCCTGCTGTCTCCTGGACGGAATTCCCACCTGCCTCTCCGGCCTCTTCCTGATCACCTGGCCTTGGCCTCCCCGAAGCTTAGCTCTGATACACGGCTGGCGCTAGGTGATGGCGGCACGTCTAAGTTTCAAGGGGGGAATTTCAAAGCTCTATCAATTGAAACAAGACAAATTTTGGCTGACGTTTTTCTGATGGCCCTTTACCTAGATTAAGACTCTAAATTTTTTCCTCCCGAGGTAGATTGCTTTTCCCTAGCAGTAGGGCTTGAGAAAACAGGATGGATTTTGGATACCTTCTATTCCCTATGGTATCCTGCACAGTGTTCTATGTGAGTCTGAACTCAATAAATAGTTTGTGCTTTAGTATTTAAAAAAAGAAAAACCCTCACCCTCCACACAATTCTACATCACTCCGTAAAAAGGCTGGCTTTTAAGCTAATAAGGTCTTTCTGAACATACACTGTTTTGGCTCCTGGATCAAGGACCACAGAGTTCTGTGGTTCTCAGATGCAGCTGCGCCTCAGAATCACTCACGAAACTCCTGAAAAATGCATATCTCCCCCCACTTGACAATTCAGAATCTCAACTGTAAGGTTCTTTATGATGATTGTTTTCAAAGCCCCACAGGTGGTTCTGATTAGGCTTAGATCCAAAGCTGAGAAATCACCAATGCTCTGTCCATTCCCATCTAACACTGTGATCCGATGTCTACCATTAGGAGACACAGAATTCTGTTACCTTTTGGATCTCAGGATGAAAAATTTCTCTGGGGCCTTTCTCAAATTTGTCCAGGTTCATGGCACTGAAATAGAAAGGACAGAATGAGCCACAGGGTGGTGGAAACTTAACTCGGAGAGAGTCTCCGTGCTTCAGAGAAATGAAATAATACCTCCTAGAAAAATCATAGCTGGATTCCCTGTAAGGCTGGGCATTCAGGAGATCAGTGATCACATAGGGTGCTCAATGAATGAATACATGAGAGTAACCAAACACCACACGTACTTTACTTATATAACTGGCCCTTGATGACATTCGTCTAATAGGAGAGGAAGGGATGATCAGGAGCAGGTTTCAGGCAGCCTGACTAGCCTCCAAGATTCTTACTTTTATTTATCGAGAAAGTGGTTCATTGATATTTACGTAGCAATTAATGATCAAATGAAACGTAAGTAATGCTACCTGGTATTTCTTTCTTCCTTTGGCAATTCCTCTGCTACTTAGGGCAAAAGGCCCTCCTTAACAAGATGGTCCTTTCACGTTAGAACGTCAACCTCCTTGAGCCTAAGTTATTCTAGAGGTAAAACAAGGAGTTGAAACGCATGCTCCCTAAGGCGCCTTTCATCTAGCAGTCCTGAATTTGTACGGTAAACATAATAATAGCTAATACTTACAGAGAACTTACAGAGTACTTATAATATTATAATGTCGGGCAGCCTGCTCAATGCTTTCCATGGATGACCTCATTTAGTCGCCGTGAGGCAGTGCTCTTTTACCCCATTAAACTGTTTATTTAAAAAACTTTATTCCCATTTTAAAGGTGAGGACACTGAACTAGAATAACAAAGTTGGGAAGCAATAGAGCAGAGATTTGAACCCAGACTTACCTGACTCCATAGTATCCATATTTTCATCTCCTTTTATGTTTTCAAGTTTAAGATTGTAACAAATAAAGATAAAATTTTTTCTATTGGCAGCAACTGCAGAACTTTTGATCTTCTGCATCTTTAAAAATATGTTTTCAGGGGCGCCCGGGTGGCTCAGATGGTTGGGCAACTGCCTTCAGCTCAGGTCATGATGCTGGAGTCTCGGGATCCAGTCCCGCATCCAGCTCCCTGCTCAGCAGGGAGTCTGCTTCCCTCACTGACCTCTCCCCTCTCAAGTTCTCGATCTCAAATAAATAAATAAAATCTTTTAAAAAAAAATGTTTTCTGGCTGAAACATGCTCTGCTCCATGAGTGGGGGACTGAGAAGCACAGGTCCTACTCACAAAACTAAATTGAAATCCTAACGAAATGAAATGTCTTCAAATATAAAGAAGAAAGGAACTGGAGAAACTTCTTTTTAGGAAAAAGAAAAACCACAGAAATCTTAAGCCAGTATAATTCTAAGTATTCTTCTCAAAGCCAGTTAGGATTTACAGCTCCTTAGAAGCAGCAAGATTTTTCTGTGCTCAATAAAGACGTTAACCTCTTCAATGAGGCTTTCATAGCTCCAGTTTCGGACTGCCCAGGAGAAAAATCAGACGGCTGAAAGCAGAAAGGAGAAGGTCTGCAATTTGGAGACCACATCAAGCTTGAAGAGGAGATCTAAAAATTTTTCTTCCAACTCTCTGTGCCCCTTTCATCAGCCAGATGTGGCCCCTGGCAGATGGAGTCACGACTGTCACTTGAAGAGATGTTCCGGCAAGTATGTTTTGCAGCGGGGACACAGAAAACACCATCCCTTCCCCCAACACCTAGTTGCAGACGAACAGAGTAAGGCACCAGGGCCCTGGGATAAGCGTTCCTGCTCCCACGATGTGGGCCTTGGTGGCTAATGGCCCAAACGCAGGGATGCTAGGGGCCTGGGTTCAAATCCCAGCTCTGTAGTATACCAGCTGTGAGATCTTTGTCAAATCCCTTCACTTCTCTGAGGCTCTGATTCCTCCTTGGTGGAGGGCACGTAATAATGGGTCTACTTTGCGGAGCTGGTTTAAGATTTTACTAAGAGAATGACCACAGGGCATTTAGCACGGTGCCCAACAAACAGAAGCTGCTGTCACTATGAAGCCACCTCTCGGCTGGACCGGACGCAGCAACAGGTGCCGCTTGAATGGCGGCATTCCCTGGGGAGGGGGGCAGGTCTGCCAGCCAGCACGGGAGAGCCAGGAGGGGGACGGAAAGGTGGGGGCAGGAGAGGCAGCTGAGCACAGAGCAGCTAGACTCTCCATTCATTTAACTCTCTTTGCAAAGAATAAGCACATTCTTCTCTAAGACACACTTGCTGACATATACATTTCTATTTCAAAGCAGGAAAATGAGAGGAAAAATATTTCTTGATTTTCTTTAGGAAACCAAAGTATCTGCCGGCATGCAGGAAGAAAGGAACAGGCTACGTCGGCAGCTGGGAGATGCGTGAGAGCGGAGCTGGCTGTGTGATCTTCCTCTCTCTGTGCTTCCCCCTCCGCCTCTCCAGAGCAGGGTGACAGCACTGCCCGGTCCTGCAGAGCTGCTGGGAAGACGGCAGGGGGGCACTGCGTGTCCGAGGCGTAGCAAAATGCCTGGGATGCAGTCAGGGCTCCACAAAGTAGAAAAGTGACATCAGAATGATCGCAGGAGAAAAATACTAATAAGGCTCCTGGTGTTGGGTCCCTCTTCTTGAGTACTCACCTTAAGATGGACTTCACAGAGAGAGTTTTTGTGGGACTGTACGGAAGGCATATTTTCTGGGTACCCTGGAAAGTCAAAACACCGGATCAGTGAGAAGTTTGGCGACTTCCATCTCTGAAAGAGCTTTCACTGGCCATGAATCTATATATGAAGATACACATTCTATGGTGGGAAAATCTTGCTCAGGCTCAACAGCATCTTTCCCTATCCCCCAAACCCAACATTATGGATTTAAGCATTACTCCTCAATATACAGACTTGTATACTGGGGGCCCTTGGGGTCAGAGGTGTGGTGAGCAGATGAGCCATATGGCTGAGATGAGAAGGGCTTTGGTTTCTGAGCCAAGAGTCACATCAGCCTCAAAGACAACAAGAAGAAAGCAGTCTTTGCAAATTCAACGGGACCTACATATGGTATCTCCAAGCCGAAGGCTTTCTGAACTAGAACTCACTTGAATCTTTCAGAGAGGTTTTCATAACATGTACTTTTATATTTTTCTGTGTTTACTATATATATATTTTTCTTTTTTTAAGTAGTCTCCATAACTAACCAGGGGCTTGAGCTCACAAATCTGAGATCAAGGGTCACATGCTCTACAGACTGAGCCAGCCAGGTGCCCCTCTGCGTTTACTATTTAAACTCTGTTTCTCCCTCTCGAAATGAGCACTCACTGTGACTAACTCATGGAAAGCACTCAATGGATATTTGCTGTGTGAAAGGGAAAGAATGAAAGGTTGCCCAAACGGTTCAGGCCCACGCCCAAACACCCAGCAGAGATGAGTGCTACTTTCTTAATCTCTAAAAAAAATACAATACAGATTTGTCATCCACAAAGAGTTTACACTGCACATTTAGCAAAAGGGATTACGATGTAGTACACATTTAAAACTTTCTAGCTTTGACTAATAATAAAATTGGCCACACAAACAGCTAGAGAAAGATGCAGGGCATTTCTTACAGGAAATGGGCAAGGAAGGATATAGGATTTTCCTTGTATTTTCGAGATACACCTGCCAACTCATCTGTCCAAGCCCCGAACACTGGTGTCGGAGTAGAGTTCTTCAACTTTGTCAAGTCCGTGATCTGTTGGCAAATTAAACATTCACACCCATGCCCCTGGAGAACTGGTAACCTCACCCCCACTCCAGGCTGGGGAGCAGTACCAGGGTACCCAGCAAACCATCAGAAGTCCCTCTAAACAGAGCCCTTCTCATGGGTTCTCTATTAGCCAATGTAGTTTATGGTACAGAGACTTCAGGAGATTTCCAATACAGAGGAATATTATGATGGGAATAGGCATTTTCAAGTTCCACATAAACCACCCATTGAAACCCAAGTTATTTCGGTGGCCTTGCTCCTTTTTTTTAAAAATTAATTATTTATTTGACAGAGATATCACAAGTAGGCAGAGAGGAAGGCAGAGAGGGCAGAGAGAGAGGGGGGAGCAGGCTCCCCGCTGAGCAGAGAGCCCGATGCGGGGCTGGATCCCAGGACCCTGAGATCATAACCTGAGCTGAAGGCAAAGGCTTAACCCACTGAGCCACCCAGGCGCCCCTAGCCTTGCTCTTTTTATTGGCCCTGGCCTACCTTCCACTGTGCTCAGCTGTATGGGATGCCAACCCTTCTAGAAGAGGGTCTTGAATCTGACCTTTCCACTCAGCCCCTACCTTGTCTACTTTGTCTTCTCACCAAGCACAATAAATGCGGTTTTAAGAGAAGCCAAGGGCAGCCCGAGAGGGGAACGAATGGAGCAGGAGAGGACCCAGCCCCTGCCTGGCTGATGGTGACATCTTTACGAGCTGCCTACACGGATGTGAGACCCCAGGCTCAGGGGACCATGATTTGTACTTTTCTTCACAAGCTGGCAAAGCTCTTCCTCCCCATCTTCTTCCTTTCGTAGCTTTGCAGAGTTGCTCTCCAACAAAAAACAACTTTCAGTTCTGTTTTCCAGTGGGATAAACAGAGGCCTCCTCAGAGTCGAGCACGAGTATCTATCAGGCAACACCAGTTGAGCATTACAGGGATATGGAAGTACATGTGGGACATCACCCCCTTAACATGGCGGGTGTGTGTGTCTGCGCACGCGCAGGTGTGTGCGCATGCGCACAGGTGAGCCGGTGTCTGTAAGGCTCCTGCAGTGATTATCCCTGAGCAGCCTGGACTTTGAGCCTCTTCTTTTTACTAGCTTCGTTGTCTGGGTGGAATTTACAGGAAGGATGAGGGTTTTTTTTTTTTTTTTTTTTTTTTAAGTCTTTTCTTTGTGTTTAGAAGAAACACAGCACAGAGGGACAAGACTGTTTAAATCAGGGTTCATACATTTAGCTATTTGTCTGTTTTAGAATGAACTGTAAGCTCATGCCGGAGGCTCATGGCTTCTTTGCATTTCCTGCAGCCTCCGGCACTAGTTTTGGACCCAAAGGGGCTTCACAATGGACCCCTCCTGCCAAGCTCTGCTTTGATTTTTCAGTCCCTCCCACCCCTTCAGTACCACCACTTGATGCTTGGCCTGCCCTCCTTTGAGATGCATGGTCTGGGTCCAAAGCTCTGGAGAAGGCCCCGCACTTCTTGGTAGAGGAGGACAGACTCATTAGGCCAGCCCTGGTGCCTTCATGGGGGACCGGCAGTCCAACTCGCCCCTTACTGACTTCTCCAAGGGCCAGCAAGAGGAGTTCCAGAGCTCCTCATTTGTCTTGTCTTCCTTGTTCCTTCTTTCTGGAATGTTCCCTGCCTGCCCCCTGCCATATATATATATATATATATATTTTTTTTTTTTTTTTTTAGATTTTATTTATTATTTGAAAGAGAGTAAGCGAGAGAGAAAGCACAAATGGGAAGGGCAGAGGCAGAGGGAGAAGCAGACTCCCCACTGAGCAGGGAGCCCAACATGGGGCTCCATCCCAGGACCCCACGATTACCACCTGAGCCGAAGGGAGACACTTAACCGACTGAGCCACCCAGGTGCCCTCCCTCAATCTTTATGTGGCTAGTTCCCCTTCTTCCTGCAGGTCTCTTTAAATGTCACCTCCTCAAAAACCTTTCCCTGTGCTATCTGATCTGAAGTCAGTCTCCCATATCATTCTGCCTCTGTTTCCTTCAGAATATTCATCACAATTTATCAGGTAACAGAGACAACATCTTCAGATAGTAAAAAAGCAAAACTCCCCCCTGTATCTGCCCCAGCCTCCCTCCTCCAGTACCTAGCAGCCTCCCCAGGTGAGGAGGTAGAGTGGCTGTCTCTGCCCTGAGGAAGAAGGCAGGACATTGAGAAAATCCATTCCAGAAAGGTGGCGGAAGTATGAAACTGCCCTTTCTTGTTTTGGTGGAAGGAAGGAAGAAAGAAGGGAGGAAAGCTAAGGGGTTAGATGCGGGGCCCTTAATTCTGCCCTTCAGAGGGTAGGCCTCGAAGAGGGTGAGGGACGCTGCCCATATGTCAAGATAGGACCTGGAGACACCTAAGAACATCTGGACTAGGGGGTCGCTTCCTAGGCATGCCCTTCTGCAGGAATCTTGAAGTCCAGGTAGAACCTGTTTGAACCTGATGAGCGGTGGTTAACTCAGCAGCCTCAGGCATAGACAGTCAGCAAGATTAGACATGTGAGCCTAAAGCAAGGTTTCTGCTCCTCCCTACCTACCCAGGGCCTTGCAGGGGATGCAGGTGAGGACGGAACTGAGAGGCTAAGTGACTAGTGGATACCTGGGATTGGGTCACAGAGGTCACGGCGTGCAGTGATTTCACCACAAGGGGCAAATGGCTGTGACCGTGGATTTCAGTGGTGGTACTTTCCAGTGACCCAAAAAGGCCAGAGGCGACCAGTTACCTCTTGATGGTTGCCAGTTCAGAGACCAGATCGACAACAGAACCCAGAAAGAACCCAGAGGGCCCCATATGGACTCAAGGCCCTCTCGTCCTGCCACCATGAGATCCCATAAGCCCTCTCCTGGTGCACCCAAACAGCAACTTCAAGAGGAGCAGGGGAGGGGAAAGAAATCGGAAAGACTGTCCAAAAGGGGCAGGGTCATCCAAAGAGAATATTTCAGCCAGACAGACTGGAATAGCGTAATTAGCAAGCATTAAATAAATAAGTTAAAACAAAAACAAGGGGCGCCTGGGTGGCTCAGTGGGCTAAAGCCTCTGCCTTCGGCTCAGGTCATGATCTCGGGGTCCTGGGATCGAGCCCTGCATCGGGCTCTCTGCTCAGGGGGAGCATGCTTCCTCCTCTCTCTGCCTGCCTCTCTGCCTACTTGTGTATGTCAAATAAATAAATAAAATCTTTAAAAAAAAAAAAAACAGGCTAGGGGGCATGGGTGGCTCAGTCAGTTAAACGTCTGCCTTCAGCTCAGGTCATGATCCCAGGGTCCTGGGATCAAGTCCCATGTTGTCGGGCTCCCTGTTCAGTGGGGAGTCCGCTTCTCCCTCTTCCTCTGTTCATCTCCCCTCCCTGCTCTCTCTCTCTCTCTCTCTCAAATAAATAAATAAAATCTTTAAAAATCTAATCAGACCAGAAAACAGTCTTCCTGGTGCAGAAGATAAGAGGCTTCGGACAAGAGCACAATCGCTTCTCATTAGGTGAATAATGGGAAAAGACTGTCATGGGGGAACTTGAGAACAACGGGCACGTAGCCCTACAACACCAGTGTGTCACCTCTCCTCCAGGACAGCCCCGACAAGGGCAAGACTGACACCCCCCACTTCAGTGACACGGGGAGAGAGCCAAGAACCAAAACCCCTCTCCAGGAAATCATTCACGAGTAAAAGTGAACTGGGGTTTACATTAGGTTTTTTCCTTAAACCTGCTTAAAAGGAGAAAAATTTCTGCAACATAACATGGACATTTATATAAACGGAGGCAGCAGAGGACACCGGTCAGGCAGGACTTTGGTGTCATTCATTAATTCCTTCAGTAAATACTTCCTGAGCTACTTCTATGTGCCACGAAGCAGGCTGGGTGAGAACAAAGCAGATATGTCTCCTACCTTCATAGAGCTCACGGTCTAGGGAGAGAGACAGCATGAGTCAAAGAGCTACATGCAGAATTAATTATGTGCAGCGTTCACAGCTCGGTGTGCAGTCCAGAGTTCTGCCTGGCCTGCCAATTTCGGGCATGTGCCCTCAGCCACATCATTTAATATCCCTAACATGCAATAATACCTCTTGAGATAAGGCATTGGGAAAGCTTAGTATATAATATGTGGCATATAGTAACTGCTCAATAAATGTTAGATTTTCCTGTTAGCACAGTCACTAGTTTTAATCATCACAAAAAGTTTCTAACCACAGTCTATTCTGTAATGGTTCCTAGAAATTCTTTTCTTTTTTTTTTTTTTTTTAAAGATTTTATTTATTTATTTGACAGAGAGAAATCACAAGTAAGCAGAGAGGCAGGCAGAGAGAGAGGAGGAAGCAGGCTCCCTGCTGAGCAGAAAGCCCGATGTGGGGCTCGAACCCAGGACCTGGGATCATGACCTGAGCCGAAGGCAGTGGCTTAACCCACTGAGCCACCCAGGCGCCCCTGGTTCCTAGAAATTCTTTCGGGGCTTTCTGAAGTTGCTGTATCTGTATGCGTGCATGCAAATGTGTTTATATACGTGTGTGTGTGTGTATATATATATATATATATATATGTATAAAAATTACAATTTTTTTCAAAGTGTGTGTGTAAAAAAATTAGTTTTTTTGAGTGTGTGTATATACAAAAATTACTGTTTCTTTAAGTTCCTGTATTCGTTCTTTCCCAAAAAGATAGACATAGCAATTTTTGAAATACTATGTTGCTGAGAGAAAAATTTGCATACAATGATTAGGTAATGGCTTTCTTTCTTTCTTTTTTTTTTTTTTTTTTAAGATTTTATTTATTTATTTGAGAGGGAGAGAGACCGTGTGCAACTGGGGGCTGGGGCAGAGAGACAAGCAGACTCCCCACTGAGCAGGGAGCCCCGAGATCATGACCTGAGCTGAAGTCAGATGCCCAACCAATGAAGCCACCCAGCATTCCTCGGTAATGACTTTCAACAAACATGTCTATAAAGCGAGACCACCACATAAGAGGAATAAGGTTTTCTGAGTGTGATTTATTTTATTGCTTCTTAATTATCCACTGTACTCACTGATTCACAAGTAAAATGTTTCATCCTTCAGGTGTCTAAGCAGTTTAAGATTTGGGGATTTAGGACACCATGTAAATGTGGATTTTCAAAGAAGACCTCACTTAATACAGTCCTCGGCCCCCTGTGAGCCACAGCCAAGAGTTTTCCCCAGTTTACAAAGAAGAAAATGGAGAGCATCAGCAATTTGCACAAATTGAAACGAATGAATTTGCTACTGATGTCATTTGACACTGGTTTGCTTAATTCCAAACCCTCTGTTCTTTCCAGTGTCCTTAATGCCTATTAATGCCTCTCAGAGAAGCGAAGGAAAAAAAAAAAGCCCAAGGGAAGAAAATAATAAGAAAAGATATCAACTCAAAGAATTACTGAAGAAATCAGAAAAGAGAAGGGAAAGCCGCGATAGTGAACATAAGAGAATCTTCCTGAGCTACCTAGAGGCCTGAATTTCTGAATTGAAGGGACATGCCTTTATTCAGGTCACTGTCCCCAGAAGCCACCACGGATGGGGTACTTGTCTTGTTAAGACTCGAGTCATCTTCCTACCTCAGGAAATTGATGAAGGGGGCTAAGCCTCAAAGAAATTCTAGAAGCACAGCAGATTCAGTGCTGGACTGAACGACCCAGGGAAACAGGAGCAGGCTGTGGGATGTATCCCAGTAACAACATTATATTCCTCCAGTACATTTTGTTTCTTTTAGTTGAAGCTGAGCCGGCTGGTCAGTTTCAGTGTTAGTAACAGCCAAGGTTAAGGTTAATATTCTGTACAATACACTTCGTCGTCCACCCACGAGACAGAGGGAATGGACATGTCCAGGTAGTGGCTCGTATGGGGCAAGTTGTGGTTACACTCAGAGCTTGAAGGCCCCACCTCTGAATCATATAATTCTGAATATCCAAACTCAAAGAACCTCATAGAAAAAGACTCCCCTGAACCACTGTGACAAAGACATTCATCAAACTCGGGGTGGTGGTGATACTCAGGTGTAAGCCAGGTACTTACTGTTTTCCTCCAAAGAATCGCTCGGTATTGAGGGACACGCTGATTGTTTTGGTCAGAGAGGGTCACGGACAGGAAGAAGGGGCTCTTCTCAGCATCATTTCCAATATAATTCTGATGGACTGGAAAAGAGACAGGTTTAGAACAGTGAAGACCCACTGGTTCCTCCAGGCCCTGATGGGAGTAGACAATTTTTCCTTCCCACATAAGCGTGTAACAAGAATCCCAAACCCCACTCCGGAAAGAACCTGATCACATTGACATTCTCCTTGACAGTGACTGGTTCAGAAATGGACACGTGACCAATTCTGGCCAACGAGACAGGAGGAGAAATGGGTCAGGCAGTTTCTGGAAAGGCTTCCTTATTCTTGAAGATGGCCTGCTCCTTCCTCTGGACATGGGCGGTGTCTAGAAGTGATGCCTGGAAGTGCTGCAACCACCTTGTGACCCTGAGGAGGGCCAGCCTTGATGACAGCACCAAGCCCCTGAGTTCACCAATTCCAGAGCCTACCTTACCTCTGAGTTTCTCAGCATCTGAACTGACGGCACCAATTTTCTCTAAAGTCACCGCTGCTCTGGGCACTATGCTTTCAACCATTTAGGAGGATGACAACTTTCCCACTGATTTCTATCTTTATAAAGAAATATGCCTTGTCCAGTAAGTGAACTTCTTAGAATAAAACAGTATCAGATTTTTAAAAAGACATTGTTTGGGTCTGGTCACTCTCATGATATAGTCCCCGCATCACATCTTCTAGAAACAGAGGCATTAGCCTGACAAGCAATTTATCTACCTCCTCTCGAATCCTGAAACAGTGATCATTCTTCCCTTCCCAGTCTCTCCTATTGTTAGCCACACTCCCGTTTTCCGCCTTCCCACATATGTTCACCCGAGCCGTTCACTTAAAATGTACGCCGCTGTTAATGACCGAGCTGTCGCTTTGTGCCAGGCATGGGGCTTGGCTCGTTCTCCAGCGTATCTCACTGAAACTCCTGTTCAAGCCTACTCGGTATGTAATAGTAACACCTCCATTTTACAGATAAGGAAATTAAGTCTCAGAGAAGTGGAGAGCGACCAGCGTAAGATTCTGTGGTTAAGAATGGCAGAACAGGATTCAGATCCATTTTAGAGTCTCCATGAAGGTTGGGAGAATGACTGCCTTTGCCAGGGTTACTACCTGGCACGTGGTAGGTGATAAACGCCCATTACCAGAGCCCACGGGACAATGCCTCTCTAGTTCTATGGTGGTCCTGGAGCTCAGGGTTCCTTTTTTTCCCCCTCATTGTCTTGAACTAAGTGTTCAAAACTCACCACTATAGACAGGGCACTTGCCTTGTTAGGTCTAAAGATGTTTTCCACCCTGCAAATTCTTCTTAGGTCTCCAAAAACTATTTAGACGATCGGAGCTCCCTTTAACTCGCAAGGGACAAAAATAACTAACCAAAAAACCCACATCTATCTCCATCTCTATATTTACATGTAGCTTCTATATATAACTATATATCTATAGTTTCATATATGAATGTATATGAAAAATCCTAGGACTGACACTGAATCGAATCTTTCCATTGACAAAGCTATTAACCTGATATTAATGTCCCTAAACTGGTTAGTTTCACACTTTTAGGGGCACCAGAAAAAAATTACACCAACACTTAATTTGCATCTTGAATATCCTTTCCTCCCAACCACCGTAATGGCATAGTTACCTTGTCCTAAAAAATACTTGAAATACCATCTGGTGTGGTATTCTGGGTTCTCTAAGTGCACGTCTGTTCTTCGCCACGTCCCAGGCAGAGCTGTTGCATTCTGTAATCGAACAAAGTCGTTCCATTAAGAGGCTTATTCAGAAAGTAAACAAGAAGCAGGCAGGGAACCTGGGGCCTAAGAACCGGAGAAGTCATCGTCAAAAGCGTACGAACAGGGCTGTAAGCACATGTTCCCGCGGCCACATCACAGCAGCATTTGGAAGGTCCTCTGGGTAGAGGAGAAAGAACGGAGGGAACCACCCCAGACTCCACTACTTCCAACTTGAGTGTAAACTTGAACTTTCTCTCCTTTCTGGCCCAAACCAAATATTTGGGAGTTGGCGCCCCCTAGAGGCACGCCCTTCCGTTTGGTACCCCTGTGACGGGTCCATTTCACCTGGAATAATATCTCTGCGGCCTCTCGAGTTCATATTTTTGTTGTAGAATTGTAAAAATGTGTCATGAGGTCACACAGTTAATGGGGGAAATTATGGGTAAACATAATGAATGATGTGAATCTTCTCTCCAAAGATAGTCACCATGACATGATTTGGTATGGCTTCCTCTCCTTCTTTTCTTACATGGACAGACATTCGCATTTTTCTTACCAAAATGCAATCACACTGAACCTCCTTTGGCCTCTACTTTGTGCCGTGTGTATACGGCAGATGACTGGAATGTACTTTTCCGATTCTAATATGCTTCTGGTGATTTCCCAGACGTTTGTGGTCACTTTATCATGTCGAAGGGGGTTTCCTTCCATTCCAAGCTTACGTAGAGGCCATTCTCAGGAATCAATACCAAATTGCGCTGACAGGTTTTTTTTGGCAACTCTTAAGAGAATACGTTAAATGGCGGAAAAGTCAGACTAATGTAATGAATTATACTACTGGCTCTTCCGATGCTGAATGTTTCTGAAATTTCTGGAATACATCCGACTAAGTCATGGTGTATAGTATTCTTTCGATACACTGCTGGAGTTTTAAAAAATATGAATTATGTAACATATTTGTTAGTGAGATGGAGCTTGTAGGTTTCTTTTCTGTACGAAGTGCTGTCATGCTTCCAGAATTATATAACTTAAAAAGTGAATTAGGATGCTTTCTGTCTTTTTCATGCTCCGGAAATACTGACATCATTGAGAGAGCTTTAAGGGTACTTTATATGCATTAGCTCCATAGCATCTCCACCAACTTTGTGACACAGATTTTATTTTATCCCCTACTTTCAGATGAAGAAAGTGTGGCTCGGACACTTCAGCGACGCTGCCTAAGGTCGCTGAGCTCCTAAGCAGTGGAGCTCGAACTAAGTCAGGGCCAATCTTGGAGGGTTGTTTTTTTTTCCTTTTTTAAAAATTTAATTTAAATAAAAATACAATTTAAAAAACTCTTCAAGGAGTAAAAAAGGTAGGTAACGTTTCTTAGTATTGTGCTTTTATGGAATTTTCTTGAGTTTTAAAAAATCAGCTACTGAGTCTATGTACATATATGTACATTTTTTTTAAAGATTTTATTTATTTGACAGAGATCACAAGCAGACAGAGAGGCAGGCAGAGAGAGAGAGGAAGGGAAGCAGGCTCCCCGCTGAGCAGAGAGCCCGAAGCGGGGCTCGATCCCAGGACCCTGAGACCATGATCTGAGCTGAAGGCAGAGGCTTAACCCACTGAGCCACCCAGGCGCCCCGATGTACATATTTTTTAATTTGGAAATAATTTTGAGCTTACATAAAAGTTGTGGGAATGGGACTGCACAGAGCATCTGTATACCCTTTAACAGATTTACCTACTGCGAATATTTTATCCCATTTATTCCTTTGCTCACACACACACATACACACACACATAATTTTTTCTGAACCGTTTAAGACTAAGATGCACAAATAACAACACTTTATCCCTAAGTGCCTCAGTGTGTATTTCCCAAGAATAGATCTTCTTACATAACCACAATATAGCTTTACCAACTTATACGAATTTAACACGATAGGGTACCTCTAATCTACCATCTGCATACCAATCTTGTGAATTGACTTTAAAACGTCATTTAAAGTATTTTCCCTTTTGAGTGCAGGATGATGGGGTTGTCAGGTCTCTAAATTCCCTTCTTCTGCAACATTCCACAGACTCTGCCTTTTACAACACTGACGTTTTTAAAGAATACGGCACACACCTCCCCTCTTCTTTTTTAAAATCTAGCATGACTCCTTCTGGGTTTGTCTGATGTTGCCCCACGATGAGGGGCAGGGCACGCGTGCCTGGTCAGAAGGCTACACAAGGGGGGGGGGGGGTTGTCCTTTCCAGCTTACTGTACTTCAAGACATCTATCTGCTCCTCACTGGGGACGTTAATGTTGATCTCCGGTTTAAGATGTTGCCTCTCAGTTTTGACCTTTTGGTGTGACTCAAGAAGAGCACACGATAATTGGATTTTGCTTCCGGTAGAGTTTCTGGATGATTCATTGTCAATGGTATTCACTTTATAATCACAAACCACTGGCAATGCCCATCCACAGCCCACTACACCACGGGGCTGCGTGCAGCTGCGGCATGACCTCGGGGCCCACCAGCCAGCCTCAGGCATCAGCTGACCAGACACAGGGGGTGTCCGGCTCAGGCACCTGGCCTTTACCAGCAGATGTCACTGTGGTTGGTGCGATTGTCCCAAGGCCTGAGATCCTAGACACCATCAGCAGAGCCTGGAGAGGAGACTTTAAAGGAACCAGGAACTTGGGCCTCTGGAGCTTCCCAGACTTGATGGCACAGCACCAGGTCTTGACTCTGTGCTTCTAGATTTGTTAAAATATTACCCTGGGACCATTTCAGATTCTTCAGGATCTGTGGGCGTGGCCCAAGAATCTGTAGTTTCACAAGCATCCCAGGTGACTAGGAAGAACACTAAACTTTGAGAAGCAACGCTCTATGCCAGCTGGTGTTTTTTTTTTTTTTTTTTAAGATTTTATTATTTGGGGCGCCTGGGTGGCTCAGTGGGTTAAAGCCTCTGCCTTTGGCTCAGGTCATGATCCCAGGGTTCTGGGATTGAGCCCTGCATCAGGCTTTCTGCTCAGTGGGGAGCCTGCTTCCCCCCTCCCTCTGCCTGCCTCTCTGCCTACTTGTGATCTCTGTCAAATAAATAGATAAAATCTTTAAAAAAAAAAAGATTTTATTTATTTGACAGAGAGACACAGCAAGAGAGAGAACACAAGCAGGGGGAATGGGAGTAGGAGAAGCAGGCTTCCAGCTCAGCAGGGAGCCTGATGTGGGGCTTGATCCCAGGACCCTGTGATCAGGACCAGAGCCAAAGGCAGACGATTAATGACTGAGCCACCCAGGCACCTCTATGCCAGGGGTTCTAAAAGAAGGCAGGGAGGGCATGAATGTGGGTAAAGAAAAAAAAAAAACTTGATTTCCCTAACTTCTAACAAAAATGTAGTGTTTCTTGGGTCACCTGTTGTCTCAGTCAGTAGAGCATGAGACTCCTGATCTCAGGGTTGTAAGTTTGAGCCCTATGCTGATTGCAGAGATGACTTAAAAATAAAATCTCGGGGCGGGCGGGGGGGCGCCTGGGTGGCTCAGTGGGTTAATGCCTCTGCCTTCAGCTTGGGTCATGATCTCAGGGTCCTGGGATCGAGCCCTGCATGGGGCTCTCTGCTCAGTGGGGAGCCTGCTTCCTCCTCTCTCTCTGCCTGCCTCTCTGCCTACTTGGATCTCTGTCTGTCAAATAAATAAATAAAATCTTTTAAAAAAAAAATCTCGGGGCGTCTGAGTGATTCAGTCGTTAAGCGTCTGCCTTCGGCTCAGGTCATGATCCCAGGTTCCTGGGATCGAGCCCCACACTGGGCTTCCTGTTCCGGGGGAGCCTGCTTCTCCCTGTCCCACTCCCCCTGCTTGTGTTCCCTCTCTCGCTGTGTCTCTGTCAAATAAATAAATAAAATCTTAAAAAATAAATAAAATCTTTTTTTTTTAAGATTTTATTTATTTATTTGACAGAGAGAAATCACAAGTAGACAGAGAGGAAGGCAGAGAGAGAGGAGGAAGCAGGCTCCCTGCTGAGCAGAAAGCCCGATGTGGGGCTCGAACCCAGGACCTGGGATCATGACCTGAGCCGAAGGCAGCGGCTTAACCCACTGAGCCACCCAGGCGCCCCAATAAATAAAATCTTTAAAAAAATGTTTCTTTCAACCACAAATGTCGGTCAAAACAACAACAGCAACAAAACAGAACTACAGTAGAACAAACAGCCCTGATAACCATGTCACACACACGTACACATGTGCACGCACACACGCACACACACACACACGCATGCACACACGCACAAATCACAGATATTTTCAGAACTCACTGTAGTGGCTGCAGATATCTTGAACACTGTTTACAATCTTCCTGGTTCAAAACTGTAATAGTTGTAAGTCCTGCTGCTGGATTTGTTATTTAATATACTGATAAAAAAGGATATATATTACTGTATCATAAGTCAGGTTTAAAAAAATCCATCTGGGGCGCCTGGGTGGCTCAGTGGGTTAAGCCTCTGATAACTATTTCTTTTCTGTTTTTTAGAGCATGGAGGGGTGGGGGAGGGAGGGAGATAATCTTAAGCAGGCTCCGAGCCGAGCGTGAGCCTGATGCAGGACTCGATCTCATGACCCTGAGATCATGACCTGAGCTGAAATCAAGAGTCGGATGTTTTAACTAGCTGACCCACCCCTCTGATATATTTCAACATACTGTTTTCCTTTGTAATCCCGTGTATTCTGTTTTACGCATTCAAAAACATTCTGAGAAGGGGTCTACAGGCTTCAGAGATTGCCAAGGGGGTCAACGGATGTAAAAGCTGGCCCCCACATTCTAGATCTTCTGAAGCACCGAATCTGCCTTCTCCCCTCCCAGAGCTCTGAACACTAGCAACCGCAGGATGGAGTAACATGGGAGGAGCGTCTCAGAGTCACAGACAGGACTCTGGCCGGTGGCATGCCCCAAATCTCTATCAAGTATAAAGTGTCAATTGTGAGGTGTCTGTGTTTTTTTTTTAATGATCAAAAAGCTAACTACTTAATTTTTGTCTTCACTGAATCCTTAATTAAAATGGGGGGGGGACCCCAACACCAAAAAAGTTGTTAGTCTCGCAGAGTGAGACACTTCATGTCCCTTGTTAAAATCACATACGATGAGGTGTAAAGACACGAACATATGCAGGAACCGACAAAGAAAGGAGACTAAAGCAAAAAACAACAAAAGCACCCTCTGCCCAAGACCGCACGGGCCAGAGCGGGTCCAAAGATGATCTCTGGTTTCTGATGGTAAGTACCAGAAGCGGACAGAAAAGGGCCCAAATCTTGAGTGAATAGTAAATGATTTTTAAAATATGTAGACACCCGTGGAACCACTCCCTGGATCAAGATAGAAAATATCTTCAATGCCCTGAAGGTACCCAGTCATACTGTGAAAAGTAACCATTGCCCTGACTTCTATCACCACAATTCATTTTACTTGCTCTTGAACTTCAAAGAAATGAAATCCTAGCGTGTGTATTTGTTTGATTCTGGTTTGTCCTTTGGCACCATGTCTGTGATGTTCATCCATGTTGGGGATGTAACAAGCTCACTCTCTCCCACCCCGCGTGGCTAGTCCCCAGTGTATGTATGCATCCTCTGGCTGATGGACATACGGGTTGTCTTCAGTTTGGGGTCGTTAAGAATAAAGTCACGTGAACCGTCTTGTATCTGTCTTTTGGCGGCCATGAGCACTCATTGCTGCTGCCTGGGACCAGAGGAGGCAGACTTCAGTTCTAGTAGATATTGCTAACCTTCCAAACACGATGCACCAGCTTACACTATTAGCAAGATGTGCAGAGTTCTAGTGATTTCCTGTCCTCTGACCAGCTCTTAGTGTTTCAGGCATTTTCCTTTTAGTGGTTCTGGAGTGGGCATAGTAGTGCCTAACTGTGGCTTTAATTTTGGAATAAACCTTAAGCCTTTTTTTTTAAAAGATTTTATTTATTTATTTGACAGAGAGGGAGAGTACAAGCAGGGGGAGCAGAAGAGGGAGACGGAGAAGCAGGCTCCCCACTGAGCAGGGAGCCCGATGCAGGCCTTGATCCCAAGACCCTGCCTCGGATCATGACCTGAGCCGAAGGCAGTCGCTCAACCGACTAAGCCACCCAGGCGCCCCAACCTTAAGTCTTTTAAGTAAGATCTATTTTACAGAGGGTTTCAGGGATATAAAAACTTTGTCTACAACATTTAAGGTGACAATAACACCAGGAACACTTTATCTGACATCAACAAGCAAGTCTGGAGGAAACACCCTGATGGACACATCTGCCAAACAAACTAAAGATTAATGCTGCGAATGCTCATAGGTGTTTTATGCCCTTTTAGATAAACATTTGCTAAAAGATATTATGAAGAGTAATAAATTCAAATTTTTCCATGCTGCAGATATGCCTGAACATGCCACAGTGTTAAATGAGGCCCGAGACTAAGAAATCGTGAATCATTCCGACATCAAATTCCAAAGCCCAAAAAAGCTCCTTGTTGCCTTCATTGTCCTTTTTTTTTTTTTTCTCTTTTTTAAGATTTTATTTATTTGAGGGGCGCCTGTGTGGCTCAGTCGGTTAAGCATTTGCCTTCAGGTCAGATCAGGATCCCAGAGCCCTGGGATTGAGTCCCACATGAGGCTCCTTGCTCAGCAGGGAGCCTGCTTCTCCCACGGCCTGCTGCTCCCCCTGCTTGTGTACTTTCTCTCTGACAAATAAATGAATAAAATGTTATTTAAAAAAAGATTTATTTGAGAGGGAGAGTGAGCGTGGGGAGGAGCAGAGGGAGAAACAGACTTCCTGCTAAGCATGAAGCCTGAGATCATGACCTGAGCCCAAGCCAAGAGTGGGACGCTTAAGCGACTGAGCCACTGTCTTTTTATTTTATTTTATTTTATTTTATCCTATCTTATCTGATCTTATTTTATCTTGTTACTCCATTTATACTCGTGGGATGTGAAGGGGAGGACTGAACGAATCTGGCCAGGATATTTTGAGGAGAATGTAATCAAAATCTACATATAACACCCTCATTTTATCTGAATGTTTGCTAGTGTTGGACTTGAAGCAGGGAATCTGCACCATGAACTTGAACTGCAGATGAGATCCCTAGTTTTATATAACACCTGGGAGTTCTCAGAGTCTGTTCCAGAGTGAGCTCAATTAATGAGAGAACGCATTTAAACGGACTTTAATTTACTTCAGTTTCTAGGTTTAAATTGCTAAGAGAATGCTGGCAATAAAGAAGATGGATTTTTTAAAAAAACACACTAAAGACTTCTGAATTGCAAATGCAAATAAATATAAGCTGGTTGAAAAAGTGAAACCACACACAAAGTAAAATCTGTCTCTTTCTGTCCTCCATGTCCCTGTCCACATCCTTTGCCTTTGATAACCATTCTACCAGGTTGGTGTGGATAGTCTCAGACCTTTGTATGCATTTACAAAGGTGTTTGCTGTCTACATTTGTGCATACAACGTTAAGTTCACATCCATGTCCACATGTACATATACATATGTGACAAACACGTATGTGTATCCACATAGAATTTATTTTCATAAATGGGAGGCTAGTGGAGCTATTACACTGAAACTTGATTTTTTCCACTAAAGAAAATATCTTAGGGGGTGCCTGGCTGGCTCAGTGAGAAAAGCACACAACTCATGATCTCGGGGTCGTGAGTTCGAACCCCATGGTGGATGTAGAGATTAAATAAGTAACATTTTTAAAAATAGAAATTATCTTGGAAATATTTCTATGTCAGTACATTTAGATTTACCTTGTTCTTTTTAGTGACTATGCAGATTTTTAGAAAAATTAAATACTACAGTTGAGTAGAGATGTATAACATCTGTAAATGGCATAGAAGGACCTGCTATGGCAAGTCAAGGTTCTCTGACGTCTTTCCTGACCCGCCATTTCCATTCTCTAGAAGCAATTACTGCTTAATTCTTATGTATCCTTTTGGAAATTTTCTTGCATACTGACAAACTTATTTACCTTTTTGTCTGTTAAGGAAATGCATGATATATCCTAATCATTCTGGAACTTGCTTTTAGGTCTAACTGGACCCTAAACATTTTTCTGTGGTATTACATATACTACTGCCTCATTCTTTCTGATAGCTACTAAGCATTTTATTGTATAAATGTATCATAATTTATGTAATTTATGTAATTACTCCTTTACTGATGGAAACCGAAATTGTTTCCAGGTGGGTTTTTTTTTTTTTCCTATTTAAAATAACGTTACAATACACATTCTAGCAGTAGAGCTACTGGCCAAATGGTGTGCGCATTTTTAATTATTGCTAATTGTCCTTCCAAAAGATTGTCCTCGTTTGCATATCCCCCAACCGTGTATAAGAGAATCCTCCCACACGAAGGAAGATTGATTTATAAAAAGCTGAAAGATTGTCCCTCTGCTCCACAATATACTAATTGGTACATACAAGTGAGCTGTAAGGGAGGTCTCCAGTGATCCACCCGGGGGTCACACTCATTTTAATTAATAATCTGAGTGAGCACACAGATGGCTGGGGAAGCACATTGGAAGGTAATGTAAAGCTTCTCAGTGGGTTAGCTAATAGGACAGGTGACAGAATCAAGATGTCAAAAAAAAAAAGAAACCTCTTGACAATTAGCTATCAGGGCCACTCTGATGAGATTAAATTTTGTATGGACAATGGAAAATCCTACATTTGGGGATGAATTCAAAGTGCCGAATTACAGGAAGGAGAAGGCCAGGTGCTACAAAGCAGGAATCCGCACCCATTTCACCTGTCTGGAGACTGAGGCTCTGAGAAGTTGAGTCATAAACTGGTAAGTGATAGAGTGAGGCCCGAACTCCAAAATTGTCTCCACTACATCGTGAAGAAGACTAGGGCAAGGGGCAGCATCATCTAAGGTCCGTAATGAATTACTGGCTTTGTAAAAAGAGAGTGTGCCTGGCAAGGGACGAGCCTACTCCCCGCTGTCCCTGTGTGGGGTGTACCTGGAGCCCCGAATGTAGTTTTGACCACTTCAGCCTAACATCAACAACCTCCCATGTGGCCCAGGAGCAGCAGTGAGGACGACGATGAGTGGAACGGAGTCCACATCTTAGGAAGAAAGCAGCACATGTCCTGGAATGCTGGAGGCCCACCATGGCGAGGAGGGCAAAGCCTTACAGAAAATGTAAATAGCAACTCTGAGTGGAAAATAGAGACAGATGAATTCTGCCCAATAAAAAGAACCCTGGGGATGTCCTAAGTGATGAGGGTGACAGGAGTGCCTTTTGTTCTAACAAGAGGCCCTTGTTGGGTCTCTCCAGAGCTTCAGGAAGGGGCCGCTTGCTAGGAAGCCCAAGCCTTGATCAGAAGCTTGTACCTTTTAGCCCCACGGTGAACCCTGTGGGAGAGGAGGGACTGCAGACCGATTTATTCGTTAATGGCCAATGATTTGTTCCATCATGCTTTGGTGAACACAAGAAGGTGCTGGGAGGGTGGTACCCCCAGCAGGCGCATGGGAGCTCCGTGTCTGCCCTCGGCCCCCAAAACCTTGCTCTGGGCATCTCTCCCGTCTGGCTGTTCCTGAGTTGTATCCTTTGTAGTAAACGGGAGAGCAAGTGAAGGGCTTTCCTAAATTCTATGAGTCATTTTAGCCAATTATTAAACCTGGGGGTGGGCTGTGGGAAAGCCTGACCTTACAACCAAGTGGGACAGAAGTGTGGGTGACCTGACGACCTGATACTTGCAACTGGTGTCTGAAATGAGGGTCGTCTTACGGGGCTAACCCGGGTAGTTATGTCCTAACTGAATCGTAGGACACTTGGCCACTGTCCGGAGGGAAGCGACCTATCAGGTAGGGAGCAAGTTCCCCATTCCTGCCAAAACATTCGAGCAGGGAACGATGAGCTGACTGGGGCGGAGCTGGTGCAGGGGCTCTCGCCTTGGGTGGGGGACTGGCCTAGATGACCTCCGAGGCAGTGAGAAGTGCGGACGGACGGGCGCTCACCTGCAGGCTTCTTCCCGCTCAGTGATGACGTGGACAACAACGGAGAAGCATTGAGGACGCTTTACAAGCATTTTGACATGACCGTGTGACCGAAGTCATGCTCAGGGGGTTCATTTCTTTAAACAGAGTCCAGACCTATCGGGGTGTTACTCAGTTTAAGGGGGCGTTCTGTGAAGGGGGTGCTGCGGGCTGGGGGCGCACAGTAGGACCACATTGAGTTCTGCAACAGATCAGAAATTAAAAAGTGGGTCCTTTACCCCTGGTGGTCTGAGAAGCACAGCTCAGAGGCCTCGGGCTCACTGTAGCATCCTGGGGGTTGGCCCTGTTTGACCATCGCAGCAAAGTGGGGCTCTCCCTCTCACGTGGTGCCACACCCCGATCTGGTTTCCCCATAGTACTTGCCAACACTTGCTTTCTGCCTAGCTATTGTGCACCTGTTCACTGACTCCTCCACCCGCCGGTCTGCGAGGGCACCAGGCGGAAAGCTCAGCAATCCTACCCACCCCTACATCACCAGTGCACAGACTAGTTGGCACCGAGGAAGGATCCAACGAATGAGAGCTGAATGAATGACATGATGTGTTACGGGATAAGACACTCCTGATACAACTTTTGTTTTTGGTAATGGTGGGCTAGGTTATTCAACTAACCTTCCTGTGGCAAAAACTCAAACTGCTCGAAAAATATTCAAATCATCTCCTTAAAAAGCCCTTGCTGTGCTCATGAGGTAGTCCAGAAATGGCAGCCCAAACAGAGGCAAGTGGGAACCCAGAGGGGTAGGGGGACCATGGCCATCTTTTTCAGCTTGAGGATATTTGTCAGTCTGGGTGAAACTAAACTTGAGTTTTGGTGGCTTCCTGGGGCCAGAGGGCAAAGCATCAAAGCCCCAGACCCTCTGAAGCAGGTCAGTGTAATAGGAGACCCCCCCCCCCATTATGCCGGAGCTCCAAAAGGGCCCCACGTTCAAGGAAACACATTCAAGGAAAAGGGGAACCCAAAGAGACCCCCTGCACCTCAGAGGCTACAGGGAAGGTTGTCAGTGCCCAGGAGAGCTGAGCGAGGAGTGTCTCTGAGGTGTTGTGCCCGCAAGCCAGCCTTCACATAAACACGCAGCTCTGTTCCGCATCACCAGGGCAGTTTGAAAAGTCTCACGCTGGGAATTTAGTTTACTGTGTCCGGCAAGAGAATGTGCAAGCCCTCCCTCCGATTCTGACATCAATTCCAGTATGTGTTTTCTCCCCACATCAACAAGCATTTCTCAGCAGCTGGGGGTTCTGAAATTCAAATCCGTTCTGACACCATCTACCTGAAGACAGCCTCGGGTCCCACAGGTGAAGGGCTCATCCCACCTGTGCTTCTGAACAACCAGCTATAGATCAGAGGCTCCAATGACCCCCTCCTTGGTTTCAATTAATTCGCTAGAGTGTCTTACAGGACTCAAGAGGAACATTTTACTAACTAGATTACTGGATTAACTATTAACTAGATTTATTATAAAAGGATATAACTCAGGAAAGGAGGCACAGGGCAAAGCATGGGGAAGGGTGTGGGGCTCCCCAAATCTCCCCGTGCTCCCCAAAGCAGAAGCTCTCTGATCCCTCATCCTGTGGGTTTTTATGGAGGCTTTGATTGATTAAATCATAGATGAAATTGTGTTTTATTAACTCATTGGCCACTGACAACTGAACTCAATCTTCGGCTCTTCTCTTCTCCCCAGGGTTGGAGGTCAGGGGTGGAAAAGGAAGTTCAAACCCTATAACTGTATGGGAGGTTTCCCTGGTGACCAGCCCCCATCCTGAGGGGTTTCCCAAAAGTCACTTCATTAACATGACAAAAGACACAGGATCACTCTCTGCGCTTAGGAAATTCACAGGTTTGGGCCGCTCAGTGTCAGGAACTGAGAAAGAGACCCAATAGGCATTTATTTTAACTCATGATCTAACACGCCCTACCAAAAGGAGACTCAACCTGGGCCTCCTATTAATCCTAAAAATTCATTTTCAAGCACAATACCTGCAACTGTTCGGTGGCCACGCACAGAGGGACACACAGTAGGTTGCTACCTGGTGAAATCACAGGGCAGAGCCCCCGCTACGTCACACAGTGAAATGATCTGCCACAGATGGTAACACTGTATCGAAAGAAAGCAAGGCAAATCCGACACCGTCTTCCGGGGAACAGTAAGTATAAGAAGTGACTGAGCCACCTTGAACTAGGCAATGCTTCTTAGAAATGACACGAAAAGCATGAGCAGAGAAAAGAAAAGCGAGGTAGATGAGACATCATTACATTTTAAAACGTCTGTGCTTCAAAGGACACAATCAAGGAAGTGAAAAAGCGATCTGCAGAATGGGGGAGAATTTTTGCAAATCATGGATCTGATGAGGGTCTAGGATCCGTACTGTATAAAGAACAGAGTTAAAATGCAATAACAAAAGGAGAAACAGCCCGGTAATGAAATTACTTCGCAATCTGTCTCTTCATGTGCCTGAAAATTTTAAGCAGCTACAAATATGGTGCCTTCTAGTGCACGGATGGCTTTAACGGACTCCAAGCAAGCTGGGTTGGTTTCCCTCTGAGTCTCACGTGCACTCGGGTCTTTTATCAGGGTGTACATTAACACTGGCCGCAGGCTTTTAGTGGAAGACCATTGATATAAAACACAGCCACCGAGCTCCAGCCAAGCATGCACGCTCAGTGGCTCTGGTAGAAACAAAATTGAAAACAGCGTTTGAGCCTCGGTATCGTCTTTCCCAGAGAGGCAATCTGAGACAGGACTGGGTTTTGGACACAACAGACCACAGTGATTTGTGAAATCAATAACTCCACTGAATGGTTTCAGAGATGTTAAGTGCTGCCCACGGTCACCGTGCTGGTGCGTTGTGGACTCGCCATCTGAACCCAAGTCGTCTGACTCTAGAGCCACGCCTGCCCATGATCGTCCAGAGGCGAGTTCTAATCCCTGACCGGGCCCAGAACATGTCCTTTGGGATGGGGCAGGGCCAGGGGACACAGCCGGGTGAGGGGAGTTCGGGGATCCTAGGACCACATTTAGGTCTTTCTTAGGAAGGGTGGCTCTCCTCCTGACGCCGGTTCCAGCAGGGGGCAGAGCTTCGCTTACACGGCGTTGGGCAAGTCTAGCACACTTTGCTTGGTTCAGGCTGGGCTAAAGGTTTACAAAAATTTGGGGAGCACAAAGACATCTGGAGGCAGGGCAACCTCTGGGGCCCCTGGCACTTAAGGTTCTCAAAGTAGAAACTCAGCACGGTGGCTACTACCTTCCTGAGCAGTGGAAAATGAGGCCTCTGTTTCTGCTCCTGGCTTAGCTCCTGGCACACAGCGGGCTGCCCGAGTCTGTGGTGCTAAGACCATCTCATTTCAGGAGCTGGGCCATTTGGGGAGGGCTGTTTCCAAGATTCAGAAGCAAATTCCCCAGGGACATCCTTCTTCTGTGTGGCTCAATTGACATCACTGTGGATGAGAAGTACATGGGCACCTCTTCAGGAGTCCAGCCTAAGATGGGACAGCCTCCTTGCACCTCACAGAGCAATGACAAAGGTCCCATGTCTGGGTATGGAAAGTGAAGGCCAAAGCTGAAGATGAGAAATGACTTCCAAATGCTGTGGACTTTCAAGTTAAACCCATAGCCCTTCCTCAGGAATCTGATCAAGGAGGTGGTCGGGAAAGCAAGGCTGGCAATATGGCAGTAGTTATGTTAACAAACCCACCATCACCACTTCTTGTTGTCACTTCCTGACTGCTAACAATATGGCGGGCACAGTGCTGAACGCTTTACAAGCTTGATTCACTGATTCCTTCTAATAATCCTGAGACACTATCCATCTTATAGATGAAGAAACCAAGGCTCAGAAAAGCTGGGCTATTACTTGCCCAGGATCATATAGCTAGGAGATGTGGGAGTGAAAACTTGAGCCCAGACCTGTTTGATTCCAAAGTTGGGGCAGGGGTGCTAAAGCACTCTGACGGCCTACCTCTCAGGGAGGTAGGTAACAGAGATGGAAAACACCAGGGCTCACACCACACTCTGCAGTTTGCTGGGTAGACCTCAAGGGGCAGGATGGGCAGTGGAAGTCTGAAGAAGAAACACAAGCAAGTTGAGTCCCTGCGGCCAGCAGCAGGAAAGACCGGGAGACCCCTGAAAGAGGGCTTGGGCCCAAGGATGGTGGGCAGACACCTTTCCTGGTGTCTTCCCTGGATAAAGATGACATTTGGTAATTATAGTAACTTTTGCATCTCTCTCCTGGACGCTGTGTTGCTTGTAGGGCCATGCTGAGCTGAGCAGCTTAGCAGAGGGGGAGAGCTGGGCTTCTGGGACCCCCCACAAAGGGTGACCCGGCTGTGAATTCTTCTTTGGTCCCACGGCTGGCAGACCACCTTAATGTCCCGGGCTTTACTATAGATCTTTGAAAGAGTACACCCCCTCACCCTATTAATAGCACCTTCCATACAGAGAACAATGGCATTTTCCCTTCATGTCTGCTTCCGGTGAGGCTCTGAAGAGTTCCACTGAACCCTTCCCAATCTGCACTGAGGCAAGTCTTGTGCAGTAATGAGCATCACCAACTGTTCAGTGCTGTAACCCAGGTGCTATAATCATGTGCTTGGTGACAATAGAGGGGGGTGGGGTGAAGGCTGGTGGGGGGCTCCCTTACCTCATCTGAAGAGCCATTTTCCACTCTGAATCTTCCGGCCCTTTGGATGGCGCCATCAGCATCACTGGAAATAAGCTAGGGGACAAGAGAGCAATCAGTTAGGGAGCTGGGCCGCCATGGGCAAAGCCTCTTCTGTCTGTCTGTATCTGTCCTACGTCAGCCAAATCCAAGGAACGACAGCTGGAGGGCCCAGCCCAGAAGCTAATGGGTCTTTCTGAAGCTCTGTCCGCCAAGGCCTCACACGGTTGGTCTCCACAGTCTTCAGGAAGCTGCGGAGTGACGGCCCCCTAACCCGCGAGAGTAGGAAATCAAGAGCAACAAATCTGCATGTGAACGTTTTCAATAAAATCTAAATGTGAACCTATTCCAATCCCGAGAAATGACAAAGCAATGCTCCCTGGAAAAACAATCTTAATACGCGTCACACGTGGACAAGGGCAGCTCACAGATGGCAAAACCGAAAGCCAAGTCTCAAGTTCGGCCGTCTTCACAGGAAAGCCTGAAAAACAATTAATGGCTGGCACGAGCTCAAGGCTCTGCTAACGTCACAGAAAGCTCTTGTGCTTCATTCAGTTTTAAATGGTCTCCAAAAGGCCAATTAGCCCCTTCCAAAGCAGGCAGGCTCTATCTGAGCTCTGGCAACACGATGCTTGCAAATAGACAGTCTTCAAGGAGCTCACTGGTAGGATGAGATGAGGGAGAGCGGGACTCGCGCATCAGTCCTAAAATTACTGACTCGAGATTTAACTTATTTTCTCCCAAATCTCCTAGATTTCTCAGTAGCAACTTGGGAAAATGACATGTCTTTTTTTAACCTTTAAATCTGCCCACAATTTGTAGCCAAGATCTGCCAAGCATTTCCATTTCCCAGACTCATTCCAATGCGCTTGCCCTGGGGGAAGACATTTCCTACCTTTCTAACTCAAGACTTACCTGGTAAAAAAGACAACACGATTTCTTAAGAAAGATGATTATCTCCTATTTTCACTCGTGGTCAGAGATATGGAAGTGTGAAAATGGAAAAACCACGGGGAAACTCTACAAACCTTCCCAAGGAAAATTATTTGCAAAAGGCAGATAAATCTTTTTCACGATAAATATAGAAATAATAGTATGTAATTTTTACTGAGCGCTTCTAAAAGCCATGCACCGTTCTGGTCTTCACAAACATTCTCTCATTTAACTCACAAAATAGCAACATGGATGGATACCATCATTGTTCTCATCTACCAATAAGGAAACTGAGGCAGAGGAAGGTAAAATAATCAGCCATGGTCATATCCTAGTTAGTACGTGGGAGGCCTGGGATGTGAACACAGGCAGCCGGACTTCAGAAACCCATCACCCTCACCTAACCACTGCCCCACCTAACGGTCCTCTGTGGAATGTCCATGAAAAGGCCCAGGTTTTCAACCTAAATTTTATCCTGCAAAATCATTTCTAAAAACAAATAAAAATATTGTTATGTATATATTTAGCTGTTTATGGCATCAGATTATTACAGAGTTCGTAAACCAAAGATGAGCAACAGAGGCTGTGTGGTAAAGAATTTAGCCCTGCCCCGGAGAGCTCTGGCCTTTGCCCTTGGCTCCTGAGAAGTCACCTCCAAGCCCTGGGAATGTCCTGCAGGAGTGTCTGTTTACCGGGGTCTTCGAGCCACACAGGAGAAACACCTGACCTGTGGGCAAGGGGTACTCTGGGTTACACGGTATCAGATCTGGATACGAAGGCTCAGGTGAGCTGTCCCAGTCCATATACCGTCACACGTCACTGACAGGAGGGGTTAGTTCTGTCCGTGAGCCCACTGGGAGAGGACAGCTGGGAAGCTCTGCATTTGGAACTCTCCTGGCCTCTGTTCTATGCGTCCGTTCCCTTGGCTGATCTTAATCTGTATCCTTTTGCCGTAATAAAGCGTAAGTGAGCCTAACAGCTTTCACTATAATCTGTGAGTCTCCTTCTAGCAAATTATTAAACCTGAGAGCGGCCCCAGGGAACCCCGTACTCTGCAGAAGTGAGGTCTGGTGGACTGTTTCCTAGTTTAGAGAGGCCAATTCTCAAGTACAAGAACAAGATGAATGAAGGTCTCCTGGGGTCATTGCCATTATCATGGGGGAAGCACAGAGGACTCAGTGTCAGTTTCCTCTTTGCTTGTGAGCTTCTACTCATTGTCTGTTAAAATATTAAAATACAGGTTATAGCAAATAGGTTTCAAGTCAAGTGTTCTTGGCGTAGGCTGCCTCAAGGGCTTTGGGAGAAGGGTTCTGAGATCCCATCTAGAGAGAAAAGAGACCTGCCATCAATTATACACCTGACACAGGTGTATAAAGAGACAGGGGGACACGTGCTTGCCTGAATTAGAGGTTGGTGGATTCATTATAGCTAATTTCAACCAGGACTCAAAGGCCTGGGAGGAGAGCTGACAGTCATTCACCGATTCACTCATTCATTCACCGAACAAAAATAAAATCTCCACCACTACATTCCAGACACAGCCAGGCAGAGGCAATAAAGCCCTTTCCTGTGGTGAGATTAGAACAAGAAGTTAATTGCTTCTTTTGCTTCAAAGGTTCAAGAAGCAGAAAGGAAGAACACATTTAATGATCTGATGGCTGGAAGGAATTTGGCTCCCTCTGATCTTAAGCCCACAGGCACGGAACTTGGGCTTCAGGCTGACATGTTTGACCCTCACACCTTTACCATCTCTGCCACCACCGTCTGCACCCATGTCACTGTCGTCTTTCACCCAGATGGACGCACCTGCCTCCTACACCAGGCTGAGCAAGCACCCATCCACCATCTCCGACCCGATCCGCACACCGCCGGGCAATTTCGGCAAACTACAAATTTGAGTGTCCCACAGACCCACATCTGTCCCAGCACCCTGCTCCTTCCCACCAGGGGCCCAGAGTGCAGGGGACTCCCTTGCTCGGAAGGCCCTCTCCCATCTTCCCCTAAAGAACTCCTCCTCCACGTTCACTGCCCTCTCTACTGCAGGGGACTTCGCCGACCTCAGAGCTCCTGGGAGCTGTGATTTACGTTTCTTTGTGTGACTACGGGACTCATGCCGCTTCTCCTTCTGTGCTCCCCTGCGCCCCAATGATAAGCCCCACGAAGACCCTGATGGCTTGTTTTCCTCACCACCGCACTCCCAGAATGAAGGACCCTGTCCGACACAGTATAGATGTCCACTACATGCTTACCGAATAAGAAATCTGTGACTAAATCAAGGCCTAATTCCTACCGAAATGACCAAAGGAATATGAAACTGGGGATAAGATCTACACAGCCCTGGAAACCAGAGGTTCATGACTCACGCAAGAAATTTCAAGGACATCCTGCCAGGTCTACCGTGCAGGAACGACCAGCGAATCACCACGTGCAAGGGCAAGTCGGGCTGCTGGTAACAGAATCAGACCCAGCACATCCGGCTAATACCATGGGCGACTGCCAACAGGGCCTGCCTGAGGTGAGCATGGGGGTTAGGGCCGGAGCTGGGCAGGGGACTCGCCGGTCATGCTGGCAGAGTGACCTGGTACCAGCAGACCGAATGGCAGTCCCAGGGCTCCCCCTCACAGCCGGTTCGGGCAGCTGGCTACGTAAAGCACCAGGCACCATGCTGGCTGCGGCCTGCAGAGGACCAGCACACCAGCCGATGTGAGAGGAGACAGTGCTCCGGTGAACTTGGGGATGAGAAGAATGACAACACAGGAAAAAAATCCTTTTAATGCAGAAGAGAAGCTGTTTCTGTCGGTAATTTTCTATTATTCCTCATACCTGTGATCTGGCCAATTACAGCTACAGAAAATCGAAACTCTCCCCTTTGTTGGAAGATTTGACTCAGGAATGAAATAATGTCTACTAGCACCTATCTGAACATCTAATACCACATAATCTAGAAGCCCCGTGGCCCAGCCCTGCCAGTGTGGTATGGACCCCGTCTTCTATGGGGACGGAATGCCCTGGACACATGGCCAGACCCGTTTCCCTTAAGGTGGCTGTTTGACTTAATTCTCTCCCCTTGAAGGTGGGTCCAAATCCTGGGTGGCATGTGGCGAGCGAGGCCCTTTAGATGGGGAAGGTGCCTCAACTTTTCCTCTAGAAGATATCAAAAATGCAGTGCACAACTCCCAAGGAAAGGAAGGGCAAGTAATCAATAAAAGATCAGAGCAGAAATTATAGATTCAAAAAGACAGTACAATCAATAAACACTTTCAAGAAATCACCAGCAAGTCTGATTTTAAAAAGCAAAGGACAAACACGAACACAGAGTGATAATAAGGAAAACATACCTACGAAGAAGTGATTTTTTTAAAGCATGACAATGCTTCTAACGTGCAAGCGTTATCAGAACCTTCCACAAAATGGACATTTTCCAGGAAATATACATAATGAAAACTGGCTTCCGAAGAGAAAGAAACCTAAAGTACCAGTAACTGCTTGTAGAACTGGGGTGGTAGTGAGAACACGAGGGGGCCCTGGCTGGGTGGTGGTGGGGAGGCGCTCCCGAGGAGGCAAGGGCCCCATCCCCACAGGACAGCCTGCTCACTCACAGGGAGGCAGCCGAGGAGCGTTCCCTCCAAGAAGAGAGCAGCAGAATCCTTTGGCATTTGTTTTGATGCAGAAGTGCACATACAGGGTGTTCACATAAGCATCACATCAGTAATACTAAGAAAAGAGGGCAGGGTTTTTCTTTTCCTTCCTTTTGTCTGACCTCTCTGATTCAGTCACACACCAAAGGAAGGGCGGTGCTGAGGAAGATGGTCGGAGAGAAAGAGAAAGAAGAGAAGAGGCGAAACAAATGATCATTTGACCCGTGAGGGATTCCTTCAGAGTTCCCCCACTGTTGGGGGCCGCAGCCATGGGGCCCATTTAAATTTTACGTTACTGGGGCACCTGGGTGGCTCAGTGGGTTAAGCCTCTGCCTTCGGCTCAGGTCATGATCTCAGAGACCTGGGATCGAGCCCCACACATAGGGCTCTCTGCTCGGCAAGAAGGCTGCTCCCCACCCCCCCACGCCTGTCTCTCTGCCTACTTGTGATCTCTCTCTCTCTGTCAATAAATAAATAAATAAATAAATAAATAAATAAATTTTACGTTACTTACAATAAAATAAAAAAACCCCACTCAGTTCCTCGGTAGCACTACTGACATGCAGGTGCTCAACGCTGTCATGTGGCTACTCGGCAGGACAGTACAAATCCCAAATTTCCATAGTCACAGAAAGCGCAGTTGGGTGAAACTGAGAGAGGCTGGACGTGGAGGCGGTGCTGGGCGACCGCAGTCAAACTGGTTTCTGCTGAGAGTTAGTTAAATACACTATAAACAGTGGAAATTCATGGTAATTTCACATCTTGAGTAGAGGTGTTGGTCCAAACTCAGCCAAAGTGTAAATGGATTCATTTAACACTAAGCTGTGTTCAATGCATCAGATGTTTTATTTCTGGAAAAAGTACTATCCAACCAATTATATTCAGTTGTATGGTTTAACAAATTAATTTAAAAGAAGAAACAGGAAGCATAAAATGTTATTCATTAACTACTGCAAATAAGAGTATTATTCATTTAATATTATCGGCAATTAAGTAAGAATATTTCCTAATATGAACACATAATTTTTTTTTTTAAAAAGGCAATTTTTCTCTTTCTACTTAATTGCTTTGTTTCTTTGGGCTGGTGTCTGTTTCCTTTCTAAAGCAGTGCTAGGATTCCCTGTGACCTCTGTTACCAGGCACTCTACAGAGGTCACAGTCAGGTACATAAATCACAGAAACAGTAGTTTAACCTGGGAAAAAAAAAATCTCAAAAAGTTAATATAAGGTACATCTTAGAAAAATAATATTTCAAATTTCTACACCGTCCCTTCCCCATCTCCTTTCTTTACAACAAGTGAGTGAGTGTGGATTTTGGCACCCAATTGCTTAGGTTCAGATTTCAGTTCTATACTTAGTAGTCATGTAACCTTGGGGAAATCACTTAATTTTTCCTCCTAAATGATGCCTTTTTTTGTCTCTAAAATAGGGACAATGATTGTAGCCACTTCCAGGCTCGTGGAGAACATTCAATAATATAAAATATGTAATGAGTCCAGAACAGTGCCTGGATATAGGGAATACTTAATAAATGTCATGACATCATGTACGAATACTAGTAACAAATGATGAATATAAAATGCTCTGATTATTAGACAGAGATCACAAGTAGGCAGAGAGGCAGGCAGGGAGAGAGGAGGAAGCAGGCTCCCCGCTGAACAGAGAGCCTGATGCAGGGCTCCATCCCAGGACACTGAGACCATGACCTGAGCCAAAGGCAGAGGCTTTAACCCACTGAGCCACCCAGGCGCCCCTGATTGAACCTTTTAATGCTGAATTTAAATGCTTGGAAGCTCTGCTTAAACATTTGTCTCTCTAGCAAACGTTCACGAGAACCTATTTTTCAGGGCCCGTACTAACTGCTGGACTTAGAAAGACAAATGCAGCTTGATCGTTGCCCTGGAGGAGCCGGAGCCTGGTGAGAGAGAAACAAACATATAAACAGATAAATCATCGCACAATCTGGTTAAACGTGGTAATAGTAGCAAGAACCGGGTGCTGGGGGAGGTCAGAGGCTGAAGAGACAAACTCTGCGGGGGGGTGGAGGGGGGCGATGTGGAGAAGCTTCCATTGCTGTAATGAAATTTATTCTGGAAGGTGTACAGGGCCTTTGAGAAATGATTTCCAACAGAAGATTTTTTTTTTTAAACCACAAATACGAGTCCAGAAGAGCCATCTGAGACTATCTATGCAAATCACGGACACACATACACCCACCCAGACACACACACCTGACTTCGAAGGCACTGCTCAGACGGGATGAAAGAAAGTATAAATGTTTCCATTCAAAACAATTGTAGAATCGGTATTTTGTGCGCCTGAAATGAATATAACACTGCGTGTTAATCAAGTTTCAGTAAAAAGAAAGGAAAAAAAAAATGGCTTGGAGCTGGGGTCGATGGGCCTAAAGCTGGGCAGAATGAGGCATCCTTTGACTGGAGATGCGGCTCCTGGGCCCGTGTCCCGGTCCCTCCTGGTGCACTGCCGCTGCCTGCAGGAGAGGCAAGGAGTGGGGTGGGCGCTGGAGATGCTCTCTTCCTCCCTCTCTTCCCCTGATCCTGCTCTGCCTGTGCCAAGGGCCAGGGAAAAGCCTCGTGGGCTGGGGCACTGGAGCATCGGGGTTGGTCCAGCCGGGATGGCGGATGTTGACTGAAGGAAAACCACCGAGGCCTCAGATCCGGGCTCAGACTCTTTAGTGCCATCATCCTCCCTGGCGACCATCCTCGGTAAACGCAGCGTCTGTCACAGCGATTCACCTGCTGTCTTGAGCACACGTGCTCTGCTTTCTCAAATCCGATGACCTCACTTACTTCATGGCTTTGTCGCCCACGCGCGCTCCCCTGCACCGGCAGAGCTCAGTTGTCACAGAACTGGCTTGTGACCCACTTTGGCGTTTTAGGGCTTGGTTCGGGCTGGGGCCTGTGGTGGGTTACGTCAATGCTGCATTCCCCAACACAGAGGTCTCCTGTCCTGCCAACCTGTCCCCGTGCCCCCTGCCTCAAGCCCCAGCCTCAACCACCTGCTTGCTACCAAAGACATTCCCTCTCTTTTCCTTCTGTGTTCAAAGACGAGACTAGGCCAGCAGCAGACTCAGGCTACTTGACCCTGGCTAGACTGGGTCCTTTTTCCTGAATTCCTTTCTCACGTTCCATTAAGTCTCCCACCTTGGCCCTGGCTTGTCAGTCACACAGATACACCCTTTCTTCAGAGAGATGACGGCCTCTCCACCTGTTTCACCGAGAAGCGTGATACCCGCAGGGATGAGTGCCGTCCTTTGACCCTCCACCTCAAAACCTATCTGTCTTGGTTTCCTCATTAAAATAATATTTCACTGTCAGTCCCTGATGCTCAGCTTCCCCATAAAATACCTGTGAGGATTCAGCACAAAAGAAGACAACTCATGAGTCCAAAGGAAGACTGCCCATCCTCTGGCCAAGATTTCAGGACATTTTCTACTTATTCTAGGGCCGATGGAGAAGAATGGAGAAACACATTTGGTCACTGACATCGTTGCCTGACACAGAACAATTCTGCGGTCAGCACAGGAAGCTGTAGGGCATTTTATCTGTCCCACCGCGGTCTCATCTTGGCTGAGAGACATTGGATCTATATGAAGAATGACAGTAAGATACCGGGAGTCATGCTTACACGGCGCGGGTGCTGCATTTTGAGGTAGCTGCCGCCATATTGGCACTCCAGGTAGGGAGAAAGACAAGAGGAGTCCTGGAACAGGGCTTCCCGGGGAGCACATACAGTTTTGCCATGATGCCCAAGGGCGACTGAGGCGGGAAAAATTCAGTCTCATGATCATCTCCATTGTATTCTTTAATCCACACAGATACCATTTTCTCAAGCTTAGGTAAAGAGTTGAGCATACATTACTTCCATACTCCTCTTCCAACCAGACTGCTATCTGTCCCCCTCTCCCCACCCCAGCCCCTGCTGTACATATAAATTCTGGAGCCACCACTGGTTCAGAGCAGCCAAAGCCAAGTGTGGAGAACATCCTATCTCCCTCCAGCAGAGCTTACAAGATAAACACCAGCTAGACACTCGACATTGATCAGGGAGCTCTGCACAACCACTGGCCATTCAGCTCGTCAGCTCAGAGAAGCTACGGCACCCAAAAGGACAATGAGAGCTGATGGCCAGTCATATATTCTGTCTGTTGAAAAATACAAGGTCCAAACAGCTCTTTGTTTTTATTTGAAGATTTTATTAAAAACAAAACAAAGCAAAACAATCCAACATGGGAGCTATGAAAAAAAAAAAATTGCCACAGATGGTCTTGGAAACTAGAAAGGAAAGCACACCATGTTTTTACTCTAAACCAAAATAAAATTTCAGAAAAGTAGTTGCTGTCCTCAGTAAGACAGAAGACATGAGCTTTGCATCAGGTATATAAAGTTTTGGGAAAGGGTTAAAAAAAAGAGGACCAAAAAACGCAAATGCAGGATTAACATCCCTGTTGATGGGAAGCAAAATGTTCATTGTAGAAAACAGCAACAGTAAATATACTCTTTATTTAAGAGGCTTCCCCACAATGAAAAGGAACTAAATGAAACGAAAACAATGAGAGAGAAAAGACAGTTATAAAGGACAGAAAAAGACCTTTCTTACTGTTTGTGTGTGTAGGGGGAAATGAACAATAATCAAAGACACAGCAGAAGACAATATTCATCCCTGACATAAGACAGAGACTAAGGGGTGCCTGGGTGGCTCAGTTGGTTAAGCAGCTGCCTTTGGCTCAGGTCACGATCCCAGGATCATGGGATCGAGTCCCGCATGGGCTCCTTGCTTGGTCGGGAGCCTGCTTCTCCCTCTGTCTGCCTCTCCCCCTGCTTGTGCATGCTCTCTTACTCTCTTTCTCTGACAAATAAATAAATAAATATCTTAAAAAAAAAAAAAAAGACCAGAGACTAAGAATCAAAGAAATGCAATGTTTTAGGCAAAATTAATGAAAAAAGAAACACATGGAGAAGTTACAGGAAACTTTAAAATAAAAGAATGAAGAAGAAGACCTGAGAGGGGCGCCTGGGTGGCTCAGTGGGTTAAAGCCTCTGCCTTCGGCTCGGGTCATGATCCCAGGGTCCTGGAATCGAGCCCCGCATCGGGCTCTCTACTCATCAGGGAGCCTGCTTCCTCCTCTCTCCCTGTCTGCTTCTCCGCCTACTTGTGATCTCTGTCAAATAAATAAATAAAATAT
Source organism: Lutra lutra (assembly GCF_902655055.1). NCBI lineage: Eukaryota > Metazoa > Chordata > Mammalia > Carnivora > Mustelidae > Lutra > Lutra lutra. The sequence continues at coordinate 87,678,685 of NC_062290.1, read as the reverse complement.
TTAAAAAAAAAAAAAAAAAGAAGAAGATCTGAGAAAATCCAGGCAGGAAAGGTCATCAAGAAAGAAAATAAACTCCCCAGGGCTTCAAGCTAACCACACTGGGTTGAATGGTATCCCCACAAATTTACGTCTGTCCGGAATCTCAGAACCTGCCCTTATCTGCAAAGAGGGTAAGATATGATTCATGTCATATGATATGATTGAATAAGTTAAGATGAGGTCATACTGGATTTGGGTGGGACTGAAATCCAATGGCTGGTGTCTTCACAAGAGATCAGAGGGGGTTGCAGACCCCGAGATGCAGGGAAGAAGGCCTTGGAATGAGCCGAGAATGAGCTGGCTACAAGCCTGAAGGATGGCCAAGATTGCAGGCAGCAGGAAGAAACAAGGAATGATTTTTCCCTAGAACCTTCTGAGAAGGAGCATGGCCTGCGGTCATGTTGATTTTGGACTTCCAGCCTCCAGAACTGAGAAAGAATCCATTTCTGTTGTTCTAAGCTATCCAGTTTGTTGCCATTTGTGACTGCAGGCCTATGAAATGAATATAGTATCGGATCAGAATTTGTACAGTTTTAAGAGAAAAAGGTGATCATTTGGAAGCTTTAAAACCAGCCAAGTTATTCTTGTGGAAGCCATTACTTCGGAGTCTCAGATCTGTAATGACTGAGAAGAGATACCTTCACTTCCCCGGAACTGCAGGACAAGGACCCTGTGGTATTGGTTCTGGAGGTCACAGCCAATGGCATCAGATACAAGGGAAAAAGGCATTTGGATGGGAGGAGGAAAAAGTTGTTTGTGGAAGAGCATCTACATCTTCAGAAAGATTAAACTTTGTTTTAAAGTAAAGATACCAATAAAATATACAAACCCACTTTGTATATAAATTTCATTTCTAAGGGGACATACAGTAAATCTTAACAGTGATTACCTCTAGGTGGTAGGATTACAGATTAATTTAATTTTCCTGTGCTTTTCAGTATATTTCAAATTTTCTATGATGAACATGCATTCCCTTTATAATCAGAGGAGTATATTTAGAAGTGTGCTGGCATGCACACACATGCACACACACACACAACACACACAAAGACTGGGAAGCAATATAAAAAAATCTAAGAAGAAAAAAATTTATCAGACACTAGAATTTTAGCAAAACCGATCTTTAAGCTAGTACGTGGACCTCTGGCTGTGAGTTAATGCCATTGGAGACACAACCACAATGAAAGAAGCATGAGCCCTGCTGTCTAGAAAAGGTGAAATGGCCACAACTAATCACAGTGTAAAATACAACAGGTGCCACAGAGAAAGGCAAGGGAATTGGGGTTCTTTTTAAAAAATTTTGTGAGAGAGCGAGTGAGAGAGTGAGAGGTAGAGGTGGGCAGGGGGGGTGAAAGGCAGAGGCAGAGGGGAGATGGAGAGGGGAGAGGGAGAATCCTAGGCAGGCTCCACACAGGGCTCTCATGACCCTGAGATCATGACCTGAGCCGAAATCAAGAGTCACTTAACTGACTGAGCCACCCAGGTGCCCCAAGAAATGGAGGGTTCTAACAGTTAAAAGATGACTTTCCCATTGGGGGATCAGGTAAGGCTGCTTGGAAAAGAGACACCTATTTCAAGAAGGTATTTCAGAAGGAAAGAGAGCCATAAAGAGGCCCCAGGGGCCTGGGTAATGGTGGGTAAAGGCATGTTGGGATGGATCACGGGCCATATAAGCAAAGGTTCCAAAGACAGGCTGGAGAGAGGCTGTGTGAAAGCCTTAAATGTCAGGCTAAACAGTTTCTTTCTTTATTCCATAAACAAGAGAGAGATGCTGAAGGTTGTTTGTTTGAAAGCATCAAGATGATGTTGACAGAGCTGAGTATTTGGGAAAGAACTCTTTATGGCATTAAGGAAAACAAAGCCCCCAGACTCAGGTTAATTACAGCTGAGCATTCTGATAACCTGGATGTAATCTTATCAAAACTGGTGGAACGGAAGCTTCGAGATGTCAGGGAGACAAGACGAAGTGCCAGAAGCTCAGGGAAGGAGGAAATGACATAAATGTCACACTAAGAAGGGAGTACACAGAAGCAAACATTCCTGCTCTTTTCTTTTTCCTGTCTCCTTAGCAGATCAAATGTAAACCATGTAAAGACCTTAAAGTCACTTCCATTATGGAAGCTTGTAAAAACTGTATACCATTCAGCCTACCCCAGACATAATGAGTCAGGGCCTGAAGTTTAAACAAACTCCTCAAGCGACTTTTATGAACAATAAAATTTGAAAGGCATTGGAAGAGGCCGTCACACAGCAAGATAACAGAACTTCTTGGTAAACAGAACCTACTGGGATAAGCTGGGGGGACAAGTTCTACCCTGAACAAGTTACTAATCTCTCTGAACTTTAGTTATCTCTCTAGTAAAATGGGGGTAGTAATACCTCATCAGGTGGGTGTGGAATTTGAGTTAGTATACACACATGTACACATATATATTACCATGCACATACATACACATATACACATATACATACATGCATACGTGTGTATTTATCTCCCCACCACTCAAAAGGCTGTCTGGCATTGTATGTGACCAACCCTGTGAATAGAGAGCAATCTAGCCATGAAAGCTGTCTAGGGCATAAATCCAACAGGGTTTGCTAGGAGACTGGATGTGGGGTATGGGAGATTTCCTGGTTTCTGGAATTCGCAACTGAAAAGAAGGTAGCGCCATTCCCTCAGTGGTTTGGGGTTGGGAGGAGGGACGACCTGAGTTCAGTTCGGGGCACGCTGAGGTTCAGCCGCCCACAGGTTTTCCCAGGAGAGACATCCAGTGGGCACCCAGGCAGATGGTTCTAGAGATCTGGGAAGAATACAAGGACGCGTGAGTCACCGTCTGAAGGCAGTAAATGAAGCCACAGGGTAGGAGAGATCACCAAGAAGGAGCATGTAGCATGAACAGAGTGTCTGAGACGGAACCCTGAGGAGCCTCAAAATGTGAGGACTGGGCAGAAGAGAGGGAATCCGTAAAGAAGCTGAGGGGGTAGAGTAAGGGAGCCGAGGCACAAACCCCAGAGAAGGCGTTCACTGGGCTCGTGCTGCACACTGGGCCTGGAAGGTGATGATTAGGAGCGATAACGGTCTTTGTGACCTTGGCAAGAGCAGGCTCAGTGAAGAAGAAGAGGAAGCATCCAAAGGAGGAATTCAGAAGGGAAATTGTGGAACTATCCCAGGGATCAAACACAGACTTCAGACAGTGGCTGAAAGGTGCTCCCAGAGTAATTAAAAAGTCTTCACATCTCTCGAGCAAATGTGGTTTGAGATTATATTTTGAAAGACTGCGCCGCAGCGATAACTACAGTAGACCGATTAAAAAGCTGAGGCCAAAAAGCATACAATCCTTTTCTTACACATAAAGGAAACCAAAGTCACTGCTTTAATTAAATGGGTAAGATAGTTCCGTATAAAAATGAGATTATTAGCTGGGGCTCATGCATAACAGTGGGGCGTGAAACCGGAAGCCCTCAGTGGTCCGTCAGCCATGGCGGCCATGCTGGACCCAGGGTGTGACTTGCCCTACCCTCACCTGGTGGGGAAAGCAGGGGAAGCCAGCTGTGGAACCCACCATGGATGCTCCAGCCAGTGAGATGGGTACGTACCTGAAGAAAGCAGGTACTTGACCGGAGACAGGGCGGGGCTGGAAGGCCAGGGCCTCAGCGGAGGGGCACTGGGAGGTGCCCTCGGTGACACTTCAAACACTCTCTCTCCTGCCGCCCTGGGGGAGGTCTCCCAACCCGCAGGGGGCAGTTAGTGAGTTAAAAGGGCTAGAGTGGCTTCTGAGGGCCTAAAAAAGAGCTCTGAATGTTCAGAGCCCCCATGGTGAAATGCTGGAAAACAGACCAGATTCCTTTTCAGCATTAACAGCACCGAGAGAAGTAAAAGAGTGGTTTTCAAATGAGAGGGAGAGAGTGTGTTTGTGGTTGTTGGATCCCACAGTTCTGATGGTGGACCTGCCTAAATTCAGAAGTAAGCACGGGTTCTTAAAAAGCCTTTTCAAAACAATGAAAATATTTGCTCTTCAGGAGAACAGCATACAAAGGTATATAACGTGATATGCTTTTTTTTAAAAAAGATTTTATTTATTTATTTGACAGACAGAGATCACAAGTAGGCAGAGAGTGAGAGGAAGAGAAGCAGGCTCCCTGCTGAGCAGAGAGCCTGATGCGGGGCTCAATCCCAGGACCCTGGGATCATGACCTGAGCTGAAGGCAGAGGCTTTAACCCACTGAGCCACTTAGGCACCCCTAACATGATATACTTTTGAGCAAGTTAAAGATGTACTTTTGCGACAATGGATAGTACACACTGTTGAGCCCGGTCTGACTGGAAGCTGAGGGGGTGGGTGCAGGGCAGGGGTCGCTCTGGCACAAGATGGGAGAGGCGAAGGACATTACCCAAGAGGCACCAAGAGAGTGTGTGTGAGAGACACATATGAGAACTGTCCCTCCTGGGCATATGAAAAACCACAATCAAGGCAGAAAACTTGATTTCCTGTGAAGAATTTACCAAGTAAACAATCTGTTAACAATTTGTGTCTCTGTTTATATAAAAAATAAACAGTTACACACTGGCCAGAATTTGAAAGTATTTTTATAGTACACCAGAGTACTACTATACGCCACTACTTGAAGACCACTGGAGTCCATGAACAAAGACCCAGGAGACCAGTAGAAGGAGTAGGAGCCAGAGATGGGCAGCTGAGCTGGGGTCCCTGCGGCAGTAGGAGATCACACATCCTGTGGGGAGGGACATGGCAGCACAGGGACGGGAGGCCACCAGGAAGAGCATGAGCAACCCTGGACCCGCAGAAGGTTGGGAGTAGAGTGTCTCCAGTTCTAATTGTTATTGTTGTTGTTTTAAACTCCACACCCAGTGTGGGGCTTGAACTCATGACCCCAAGATCAAGAGTTGCATGCTCTACTGACTGAGCCAGCAGGGCGCCCCCTCTGTTCTAGTTTTGAAACTAGAGATCATGCTGGTGCTAAGGAAGCAGTTGTTCCCAAGACTCTTGTGTGGAAAAATTTAGAGTACTTTTTTGTATTCTTATTACAGTTTATGTCTACCTTATTTTTAAGAAATGTTTAAAGCACCTTACCAAAATATCTTTTTTTTGTTTTTTTTTTTTTGAGAGAGAGTGTATGTGTGTGCGCTCACGTGAGTGGGGGTGGGCAGAGGAGGAGGGAGAGAATCCCAAGCAGGCTCCAGAGTCCAGCGTGGAGCCCGGGGGTGCGGGGTTGGGGGCAGGCTTGGTCCCATGACCCTGAGATCATGACTTGAGTGGAAATCAAGAGTCAGACACTTAACTGATTGAGCCACACAGGTGCCCCTTTCTGAAATATATTTTATTCAAAGGAGAAAATTAGATATAGAGCACGTTCAGAATAAGGGCAGATTAGGTGTGGGTAAATCAAGTGAAAATAAGAGAATCAGATTAGGATGTATGCTAGAAAGTCCTTTAAGGTAGTTAGCGGCAAGGCCAAAAACAGGGCTCCGAGCTTCCTGGAGGACAACGCAAAGAGGAAAAAATCCAAGTCCTTTATAGGCTCCCTACTACCTGTAAGATTAACAACAAACCAGCTTCACGGGGGAAGCATCGTACTTTTTGGTCCTGAGCAAAACTTTCCTCATAGGTCCTCTTAAAAGTGAGACTTTGTGGCCCACTGAGAAAAGTCCTCAAGAGCATTCTGTAAGAGACATACCATCTAGCTCCGTATGGTCCTCTTCCACTCTGTCCATCAGGGCAAGTTGAAGGCGTAAGATCAAGGCACAAACCAAGAGAAACAAGTCTAAGAGAGGCCAAAGACAGCAGGCCAAGTGTTTGTAGCTATCTTATGGTTGAGATTAATCCAGGAATTAAATTTAGACCACTTATGGCATGGATGTCTCTTTGGATAATTCTTTATCAACATTTTTCTCAAAATCAAGCTTATGAAGATGTGGCCAGAAGAGAGTTTGAAATTAGACGTTTGAGCTGAAACCTAAGGCAGAGCTTCTCTGTGCTACTGATTAAGGGCAGAAGAGTTTGCTCCGACAATCAACTTCATTTCTTTAGAAACCCAACCTTTCAGCAGTGGGGGCTGTAAGAGTTTGGGCTCAGAGACTGAGAGATGGGGCCCTGGGGCTCCTGGAGCCCACGGGAGACCTGGGTTGGAATGTCACTTTCACCCCTCACTGGCTGTGGGACCTCTCTGAGATCATCAGTTAAATGGGGAGCCATTCAATCCCCACAAATGTCTCCTGAACCCCCACAACGTCAGCATAATCAGATAATACCTGCTGCACAGGTGTTTGGGAAGGTCGGACAAGTAAATGCTCCTAAAGCATTTAGCTCAGGGACCGGCATGTAGCCCACATTCAGTAAACATTAAAACTGGTGACAGCAGTAACAAAATAATGATCACAGTCAAAGATTTCTGGCTCCATTATGATACATAAATAATTTCAGGAGGAAGGTCTCAGATTCTACATCATAGAAGATAGTGGCAAGAATTTTAAATTTTAGCCTGGGAAAGGTTCAAAGTCACCCACAAAGATACCAAAAATATCCACAAAAGCCCCCACACTTTTAAACCGCATTAACTTACTGGGAAATGCTCTGAGATAAACATGTCTGGAGGTACCTCGCTGAGTCAAGCTGCTATTTAAGACTCAGATACGAGCCAGGTCCATTTTGAAGAAACATCTGCTGAAATGATGATTTTAGCTGTAGAATGGCGCAGTCCTGATGTTCGGATGTTCCTGAGGGAAATCTGCTGGTACCTTCACTAATGTCTCAATTTGGAAATACTACATGGAATATAATTTTTCCCATAAAATGCCTATGAAAACAAAAAGCCTCCTCAACCCTGAATAGAGAACAAAGCTGCACTGTGTCAGGGACGTTGGACGGGCCGCTAAATCACTCATTAGCCAAGAATAATCTTTCTGTACAACAGTCCCACAGGCATCATTCAAATTCGTGCCAGAGCAAAAATACCAATCACTACGTATCGGGCGGCAGGAGTCCTCAACAGTCGAAACCTCACATGTGAAAATCTGCGGATGGCACCAAGTCCACCACGAACCATTCTTTTGAGGGTAATTAGGTAGCACAGATAGCCTTTGAGGCCACCATGAGTTCATCACAGCAAAACCATGCCGTCCTTACAGGGAAGCATTTTTATGTTCCTTTCCTATACAGCAAGGGAGCATGCGAATCATCTAAATGCGGGCTTGAGGGATGAAGGTACAGGCTTAAAAAGGATTGGACAATGTTTATCTGGACTTGACACTGCCTTCCAGACTGTGGCACCCCCCAGAAGTATCAAGATGGCGGGTTATAGGACAATCGGCAGCGGGGCTGGGAGCGAGAGAGCTGTGCCCACATCATTCATCATTCATAACATACCAGTTTCGTATCCATTGAGTCAAAGGCCAAAAAAAGATCAATAAAAGCTACAAACAATCTTTGGTTTTCCTGACAGATTTCCATATGAAGTGATGAAGAACGGGCAATGGTGTAACGGCTATGCCTTGCCGAGAATCCTGCCGCGAAAGACCAGACTTCCATTTCTCAAGAAGAAAAATGGCCTGTGTTTTGGATGGAACGCACTGCAAGCTAATGAGGCCAATTATACTGGGGGAGGGGGTCCAAGAGGCTCGTTATTCCCTTCTTGTATTTCTAGTTGATAGGTTAGGCTACTTCCTAATTTCAACCAAATCGAACCATTCATTCATTTGATCGATATTCACTAAGTAATGAACACTAAGCATTGTGCTTGGTGCTAGGGACACAGTGGTAACTAAAGAGCCATGACTCCTATTTTTAGGGGGTTTATAATCTGCACCCTTGTTTATGGGATTGAAAAAGGTGTCCAGAACAATGGTCCACTGGCAGAAGAAGATATTTTCACCAGGTGCTTTTAGTTTGAGCTTTTAATATCTACCATACAAGGCAATGTAGAGAGGCATTTGAGGTGTCATATTATTTGAAACTGAATTTTGTCTATAACCTTTTGAGAGGAGCTGCCCCATCCCCAAACTGTGCTGAGGAGATGGGTCTAGGTTATACCATATGATCCCACTCCCTGAATACAACAGTGTGAATCAGGGATAAACACATGAGCTAGAGGAAGCTATCCTTGACATTCTACTTGGAATTTGAAATTGGACCCAAGAGTGAACAGACTGTGGTGGGCAGTGGAGCTGTAAGACAAAGGGAACTGGGGGGACTGGAAGTCATTTTAGTGATAAACAACATTTAGTAAGAACTCAGAATGTGCCAGGCCCCGTGCCAGGTCCTAGACATACAAATATGAACAAGACAAACGTGGTTCCACCCTCATCTCTGGTGGATGAGAGTAGTTAGTAAACAAATACGTGAAATAAATAGAGCATGCTAAATACTGTTAAGAAAAGAAATAGGAGGCTGAGTATAGAACAGCATGGAGAGAAGGACCACTTGAGGTAGGTGGGTTGGGGAGGCCTCTCTGAGAAGGTAACATTTAAGCTGAGACCAGCCATGAAAAGTGAGGGGAAGACCGTTCCAGGCAGAAGAAGAGTAAGTGCAAAGGCTCTGGGACAGGGAAGAACTCTTGTGTTCTCGGGACCAAAACAAGGCCAAACGTGTGAAGCACAGTGAGAGTAGCATGAGGGCAGGTGGAAAAGGCAGGCAGAACCGGGATCACTCAGGTTCTTATAGGGCTTTGTAAAGGGTCTGGACTTGGATGGGCAGCCAATGAAGGGTTTTCAGAAAGAAGAGACATTATATTGCCAACATTTTGAAACATCACTCTGGTGTGAGGACATACATCTAGACAAATGGGATAGAAGAGAAAACCCAGAAACCAACCCTTGCATGCGTGATCATCTGATTTCAGACAAGGGTGCCAAGACCATTCAATGAGGAAAGGACGGTCTCTTCAACAAATGGAACTGGGAAAACAGGATATTGACAAGTACAATAACAAAGCTGGACCCTATGTCATTCCATACACACACAAAATAGCTCCCAATAAATCATAAACCTATCGAATGAACTTGGACCCCTACCTTACACCATAGACCACGTAGAACAACTCAATATGGATCAAGGAAAAAAAGTAAAAGCTAAAAGTATCAAATTCTTAGGAGAAAACACAGGGGCAGATCTTCCTGACACTGGCTTTGGTAATGACTCCCTGAATATAACACCAGAAGCACAAATGGCAAAACAAACAAACAAAAGGATGAATCGCACTTCATGGAAACTACAGACTTTCATGCATCAAAGGATATTGTCAACAGAGTAAAAGGACAACCCACATAACAAGAAAAAAGATTTGCAGATCATATTTCTGATAAGGGAATTAATATTCAGAATATATTAGGAACTCTTGGAACAACAACAGTAACTCAGTAACAAAACAAACAACTTGATTAAAAAATGGGCAAAGAAGGCAAAAAAACTTATATACCATTTTTCCAAAGGAGAAATACGAATGACCAATAAACACATGAAAAGATGCTCAATATCACTGGTTATGGGTGAAAGGTAAATCACAATGAGGCACCCCTTTACAATGCACTAGAATGGCTATTAAACAAAATGGAGGGGTGCCTGCACGGCTCAGTCATTGGGCGTCTGTCATCAGCTCAGATCATGATCCCAGGGTCCTGGGTTCGAGCCCTGTGTCAGGCTTCCTGCTCTGTGGGAAGCACGTTCTCCCTCTCCCACGCTTCCTGCTTGAGTTCCCTCTCTTGCTGTGTCTCTTTCTGTCAAAAAATAATAATAAAATCTTTAAAAAATTTTAAACAAAATGGAGCAAATATCGGTGAGATTGTGGAGAAACTGGAACCCTTGTGCATTGCTGGTGGAGACCTAAAACAGTGTGGCCACTATGGAAACATGCTTGGGAGTCCTTCAAAAGTGAAAAATAGAATTATCCTATGATCCAGTAATTCCACTCCCAATCAACAGACCCAACAGAACTGAAGAAAGCAGGGACTCGAACCAGACTGGCAGGCCAGCGCTTACAGCAACATTATTCACAATAGTGAAAAAGGACAAGCAAGCCAAGTATGTACTGAGATAGATCAATGGATAAGCCAAATGTGGTGCGTCCAAAGGACAGAATGCATCCACGAAAGGGAATGAAATTCTGATATGTGCTATAACGTGGATGAACGTTCAAAATCTCATGCTGAGTAAAACAGACCAGACACGATGGACAAATATTGCAGAACTGTACTTACAGGAGGTCCCACAGGAGACAAGTTCATAGATTCAGAGGCAGAATAAAGGTGACAAGGGCCTGGGGCGGAAGGGCGAATGCGGACTTGCTGTCTAATGGGCATAGTCACTGTTTGGGCTGATGGCAAATACTCTGATAGTGGACGATGGTGACGGTGGCATAACGTGAATGTACTTCCTGCCCTCTGAAATGATCCTTTAAAAATGGTAAGTTTGGGGCGTCTGGGTGGCTCAGTCGTTAAGTGCCTGCCTTCAGCTCGGGTCATGATCCCAGGGTCCTGGGATTGAGCCCCACATCGGGCTGCCTGCTCAGCGGGGAGCCTGCTTCTCCCTCTCCCACTCCCCCTGCTTGTGTTCCCTCTCTCGCTGGGTCTCTCTCTGTCAAATAAATAAATAAAATCTTTAAAAAAAAATGGTAAATTTCCTGTTGTGTATATTTGACCATAATGAAAAGAAGTGTTAAAAACCCCCGCCACCGCTGGGAGAGCAGTCGGGAGAGAGACGACCGTGCAGTCTGGGGAGCTGGCTGGCGGAGGGGATGGCATCGGCGCTCAGAGAGAGAGAGAACGGGCGAGATGAGCGATAGTCTGGCGGCTTCCGGGACCCAGAAGGCCCAGCCGGGCTTTCCCCGCACTTCATTTGACTTCATTTCGGTGAGCCTCACCTACACGCGCTCAGAGAACTGCTTTGGACTTGAGCTGGACTGAGTGGGTCTTTGTTCCTTGCAAGGAAACAATTCCTGATGGAGGCAGGGAACAGCCAGGATCGGGCTGGTTCCTAAAGCCGGACCACAGCTCCAGGAGGGCAGAGAACCTGCTTTTCCCTCTGCTCAGTGCCTAGCACTGGGCCGGGTGCGAGGGGGCAGGGGCCGGCCTTCAATACATGGGTATTGGATGAGCGCTGACCCGTTTATAGAGCACCCCCCATGGATCTATAAAGGTCTGAGCTTCCACATGCTCACTCACAAGTCATACCCAGTCCAAAAACAAGGCAACTGAGCCCCCAAATCTGTCCTCATTACAGATGTTAACAGCCAAGCTTGGTTCTTCACAAGGACTTCTACCTCATCTGTTCAAGGTCAAAAGAAGTCGATTGCAAAATTTCAAATTTTGCACCCTTCTACAAATGTTGAGTTTCAGGATGCTCAAGATTTATTGGGTTTCTAACAATTTCATCAAACCAGGTATGTAAAAAAGTTAAGCTTATTTTCTCATGCACATAAAAAACACAAAAACAAGCTTTTTTTTTTTTTAAAGATTTATTTATTTATTTGATAGAGAGAGACAGTGAGAGAGAGAACACAAGCAGGGAGAGTGGGAGAAGGAGAAGCAGCCTCCAGGCCAAGCATCGGGCTCGATCCCAGAACCCTAGGATCATGACCCGAGCTGAAGACAGATGCTTAACCACTGAGCCACCCAGGCACCCCCACAGAAACAGTTTTTAATAATTTGCTGGTGGTCATAGATGAGAGAAAATGTCTCCTTCCTTAAAACACAGGAGTCAGAATTTCAAGAGATCTTTAGATGGCAAAAATGGAACTTGGCTCATTTGATTTTTCTCAATCATTCCAACCACCAGGGCGTGCCATTACTAATAAGAGAAAAATTGACACAGCCTAATTTTACAAAAGGAGGAGAACTGTTACCTAGAGAATTGTTTATAACGATGTTGGGCTATCACACAGTTAAAATGGTAACATGAGGACTATATGATGAGAAGACATTCACAAAACAGAGCTGGATGAAGAAAGAGGAAGACAAAATTATATGTGTAATTTGATTACAGCTAGGTGGAACCGAGGTTAGTCGTTATAAAAATTGGAAGGTACCAAAATGAGATGGAAAAAGTGGCAATGGGGCAGGGAAATTATAATACATAGGGTTTTTAAATCTATTTAAAAAATTTAGTTTATACTATTTTAAAAGTCAGCTAGAAAGACACACACACACACACACACACACACACACACACACCCATGGCTCCAGAGCAAAAACCTGAACAAATGGAAGGAAGAATTCTGGTCACTGAGCTGCCGCATGAGGTTGAAGATGACTGAGGACAAGCCTGGAGTTCTTTCTCTAAGGCAGGGTTTCTTCAAGTGTGATCCTGGGACCAGTGACATCACCATCCCCGGGGAACTTGCCAGAAAAGAAAATTCTGGGTCAACCCCAGATCTACCAGATTGGAAATTCTGGGGATGGAGGCCCAGCAGTCTGTTCTGAGAAATGCTCGACGTGCTCAGATACGTGCTTAGGTTTGAGAACCACTGCTCTCAACTACCTCCCCTGTCCGACCGTCCGTGGTTTCCCCGAGTCTATAAAGGGTCCATCTTTCACACCTTTGAGCTCTCCCCAAACACCACTCTCATGGTTTATGAGAGCTTCATGGGACTTTCTGGATCAGGTCCAAAGTCCACCTGCAAGCCAGGTCCTCCCCTTTGGCCACCAAATTTCATCTTTACCACCATGGCTAGCTACCTACCGTGGCCTGTGCTTATGAGTATCATCTCACTTAATCTCCTGACAACCCTATACGGTAGGTAATATTAATATCCCCGGTTATATAATATATAATAATGTATAATAATGTATTATCCCCACAGATGAGAGAAAGAAGGCCAAAAGAAGTCCCAAGATCGGACAACTAGGAAATGATGGAAAAAAACGACTTCATGGCACAACTTCTTCAGCGCCACTGAGGTTCAGAGAAATGCACAGACGGTGGTGGGTGCTGGAGTTGGTAGGTGAAGCCAGGCCTGATTTCCAAGCCTGCCCGCTTTGTGGCCAGTCAGCTCTGCTGCCTCACACACTCTGCGAGGCAGGGCCATTTGCTCACTGGCCCTGGCATACATCACTGCCAAGAATCACATTGTTTGCAAATATCCACTGTCTGTCTTCTCTACCACCAACCCACGACTGTCCGTCCTACCGCCTCTGCGAGGCCTTCCCGGCTGCTTCCCCAAGATCCCTGGCTGGGATGGGTCACTTCCTCCCCTCTCTTCACCCCGACAGGCCCTATCTGTATCCCTCTCCCAATATTTACCCATTCCCCTCCCTGAATTGTATAGTTCTACACTTGATCCTTCGGGGGAGGTGGTGGTCTGAGTTGGCCCGGTGCCACCAGCGACACAGAACGCGCATTGGTGGAGTCGATCAATGTGTCTTTTATGTGATTCAACTCATTTTCTAGTTATTTTATGTATCTTATCTGCCCAGCTCAAGACACTAAGCTCCTTAAGAACAAGGACCAAATCTTTTAGTTATTTTATGTTTTCAAGAATACTCAGCCCTGGGCCAGTTGCACAGCCAAGTCTCTAATACATAAGTGAATTCTAATCGAATGCTACTGGTACACAACTCTCGTATAATTTTTCCTACTACTTAAACCCTGCAAGAATGCAGCATATATTAATGGAGGAAAATTGGGTACTACAGAAATGGATCCAAGCAACTCATTTTCTGTAAATAGATAGAAATAATAAATTCAATGTTTTTAATAGTGTTAAATAATAACAAGAGAATTCTATGAGCACATTTTCCTGAAAATTTGTTCAAATTTCCATGCAACTGGCGTGGGGGGGGGATCACAGTTCTGTCCTTTAAAAGACTGAAGCAAAATGTGCCTTCATTATTCCTCTTTTAAAATGAAAGCATACTATTTTAAAAGATCATAACATAAACCCTAATGTCTCTCATAAGGAAAATGTGGAAATTTTCATTCCAGGTATTGATCATCTATTACAGTATATTCTAGCCCAACAAATATACTTTTAACAGGAAGAAAAAAAAAATCTCATCAATATTCTCATTCCTACCACATACCCAGAAAGCAAAGGTACAGAAAATCAGAACATGTATTTCAATCATCTTTAAACCTCAAAAACTAGATTTATTAACTTTTAGGAATAAGATAATATAAAAACCAAATGCCACCTCTCTTAATTCATAAATCATTTGATTACATACCCCAATGATATGCAACCAGAGAAAAATACCCAGCCACAACATATTTTTAACAAACTAGAAGGCACAGATTAAGAGTACGTAACAATAAAAACAAATAAAGATGATCAAATTATTATGGCCTTTCAATAGGCATTTTTCTCCCATCCCAGCCTTACACGGTACCCACATGGTCTGACAGTAAATATACAACAAAAGATCTGATGAGTTTGGCAATGCTCTAATTCTAAATCAATGTACTACCACTGAACAGACAGTGTAAACTTACCAGCTCCACAGATCCATAATGTTTCCTACTGAAATCCCCACGTCTACAGCCTAGGTCTTCCGAGACAGAGCTGGAACAAAAATGCTTCATCAGTATTACACATAGCGATCTGGCCACAAACCTGCCAAAATCGACTACCATTTGCAAAAAAGGGCTGCTATGGAACAGGCTTTGCCCCAGCTCCTCACTGCAGGGGAGCCTCCTCGTAACAGACACAGTCCCCAGCAGCCATTGCAGAGCCCGCGTTCACGGAGCCCTCGGTAAAAAGAAAAACACCCGAGTCATCCCTGGAAGTATAGGCAATGATTGAATTAAATATTTAGTCGTTTGCAATCGATTGAGATTTCCAAGGCTACTGGTGGTTTATAATTTCATTTCTGTATAACCAAAGGGGATGAGAAGCCTTGCAGTAAACTTGAGGCCAGGGACAAAGCTTGCAATTATCTTTCGTTTAAGAGAGTCTCTTTGTCCCAAATATTCACCGTAAAAATAACCAGCATTATTTGAGGCTATAGAGCAGAAATGAAACTTTAAATAGGAGGAAGAAACTTCCAAATCCTGGCAGGCCCCACCCCACCCCTTTTCATTTACGACAACATGACAATATGAAAAAAAAAAAAAAAAGAGCAGTACTGACAGAAAACCTAAAGATCTAACTTCAAGGATCTTTAGTTTTTATGTAACAATAGCTAATACTTCCCCCAGCCCCAGGCCTCCCCCCACCCCCACCAAGGCTTAAGTCAGATAAGAAAAATCACACACATTCTGAAGAGCAATTAAAATCAGGGCAAAACTCTTACTGCATTTACATCTTGAATGCAGAGTTCCATACTCAAAAGACACACATCTTATCGAGGAGTTGGTCTGTGTAGGACCCGGAGCGGTGCGCCCAAGCCGGTGCTCCTGAAACCACAGGAGCTCCACAGAACAAGCAAGCAGCTTTAACAAGTTTTTTTTCTTGTAGATGTCATGCAAATAACTCTCCCCAACCCTAGGAAACCAAATTGCACCAGGGCTACACGTTCCATCACTCCAAAATATTTGGGATCTAACATGCAAAGAAAGGTGCATTTTGTACCTTTTCATCCTCCCTTAAAAGGTAGCTACATTTTCTAAATTACAGCCTTCTTGGCAGGCTGAGAGAGACTGACTGCACTGGTTAGCAGCCACAGACCTGACTCTTTGCCAGGACACTCTTTGATAGGCTCCAAGCAAGACAGCACGAGAGAAACGAGGGTCTATTGGTATTCTGCTTCCACCATTTCACAGAGATGGCTGAATTAATCTTATACAAGAAATTTAACCTTTTGTAGTCCTCACTTCCCTAGCAGAAAATGTGCAACAAATTAACGAATGCAGCTTGGAAGGGTGCCCCAGATACTTCCCCGGCTACCGTCCGGCTTCCAGAGACTGGGTTTTTCTACCCCCCAGAAAAGTCCCTGAAAGAGATTTAAAAGTTCTCTCCATGGCCTATTCCGGTCTGTATTAAATATGTCCTCTAGGCCCATTTTCTTAGCCTGTTCTGAAAACCCTCCCGGAGAATACCACCAGTGCCCTACATAACAGTTTCCAGATCCTTCCCCACGGCCCTGGGTTACCGAGAGAGCGGGGTCTAGTGACAGGAGCGTCTCTGCACCAGGTCAGAGATGGGGCGCAGAGCGAATGCCCAATGGCTGGTGATTGAAAGCTCTGTCTGCCCAGCTCAGCTCACTGCTTCAGTTTGGGGGGGGCGGGGCACCGCCCCACCACCAACAGCCACAGCAGCTTCTAACACAAATGACCAACATCGTGAGAAGAGGAAAGGATGCCGGGCTCTGGGCCCCTCCCTGGACCGCCCTAAGCACCACCGAGGGTGTTCTCAGACACACTGCCTGCTCCCTAACTTTGCCAACAGCCAGAAACTAACACAAAAAGAGATGACAGCCCTGCATCCTGGGGCAACCACATCCTTCGAAGCTGCCTAGCGGGAAAGCAGTGTCCTATGAAAACAACCCAGAGAGAGAGAAACAGAACATCTGCTATCAGCTGCCCTTTTCCCCTCTAATTACATTTTGTGCACTTGGCTGCAGAGACAGTGCTTGCTAATGGCGAGAGCAGGCTCAATGACACGGGGAGCCTTTCTGCGGCTGCAGGAGGCACTCGAACACTCCGGCCTCCCCGGCTCCCTCCCCAGGCTCCCTGGCCCCTTGGCACCCAGCACAGGAGATACGATTAAAAGGAGTTCCCCAGAGCTCCTAGAGAGTTTCGTTCTCCTGTGGGTCCCAGGGTCTGGCCTACTGCTCGGCACAGCGCGGACACGCAGGAAATGTGTGTTGTATCGATGAAGGTATCTGCCGATCGTCTGGGTCTTACTCGCCAGTGTGAGAGCACCCCTGGTGAGCACCAAGGCAGGCTGCCTGTTGACAGTTTCCATCCTCAGCCAGTGGTCACTAGTCCGTCAGACAGTCCTGGCCCAAGGAGCAGACACTGCGATGTGCCTGCCAAAACCTAGTCTCTTTTCCTCTTGGGCTTGCCACTGGATGACGTCTCCTAGCCCTTCTTGCGGTACGACCCCATGACTGAGCTCTGGCCAAGAGAATATGGGTGGAAGCGCTAACGCCGCGTCCAGGAGCCCCTTGGCCGGCAGGGTGGAGGGGACCACAAGGACCTGCAGGAGGCCAGAGCTTCAGGATGGAAAAGACCTGGTCTCCAGGAGACCAAGGCCTCACCTCCGGGAACATCTGTACTAGAATACGCCACGAGCAAGAAATCGACGCTGAGTTGTGTCAGTCCCATAGCATTTCGGTTTACCTGTTAAAGCTGCCGTGTCACCCGAACTAATACGGAAGTGGGTACCCTGCAGTCGGGGTGCTACCATAGCAACGGCCTAAAATACATGGCACCTGCTTGGGAGGCAGGCAGCTGCCAGGGAGGAAATTGATCTTGGCGGCTGGGAGGATGGAGATCTAGGGAACACGGGCAGAATATGCGATAAAACGTAGCCCTACGGTTATGTGGAAGGGGGCCTTGTGCCTTCTGAGCCTGCAGCCTGAGGGAAAGTGGCCGGACACTGCAGTGGGGCTGCTGCTCCTCGTTGACCTCAGCAAAGTTGTTTTTTGGTTTTTTGTTTGTTTGTTTGATAAAGAAGAGAGGAGGGGCGCCTGGGTGGCTCAGTGGGTTAAGCCTCTGCCTTCGGCTCAGGTCATGATCTCAGGGTCCTGGGATCGAGCCCCGCATCGGGCTCTCTGTTTGGCAGGGAGCCTGCTTCCCTCTCTCTCTCTGCCTGCCTCTCTGCCTACCTGTGACCTCTCTCTCTGTCAAATAAATAAATAAAATCTTAAAAAAAAAAAAAAAAGAAGAAAAGAAGAAGAGAGGAGCCCAGGCAAGAACCTGATGGGTTTCACGCAAAGGAAGAAGGGAACAGAGAGGGTCTAGAGACTGAGGGCCCCACAGGCTTGAGAAATCACTGTTTCTGGACTGTTTCTGGACTCCAAACAGGAAGAGTTCGGTTGTGGGCAGAAATGAGGGGTACCTCTTCCAGACCCAGCCCGTACTAATTTCCCATGCATAATCCTTCCTGTCTTTCCTCACCCACTGGCTGACTGGAGAGGGCTGTGAAGGCCAATAGGGGTAAAGCCCCAACAAGGAGTGGGCTTGGTCCCTGAGTGACCACAGAGAAGATCCCCAGGGACATGAGTGAAAAGTAACTTTTATTTTATGTCACTAAGATTCAGGGTTTATGACAATAGGTGATTTTATCTTAATGGATACAGTTCTCTGTCGTTAACAGAGAGGAGAAGAGTAACTCCCACGGAAAGGGGTGGTCAGAGGGCTGACGGGCCGGGATGACTCTCGGGGGTCAGCAGATTGAGGGCCCCCCCAGATACCTGCTACGGCAAACAAAGTTTTATTAGCACACGGCCATACCCTTTGGTTACAGGGAGTCTGTGAGGGCGTCTGTGAGGGTGTCTGTGAAGGCGTCTGCATCACGAAGGGGCAGAGCCCAGCCGCTGTGACAGAGACAGAGACGTTATGGCCCACAAAGCTGAAGCGATCAACTGTCTGACACTTTACAGAAAAAAAAGTTTGCCTGCCATTGTTGCATAACCTCGCAAATCCCTGTTGCTGGTTTCAGGCCTCCCGGTAGACTGGGGTTAATAAGGCAATGGAAATACTCGAGTCCCTCAGCATCCCTGGGGGAAGGTTTCTAAAAATGCAGATTCCCTGGCCCCATTCCCAGAGGCTATGACTCAGCATGGCTGCGACTTTAACAAACAGCGGGGATTCGGATGCAGGTGGTCCACAGACAGTGTTGTGAAAAATACTGCCCTTCCAGATGATTCTGGAATCCCTGGGAAAACCCGTCAGCCATGCTGCAGCACTTTCATCAGGAGGGACAAGGCCGTGTTTGTTTTCAGGGGAGGACGTGTGATATGGTCCTTATGGGCATGTGACTCATGCACAGATGCATAAGTTCTTAACCTCTCTGGGCAGTGGTTCCCTCCTGTATGAAATGTGGCTCAAAGTATCGCCTACTTACCAGGGTTATAAAGGATAAATTAGAACAAATAAAAGTTTATTTTAAGCGCAAGTTCTGTCCCATAAAAACTCCTCAGTGCGTGTTAGCTGTTGTATTATGGCTCTTATTAGTGGGATGAGTTCTCAGGTTGTTAGAGCCCTGGGAAGGGACAGTCGACATAAACGATTATCCGCTCTGTAGAGAGTTTTAAATAAGACATCACACCCCCACAGAAGAAGAGGAGGTTTGGGGCCAAGTGCAGCCTCGCAGCTCAGCATCACGTTTCCTCCCTCTCAGGGCTGCCCTCACAGTGTGACCCCACCTAGAGAGTACTTGGGACCCAAGAGCATGTCACCAGCACAAGGCAGGTGCAAGAAGGAACCAGAGAGTTCGAGTTCCTCACGCCCATGCAATGTGTTCTGGGCTTTAAATATAAACTGTGTTTTAGCAAATTAATGTGTGAGGATGCTGGGTCAGGCCTTGCAAGTAGGCACAGAGCTGAGGGCTTTTGTGTTACGTCTCCAAGTAAGGCCTGGGAGGAGAGCAAAGATTTCCAGCCCCGCAAAGAGGCTAGAAAAAAATTACCATTATATAAATCAGGTTCCCGGAAAGCAAGACAAGCCCCTCCAGAGAGTCAAACTAAATAAGGAAAGAAAGGAAGCTGACATTCTGGGATACGGGTCCTTTACTCGGCTGACCTGGAGATTAGTGATTCCCCCTGACGATCGGCCAGACCCCACTAATCCAGGCCCCTGTCACTTCCAGCCCTGCTGGAACAATTAACGGCAACAGCGAGTGTGGGGACTCTTCCTGGGTCAGCTGACAGCATTTGTGAAAAGCGACAGGCAGATTTTCAGAAGCCCACTGACTAGCAGAGTTCAATGTCAAGAGGCCTCAGCCCTCTTGATCAGCAGAGGGTAAGAGACAGAAGGGAGAGATCCCCCTGAGGAGCAGAGAGGCTAAACAATGAACCAGACTACAGATTTCATCCTGGACGGAGCCTGAGCCTCCAAACACCAGGAACCAGAACAGTTCGGACCAGCTGTCTCGCCCGAAGGTAAGGGACACCTGAGAAGCAGAGATGTGATCATACAGTGATTTCCAAAGATGAAATGGAAGAATTTTGTCCTCTTCTGAAGACAGTTCAGATACAAGGAAGGAAGAAGTCAGCAGGCAGATTTGTAGAGCGTAAGGAGCCCTGGAAATCAGAGCCCCTTGGTTCTTGCTTCAGACAGCTCTCTGTCCCCAATCCCGCGTCTGGGGTTGGGCTGTCATGTGTTCCTTGGACCAGGGTCTTCAGCATACCCTTAGCATGTCCCCCCAGCCATCAGACGGTCAGACAGGACTTGGAGCTCAGCTCTCTGGCACACCAGCTCAGTGACCTCAGGCAAGTTACTTCCCCTCTCTGAGCCTCTTCCTCGCCTGTAACATGGACTGAAATAATATCCATCTCCATGGGAGGATAGAAAGACACCATAACGTGCTCAGTACGGCACCAGACACATAGTAGCCACTAAATAAATGTTGGTTATTCCAACGTCCAGGGACCTTATCTGTCATGGTCATCACTATGCCTTGTGTGTCTTACAGAGTGGCTCATAGCCAGCTGCTCAGTAAATGCTGATTGGATAAATGAATCGTTAAGTGACAACGTCTGTTCACTTTTGCTCTGCTTACACTCAGGTGGGCTCCTGCCTCCTCCTCATTCCCCTTCCTCACCCCCCCACCTGCCATTAGATTTTCTGACAACCTCTGGATGCATCTGATGTTATTCACTAAGACACCTTTTTCACCTGAATCCTCTTTCTCCAACATTCTGGAACATCTTCCTCTGACAGTATTTATGTATCCACTAAGTTTCCGACAAAGACCTGGTTCTCTACTATGATTCAAGCCTTCTGGTAATTCCCTGCAAAGTTCCTCTCGATAACGATCCCTACCAGTGCCTCTGAAATTCTCTCTCTACATAAAAAACAGCAACCCTACCAAACACTGGTGAGGATCGGAGCAGCCAGACCCTTCACACATCTCGGTGGGAATGGAAAATGAGAAGCTAAGCCTCTTTGGAAAACAGTTTGGCAGTGACTTAGAAAATTAAACATGCAGTTACCCATATGACCCAGTAATCACACTCTTGGGCATTTATCCCAGAGAAATGAAAATGGATAGTCACAAAATTCTGTACACAAATGCTTTGTAGCAGCTTTCTTCAGAATAGCCCCAGGCTGGAAAAAACCCTAGAAGTCCTTGAAAGGGCAAATGGTTAGGGGGCACCTGAGTGGTTCAGTTGGTCAAGCATCCAACTCTTGATTTTGGTCATGATCTCAGGGTCATGATCTTAGGGTCATGTGGGATCGATCCCTGCATCAGGCTCTGCACTCAGGGGGAAATCTGCATCTCTCCTTTCCCTGTCCCTCTGCCTCTATCCTGGTTCACACTTTCTCTAAATTAAATAAATAAATCTTTTTTAAGAGGGCAGGAGGCAAATGGTTAAACAAACCATGGCATATCCAGCTCAGTAATTAAAAGAACAAACAGCTGATAAACTAACATAAATTTCCAGGGAATTATGGTGCATGAAGAAAAGCCAATCCTAGAAGGTCACAGATTGTGCGACTCCATTTATCTCACATTCTTGAAATGACAAGATGATAGGGACATGGGTATGGCCATGAAGGGCTGCTCGGGGAGCCTGTGGTGAGGAAGTCATTCCCTGCCTGGCCTGTGGTGGTGGCTGAACAAACCCATAGGTCTGATGGGACTGAGTGTAAAACGGGAACCGAGGACCAGTAGGCTGTATCGATGACAACTTTCTGTCTGCGATACCGCACACCACGGATGCAAGATGCTACTGTGGGGGAAACTGGGTAGAGGGCACCGGGGATCTCTCTGTGTTCTTTCTTTCTTTTTCTTAAGATTATTTATTTATTTATTTGACAGAGATCACAAGTAGGCAGAGAGGTAGGCAGAGAGAGACGGAGAAGCAGGCTCCCTGCTGAGCAGAGAGCCTGATACAGGACTCGATCCCAGGACCCTGGGATCATGACCCGAGCTGAAGGCAGAGGCTTTAACCCACTGAACCACCCAGGCGCCCCTTTTTTTTAAAGTAAGCTCTACGTCCAACGTGGGGCTTGAACTCACGGCCTGAGATTAAGAGTTGCATGTTCTTCTGACTGAGTCAGCCAGGCACCCCCTCTCTACATCTTCTTCCAACTTCATATGAATTTACGATTCTCAAAATAAAAAGTTTCAATTAAAAAATTCTATCTTTCGGGGCGCCTGGGTGGCTCGGTGGGTTAAGCCGCTGCCTTCGGCTCAGGTCATGATCTCAGGGTCCTGGGATCGAGTCCCACATAGAGCTCTCTGCTCGGCAGGAAGCCTGCTTCCCTCTCTCTCTCTGCCTGCCTCTCTGCCTACTTGTGATCTCTCTCTGTCAAATAAATAAATAAAATCTTTAAAAAAAAAATTCTATCTTTCACTCATTGAATAAATCATTCCTGAGCACGTGTGAGGTACCAGGTACTGGGCTCAGGTACTAAACCTGAGATGTGTGGTTCCTGCTCTCACGGTGCTTACAGTTTGGGGGAAAACATCAAGGACACAGGTCTTCATGGGAACCAAAATATAGTGCGAGCAAAGCACACCTGTGTAGGGCAAAGACGGTAAATCATACAACAGCCTCTTTTAACCCCTCAGGAGTAGCATATGCGATCTTCAGGTGTGGGTTCCCAGAGCAGAAGCCTGGGCGGGGGGCGGGGGTCTGTCCTGCTTTTCACAGCTCAAGATCCATCACCCGGAAAGCGGAGAACTGCGACCTACGAGAGGATTCCTGCCAATGTAAGGTCTGTCCATCTGCTCTTCCCCTTCCCCACTATTCAGTGGCCTGAGCTTCCCTTTTCCTATGAGGTCAAGACCGGAGAACTTTCCAGCTCTGAGGATAATTTGCCCCTAGGAGGCCCTTACAGACATGACCACCAAGTGTTAACACAGAAAATGGTTCAAGGGAAAAAAAAATCAACAGATAACACATGTTGCTGCATACCTCCCTTGATTACCTGCAGATTTTGCTGCTTTGGGGAAAGCCCTCCAAGGTCTGTCTCCCCAGGTCCTTAGGGTTTTTCCAGTCAGGTGTGCAAAATCTGCCTCCGGCTGTACCCAGGCCCTAAAGGGAGGCATGCTATCCAGAGCGGGCACTTTGGAACAGTCCCCCGCTGCCAAGAACCCTAGAGAACACCCAGGTCATTCTCACGCTTGCAACTCAGAATAGTGTGGTCCTTGGACCTGAGCCAGTGAGAAATGCAGACTCTCAGGCCCTACCCCAGACCTAATGCAACAGCATAGCATGAGCCCCTAAGGATTCACATGCACGTTGAACTTGGGGAAGCACTGATTCTAGATCCTGGTTCTCAAACCTAGCTATAATCAGAATCATCCGGATTTTTTTCTCTAATCTATTTTATGATGAACTATCTCAAGACAGAGAGAAACAACATAAGGAACATTATAGACAGACTTGAAACCCCTGGGTGCTTCGCTTTGACCCCACCATCATTTCTCCTTCCCCTGAAATAATCACTAAATAATTGGGTTTATACTTCCTGCTCATATTTTTGTATTTGTGCTGTGTGCTTATTCATAAACAATATGGAATATTATTTAGCATGTTTTAAAATTTTATACAAATACCATTACTACACATGTCTTCCGGCAGCTCGTTTCTCTGGATGGACAATTTGTTGTTGGGATTTGCACACGTTGGTACCCGTGAGCTCGGAATCATTCACATATACTGCCGTTGAGTAGCCTTCTGGATTACTGAGCCACTGTTCTTCCAATCTCCTACTGTTGGACATTTCGATTGCTTCCAGTTTTTATTTTTTATTTATTTATTTTTAAAGATTTTATTTATTTATTTGTCAGAAAGAGAGAGAGAGAAAGCACACAAGCAGGCAGAGAGGCAGGCAGAGGCGGAGACAGAGGCAGGCTCCCTGCCGAGCAAGAAGCCCGATGTGGGACCCTATCCCAGGACCCTGGGATCATGACCCGAACCGAAGGCAGATGCTTAACTGACTGAGCCACCCAGGTGTCCCTGTTTCCAGTTTTTAAATGGCGCTGTAACCAACATCCTTTTACGTCTCTCTTCTGGTACAGTGGCAGTCATGTCCCCAGATGACACACCCAGGAGTGCAACTGCTGGGTCATAGGTGCATCTTTGTTTTTTCTACACACTGCAGATTTGCTTTCCAAAGTGAGAGGAGCCATTTATTCTCCCAACTGCAGCCGGGGAGTCATGGGGGCTCCGTTTCGTCGTTAACACTTGCTGTTGACAGGAGCTGGTTTTGGCCAGTCTGAAGGACAGGAAATAGTGTCTCACTGAGGTGTGGCTTCCATCTGCCCTCTCCTGATAACACAAGAGCTGGGACATCTCTCCTTTTGCTTCTTGGACACAAGGGCTAGCTGTTCTGGGATTTACCTCCTCCCGCTTCTTCACCCACTCCCTTTCTGTAGGCTGCTGGTCTTTTCCTAATTGATTTATAAGAATTATTGGGATGTTCTGAATACCAACTCTTTCTGGTTAACAAATCACAGATGTCTTCTTCGAAAAAGCAGTTTTTCTTTTAAAAATCTGCTCCCAGTATCTTTGATCATGCAGGGATTTAAAAATTTGAATATAAACATTTTCAATCTTTTCCTTTCTGATCTTTGTTCTTCTGACTTAACTAATCCTTCCCCAACACAACACCTGTCTCCTGTTGTCCCCTGCAGAAGTTTTAGTTTGCTTAAAAAAATTTCATCTAAATATATGGATGCCCAGTCCCCACCCCAAACCTTCTCCATCAGAATCTTCAGGAGTGGGATCTAAGCACCTGTAGTTTTTTTTTTTTTCCCTTTAAGATTATTTATTTATTTATTTGACAGAGAGAGCACAAGTAGGAAGAGCAGCAGGCAGAGGGAGAGGGAGAAGCAGGCTCAGGAGGGAGCCCGATGTGGGCTCAATCCCAGGACCCTGGGATCATGACCCGAGCCGAAGGCAGATGCTTAACTGACTGAGCCACCTAGGCGCCCCTAAGCACCTGTGTGTTTTTTTTTAAATATTTTATTTATTTGTTTGACAGAGATCACAAGTAGGCAGAGAGGCAGGCAGAGAGAGAGAAGGGGAAGCAGGCTCCCCGCTGAGCAGAGACCCGATGCGGGGCTCGATCCCAGGACCCTGAGATCATGACCTGAGCCGAAGGCAGAGGCTTAATCCACTGAGCCACCCAGGCACCCAAACACCTGTATTTTTAACCAAAATAAATTCCAAAGGTGACTTGAGAAATGCTGGCAGACGCATTTCCTATCCACTGGATGCCTAGGGAAGGCGTCTCTTCTACAGAACCCCATAGAAACAGTCGCTTCTGCCTCTTTCACTGGCTCATTCTTTCTCTTTTTGTTCCCAAACGTGAAGCACTCCCTGCAGTCCATCTTTTGAAGGACTTGTGCACTTTTATGGCATCAGTATTACCGACAAATCCCAAATTTACACTTTTGGGCTTGCCATATGCTCAGTTACCTTTCTTGCTTCTCCCAGAAGTGTCAGGAGGTGAGTGTGGTTTTTCCGAAACTGATCCAACAACGTGGTTTCTAGCTTCTGTCAGCACTCAATTATTTTCACAGTCTCCAGGCTATGGAATGAATCACCGTTGACTTCTCCCTTCCGAGCTCTATGGACAGTCCTCGTCCATTGCCGGTGATCGGCCCCCAACCTCAGCCAGCCCGGTCCGTCCATCTGACAGGTCCTCATGGTCTGAATCCCAGATGCCAACAACGGCCTCATCAGTCTTCCTGTCTCCTCATCATCCAATCTCAGGGTGGAAGAGACTTCCATCTCCACAGACTTACAGACCACCTGGGGTCTAACCCGTTACCTGCGATTGATACTTGAAAAAGAGCTACCCAGTCTGTCCTTACACACCATCAGTGATCACAAACACAGTATGCCCCAAGGCCCTCCATTCAGGCTCCAGGAGTGAATTAAAGTCCATCACACCTGGATTTCTACCAGCTGGTCCTACATCTTCACCCTCTCCTTCTTCTTCAATTTCTTTAACATCCAATACCACCCCCAACCCCCACCACTGTGGGGTCAGGCATGCTCCCCTCCCCCTAGCACTTCAGCCACTCTGCCTTTCTTCCTTTGGCTCATGAGCAGCTTCTGGGCTTCTCATCTTAGGACCTGGACTGCGCTCTCCAAAGTCCTTCTTCCTGGCCCATCCCCTGCTCCAGACTAGAAATTCTAAAGAAGGCGTTGGATTAACACCTGCCTCTCCCACTAGAGTATAAACTTCACAGGGGCAGGCTCTCCCTTGGTTTTGCTCCATGCACCTAACATAATACCTGGCACAGAGTCAGCTCTTAGTGGGGTTGTACAATAATAAATGAACGAGTGAATGAAAACAAGCCAGCTCACTCTTCGGGTCCAAGTAAAACAAGTTACGTCCACTTCTATAGGAGAGCCCTTCAAAGATCTGACGAGAACCGTCATGTCTCCTAGGGATTTTCTTCTTTACAAGGGGCTCAGTTACGCAGGAGGGTAGGGTGAGTGAGACCGTGTAGGGAGAACACAGAGGCTGCTTCAGAACTTTCTCTAGGACCGGGCCTGAGAGCACCCCCGTGTGCTCTCAACTTCACTGTCAGTTGCTGTTGGAAGCGAGCTCCATGAGATGGCATATTCATGAAATGTATTTTGAGTCAGACATAAGAATATTGTAAATGTTTGCCTCAGGTTAATATCAGAAAACTCATTTCAGAGATTAATACGATGCCAGTCATAGGAGCAAACAAAGCAAATGCTCCGCGAGCCCACACAATGGAAGAACTGCGACCTCATTCACTCGCCGTCAGTTCATCAAGCTCACGTCTCCCGTGCCTGGCAGGTGGCGTATTTCAATAAGCAGATGATCCGATTCAGCGCAGGTGACCGGCCCCTAACACTAAAGAGCGGATCAGGTGTAAAAAACAAGTGGATCAAGTGTAAGTGCCGAGTGAGATCCGTACCGTTCATTGCATGTAAATTACAGCACGAAAAAATTCTTTAAAAATGTCATACAGAGGGCGCCTGGGTGGCTCAGTTGGTTAAGCGACTGCCTTCGGCTCAGGTCATGATCCTGGAGTCCCGGGATCGAGTCCCGCATCAGGCTCCCAGCTCCATGGGGAGTCTGCTTCTCCCTCTGACCTTCTCCTCGCTCATGCTCTCTCTCACTGTCTCTCTCTCAAATAAATAAATAAAATGTTTAAAAAAAAAATGTCATACAGAGAAAACACAGAACCCTGACCTTAAACTTACATAAATATCTGTAGGAATAGAGAAATTACGCATGCGGAAGTGCTGCCTATATTTACTTAGCCCTGTGAAGCCCACCGTGAATCCACTGCTGGATAACTCCTTCGTGAATCCTCAGTTCTACGACTGTAAAATGGGGCTTGAATAAGGAATTAATTCAACAGATACCGATGACCATGGTACCTTCCTCATAGGGCTGTTGGGTTTAAGGAGGAAACACATATGAAGAAGCCCTGAGCACGATTTCTAGGTTAAGCCCAGTAACTACTGGAATAAACAGAAGTTGGGCGCCTGGGTGGCTCAGTGGGTTAAGCCTCTGCCTTCTGCTCAGGTCTTGATCCCAGGGTCCTGGGATCGAGCCCCACATCGGGCTCTCTGCTCGGCGGGAAGCCTGCTTCCTCCTCTCTCTCTGCCTGCTTCTCTGCCTACTTGTGATCTCTGTCTGTAAAACAAATAAAGTCTTAAAAAAAAAAAAGGAATAAACAGAAGTTGTGTTCCACGCCTCTCATTAAGAAGATGTGTATGTATGCTTGGTAAGAACATGGGAAGAACAACACAAAGAAAAAAGAATCTCTTTGTGACAAGCTAGAATTTGTTGTAATCTAAAATTTTCATACTGGGTGCCTGGGTGGCTCAGTCATTAAAAGTCTGCCTTTGGCTCAGGTCGTGACACCAGGGTCCTGGGATCGAGCCCCACAATGGGGGCGGGGGCGGTTCCTGCTCAGCAGGAGGCCTGCTTCTCCCTCTCCCTCTGCTGCTCCCCCTGCTTGTGCTCTCTCTCGCTGTGTCTCTCACTGTTGAATGAATGAAAGAATAAATAAATAAATAAATAAATAAATAAATAAAATTTTCACACTTTAGGAGCATAGCTGTCAGGGAGGAAAAATTTTATCCCTGTATTCTCTCAGGTTCTTCACCAGAGGCCTATGAATTAACCAAACATCTAGCTTAACGAAGCTCGATCAACAGAAGTCAAGGCATACAAGTTTAATTTTTAATTTTACATGCACAAGGGCACCACAGAGGAGAAAATCCCCCAAAAGCAGTTAGACTCAGGGGTTTATATACCCTTTTAACAAAGGGCAACAAATTGGGAGAATTGACTAAACAAAAGAAGGATTTGAGGCTTCTAGGAGTGCAAATCATGGTACGATAAGTACATGGGCAAAACTAACGGTAGATACAAGTTCTTGAGTAAGGCTTATTTATGCAAACTCATCTTGGTGCCTTCTCTGTCTCTGGGGATAAGGGTTGTTGTTCTCCTCTAGGTACAGGAGAAGAGAGGGGGAACCTTTACAAAAGGAAATTTATGACCTGCTTTTAAGCAGATGGGGGCGGGCAGAGAGTCCTTCCTGTGTTTTTTCCGCATTGCCTTCAGCTCAAACTAATCTTTGTGCCAAAGTAGCTTATTTTCGGGTGGCACATTCTGGTCCCCTTCATAGTCCATGCCAATATGTGAAAAACTCTTAGTCTCAAGCATAGAAATAAATACTGGAACTGACTGAATTTTACCTTGAGGTGACCTAGGAGAGGGGAGAGGGGAAGCCCAGGCTACATTTTAAATGATCTCTGTTTTCTCCTTCTGATTTTCTGGACCAATTTAGGTCTACTCCACGCTTATCTGGGTGCAGTTTTCCTGCAGGCACGTTCAGACCACATAGCAGAAGAAAAGCAGCTTACTTTGTGCTTTTAAGGTCAAACTATTTTCTGAAAGGCTTTTGAAAATGTTGACTTCACTAAGCTGCTCTGATTCTGAGATAGTCTACGAAAATGAGACTGTGAAGCCAAGGGTAAGAAAGAGCTTTAAAGAAAGTGAAGAAACAGATAACCCAAACTTACAGAAATGTAGGAGGCAAAATATTTTAATAAGAACATTTATCACTATAGGAGATGACAAGAAAACGAGTCTGCTTCCAAGGCCAAAATGGGACTTGTAAAAATGAGTGTTAGCTGGGCGAATTTAGGGCAGGGCAGCTGAAACTATTTCTTTTTGCTCCGTAAGAGCAACGATTAAAAAGAATAATACTATCAAGTCACTATTTATAGTGTGTCCTTATAGTGTTCTGCACTGTACTTTGAGACGAGGTGAGCACCAAAAATGGGTTGCTGGCCCTTGAGGACTATAAAATTTGAAAGAATAGAAAACCCGAATAGTCAGAGGAATACAATTCTTGGCAGTGGCATAACCTCCTTAGGAAACCTGATGGCTTTTAGCTGTTCTTCTCTGGGGGCTGTTGAGCTCCCATGGTGACCAGGGCACACCATGGGCAAGTTCAGCTCCTGGGAAAGGGCCAGGATGTCCTGGCAGAGTGAGATCATACTCCTCCTGGTTCTCAGATCACACGAAGCAGCGATACAATTTTCAACTTGATGCTTGATCTCCTTTTGATTCAGGCCACCACCCTCCCTAGGGACCGCCCTGCTCCTGTGCCTTCAAATACCACCTCTGAGCTAATAATCCACCCCCCATACCCAAGCTCCAATTTGGATCCTTCTCTCCAACCGCACACTTGGACTAAGGGTGGGCTCTAGTTCCACGGACAGCCGCGCAGTCCCGGACCACACTCACACCGACTCCTGCGTGCGGCTCAGCCCACTGTCCTCTTTTCCTCGGTCAGTCCCTCCAGGTACAAGGTTCAAGGCGATCACCAGGGTCTGCCCTCACATCCAGCATCGGGAGGGTTGCCCGGTGCCTTTCCTGCTGCCTGCACAGTGTTGCTTCTCAAAGTTGTGTGTCTGTATCCGTGCACTTGCATTTTGTTCTTTGAAGAGAGAACACACTCCCTTGGTTCAAAACCCACAGAGCCTAGAAAGTTGTACAGGGAAAGCCTCCCTTTCTCTTGCCCCCTCAGATCCCTGTTTCCTCTTATATTCTCCGAGAGATGCTGAGCCACTGACAAAGAAAAATGCAAGTTTCCTTTTCCCTTTTCTCCAAACAAATGGTAGCATGCGATACACAATTCTACTCCTTGTTTTTGTTATTTTTTCATTTAGTGTATCTTGGAGATATTTCCAGATCAGTACCCAAAAAGCTCCAGTATTCTTTCTTATGGCCACAAAGTACTCCGCTGAGTGGATACATCATATTTTATTTAACTGACTCCCCTTAGGTAATGGTTTTCAGTCTTCTGCTACTGCCAATACCACCGCAGCGCCCAGGCTTGTCCGCCAGTTTGCACCCATGGGCGCATGCAGAATTCCAGTGTCAACCAGTCCCTCGAGGCTCCTCTCTTCTCCGCTTCCATGTTCTCTGAGTTCGTCAGACCCTCGTCACTGCAGACAGAAGCCTCCTAGCCGGCACCCCTGCTCTATCACCCTTCAACTTGACACCCAACAAGTATTTCGTGAGCATTTTCTATGTGCCCGATGCTCCGTTAAGACCAGGAAGAATGAGCAAAGCAAACCAAACCAGACCCTCACTGATCCTTGCCTGTCTCACCATCGTGGGAGCTGTGGGAGCTTATCCGTAAACCAGAACACTCTCTTCTCCTTGTTTGGAATCGGTTAAGACTTAGGGATAGGAGTCAGGCAAATGGAAATCAAGTATCAACTACCTCCCTGTCAGAAGCTCCCTGGCAAATGTGGCTGAGCCTGACGGCCAAAGGGGCTTCGTGTCAGTCCCCCATCCCTCCTGGTCAGACTATGGAAGAGGCCACTTGGGGGCTACTTGCCTGGATGGCTGTCAGGGGAACTGCTGTCTCGGGACCGTCGAGCTCCAACAGGGGAGACCGAGGCAGGCGGGCCTCTACACCTGTCTCCAGAGGACTCGGGTGTGTTCTTCCAGATGGAAACAAGAAGGGAGATAACACCCAAGCTCTGTGCGCAACCACATCCCAAGGGTGAGAGGGGACAGGAGAGAGGGACAAGTCAGCGGTCCAACCCCTTTCCTCCATGCAAGCGGAGCAAGAGGACAGGGGAACAGAATTTCCCCCAGCTGGAGACCAAAAAGCTTACTTTCTAGCCTTGTGTTTTAAGTTTAAGTGGCCCTTCATTCAGGAACAAACTAGGTCTTTCAGGGACTTTGGAAGCTGTTTTAAAATTGTCCAAGTACAAAACTGCCTGATATTTGTATGATCCCTTGAAGACAAACTCTTCCAAATACACGCCAACTTTCCTCAAAAGATCAAAAAGTAAACCACTGCCAATTCAGCCTCGTGAGGGAAATGAAGTCTGAATTACCCGTTGTAAGAAATCCAACTTTCTGCTAGTATATTGTCACGAATCAGAGTAAAAGAGAATTAGCAGATAATTCAGAGGGGATTAAAAACTTCAAACTTTCTTCCTTCCCCTTCCACCTGACGTCCATCTAAGGCAGAATGGCCTTGAAAACCATCTTTCTAAGAGCATTTCTGAGTTCTCCCCTAATGTACTGAACACATCTCGGAAGAAATGTTACCACATTCCCGGTTGGTAATGGTCCCGAAACAAGGTTATGAGTTGGGAGAAGTGAGGACTGCAGAGTCTGGAGCTCGGCCTCCCGCCTGCCCCTCCCAAGGGAAATGGCCTTATTGTCACAGGTGCTCTACACCTGTCTGATCAGCACATTCGGCTGTGGGACTGCGGCTCCCTCTGCAGAGCACTGGTTACGCCAGACACCATGCAACCACCTGCATCCCACCACAAGGGATTCCAAACAAATAGGTTCCATGAGCCCTATTTTTTTTTTTTTAAACTTCCTAAGTTATTTTTGTGATCAGTAACAGAACACTCCACATCTTGAAATCCCTCCAGGGGCTTCCATGACCCATCTGAATCCTGTTCTCCTACCTCCCGACACCTTTTCTCCTCCAAGGCTGCTCTGCTCACCAGGGCAAACAAGAACCAGCACTTTTCTCCCTCATAACATACTCGCCCACAAAACCAGGCGTGGACGCGTGGCCCAGACGTCCCCCATGGTTCTTCTAATGAATGGGAAAGATTTTTCCTCTCAAGTTTCGTGCTCCCTGAGATGTCACTCGTTACATGGTGACAACTCATGGACAGTAGGAGACAAGGAGGCCAGCAGAGAAGCAGGGCTAAGGATTTGGAGGACGTGAGAGTGAGAGAGAAATGGATTGGCCTGGCAGCCCTCGTGTCCTCGGATCCAGCCATCCCTGAAGCCAGATCCTTCCCTTTCCTTAGTTCGGTTACGTGAACCCAGGCAGTCTCCTTTTTTTGGCCTGAACTACTTTGAGTTGGATTGATTTAACTTACAACCAAGAAGACGCAGCCTGGTCCATCTCTTACCTGGCTCCTAACCTCGTTGCTGTATGCAGCTGTGAAGTTAACTTTGCCAAAGCAGGGCTCAAACCAACACTTGGGCATCTCAAACAACACTCAGAGGATCCCCTGTAGGGATCAAGTACAACATCTTTTACAACATGCCCCTCAATCTGGCTTCCAGACTTCCTACTACTGCCCTGCACGAGAGGCAAACCAAAATCTGGCCATCTAGAACATCCTCCTCCCATCTCTGCCTGTTAAAAGGTAGTCCCAAAAATGAAAAGAAGGAAGGGAGATACTCCTTTTTCAAGGTCCACTTCATGTTACCATCTCTGAAAAGACTTTCCTAAGCATCTTTTGCCCCCAGAGATGTAACTGTACCCTTTTTTAGTACTGATGGCATTTATCTAATGATCTTTGTCTTATTCTATATTGGATTTTGCATTGTCTCATCTCAGGGCCCTCTCATTAATGGCAAGACCAACCACTCAGTTGCCCACGTCAAAACTCCGAGGGTCACTTACTCACCCCACCGCCCACACATGTTCCACTCTAGTCTTCCTCGCTAATATTTCTTGAATCAATCCCCATGGTTCCTGCCACTCATTAGAACGCTTATATCTCTTCACTGGCCACTCTAATAGGGTTCCCTGCCACCAGCCTTATCCTGCTGCAACTTAGCTGCCCACTGACACCAGTTATTTTTCCAATTAGCAAATCTGATCATGCTATGGCCCAGCCTACAGACTCAAAAGCAAACTTCTTAGTGGGTGGTTAAGGCCTCCCACTCCCCAGTGGTTAAGTAGGCTTCTGTCTACCTTCCCAGGCTCACCACCCACCCCTCCTCAAGCAGCACTGGAGACTGTTCACAGTTCTCTAAACAGAGTGCTTTGATGCTGCTGGCCTTTGCACATACGGTCACCTCTGTCTGGGAAGTCCTCTCCCACCGCTGCCTGGTAAAGCTCTATTCCTTAGGTATTCCCTCAACTGGGAAATCTCCTTGCACTGCCCTAGGGAATAGCACTTTCCTCAGCCCCCTTCATCTCGAAGGAGAGACTTTCTCGGCATCCCCAGTGCCTAGCACAGGGTTCAGCAGAGCACACAGATGCTCAGTGAATTGTCTGATATCAGAATCTGTCCAGATTGGTGTCCCGCAAGATACTGTTGTTATATTCTTCACTTGAACATGTGTGCATATACACACACACACATTTATACCAAGATGCCTTGTGGACGCCTACATTGCATAAACACTTTGCTCCTGATTGCATGGCTGAGCACCCTGAGGTTAGCAGATCTGCACTGGAGCTAGACAAATCTAGGTTCAAAATCCCTGCTCTGTCACTTACAGGCTGTGTCTTGGACGTGTCTCAACCCTTCTGGACTTCAGTTCCCTTATCTGTAAAATGGAGCTAACAGTAGCCACCTCATCGGGTTTTTCATGAAGACCAAATGAGAAAACGCATTTAGAATTTTTGCACACGTGCCTGGGACATGGGGGATCAATAAATATTGCTGAATGAATGAGTTAATGAATGAATGAGCGGCCCACAGAACGGCAGTGGTTCTTGCAGACACATCTTTCTAGCCCGTTTTCCAGAGGGAATCCAACATCAGACTCCCGGTAAATCAGTTTCAAGTCCGGCCCCTGAGTCTGGCTGGGGTCCAGTCCTCGATCCGGACTCGGTTCACTAACCCCTTCTCCCTGCAGCCCAGGCAGACGGGCGGCCGCCAATCACCACAGCCCGGGCCCACCCTTAACCAGACAACTTACCAATAGGGCCCTCCAGATGCCAATTTGGTTGCTTCCCCTGCATCTCATAGGCTCTCTCGCAGACTGCGCCATGCGCGCAGAGTACTGTGGGACTTGTAGTCTAGAAAAGAGGCGGCACCAGAAGTGCCGCCTGTGGACCAGCTCCCGCTAGGAGCTCGGCAGGACTGCAGAGGGCCGTCCTCTCACCCTCGGTGGATGGCGTCCCTGTCTCACTGCCCTTCTTGGCCAGAGACAGTTCATTCTGCCCAGATAACTCAGTATTTACTGAAATTTTAGGTTTCAGTTTCAGATTAAATCTCCTATTCTCATTAGGGCCATTTATGGAAGGTGCGGTGGTCTCTCCGAAAAGCCCTAGAAGAATCCACGACGGAACTGGCAATCATGAATTTTTCGAAACGATTTGAACCTTGTACTTTTTTTTTTTTTTTTAGATTTTTTAAATTTATTTATTTGACAGAGAGAGATCACAAGTCGACAGAGAGGCGGACAGAGAGGGAGAGGGAAGCAGGCTCCCTGCTGAGCAGAGAGCCCTATGTGGGACTCAATACCAGGACCCTGAGATCATGACCCGAGCCCAAGGCAGGGCTCAACCCACTGAGCCACCCAGGCGCCCATGAACCTTGTACTTTTTAAACTGCATCAAAGCCTTCCACTGCCTGAGTTGGAAAGTTCAGACCCCCTTGGTGAGGCATACGAGCTGCTTCTAACTTCTGTATTTATTTACCTCGGGTCGCCTTCACAAAAGCAGCATTTCTCAGCTTTGCGGCATGTATGAGAATCACCCGGGGAGCTTTATAAAGGTCTGGTATTTGTGTCTCACCCCAGAACCTGGAATCTTGGAGAAATGACGCAGCTCCCTTGTTCTTAAAGCTCCTGGGGTTGATTTTCACATGCAGTCAGCGTTGAGAACCACTGGTTTACACCTGTCAGTGCTGCTGAAACATACTTTTCATGGATCTTAGCCTTAGCTCTGTAGTTTCCTGTTCCAAGCGGTCTCTTCCCCTGTTCCTGTCCTGGCTACAGCTTATCCTACCAGGCTGATCTCTGCTGTTACCCCTTTCCTCTCCTGAGCTCCAGCAGAGAACTTACTGCTGAAGCATTTTATACTGGGTTCTTTTCAAGCAGGTCTGGAGTTATCTGGTGACCTGTGTGTGTCTTCCTGGATAGGCCATAAGTTCCGTGAAGGCAAACACACGAAGGAGTCCTTTCACCACCTCCAGAGCCACTGAATCGGAATGCGGGGGGCTGTCAGGTGATCGTGATCCCTGCCCCCAGCTATGAACTAGTTTCACAGAAGCACTGGGTACAGCAATATTTGTCACACTGAATCGATGAGGCATCTCATTTGTTCATAAGTCAATCATATTTTTGCATCTACTTGCTTCCCTGGGGAACTAAGCTCCTGGTTTCGTACTGTCTTCATTCATTTATTCATTCATCCAGCAGATATTTTTGTACATCATAACAAAGGCCCGAGGAGTCAGGAGTAAACAGGAAAAGCATTTACCACCCTACGGGACTTGAGTCCCTATTAGTTATACTATCCTTATTATTATCACTTCCTCTAAATAATATTGGATTTTTTTCCCCTTGTAGATAGGATTTGTTATTCGAGGGTAAGGACACTGTCTTATTCTCTTATATCCCCAAGATGCTGCTGGCACACAGAAGGCATTCTCTAAATGTTTACTGAATCAAGGTAACACATTTCATAGCACTCGTCACGATTTGTTAGTATGCATTTGCGTGATTCTTTGATGAAGGGCTATCTGTCCCATGAGCTGCAAATGCCCTGAAGACAGGAAATGAATCTACTGTGCTCACTATGCCTGACACAGGGCCTGGCCAGAGTGGTGCTCCATGACTACTGCCAAGCAAATAAAGAAATACACGAGGAAGGCATCATGGAGAACAGAAAGGAAATCTCTGAACCAAACATCCACTGCCCTCTCCCCTCCCCATTCTCCCCGAAAAGGTAAAAAGTATTTTCTTCCTAAGCACGAAGGGATTTCAGAATAGAGTGAACATGGGCCCAAAAAGATGATGTTTCTTCTACTTACTTACAGGTTGACCTGGGACTCTACTTCAGGGTCTTCTGTTGGCCATGATTGCAGAGGCTGGATGCCGAAGGACAGAGACGACTTGGCTTTCCACAGAAGGGTTTGCGCCATCTGACTCCGACAGGACCCCTTGCTCAGCGGATCCATCGGTGGGCCTGGAGGCTGAGGCGCCGAGCTGCAGCAGAAGGAGGTGGGAGAGGCACTGAGAGCAGAGAAGACGGATGGCCGGCCAGTCACGGGCCGAT
This sequence comes from Lutra lutra, assembly GCF_902655055.1. Taxonomy (NCBI): domain Eukaryota; kingdom Metazoa; phylum Chordata; class Mammalia; order Carnivora; family Mustelidae; genus Lutra; species Lutra lutra. Next base: position 87,642,106 of record NC_062290.1, on the reverse strand, counting down.
GCTGGCACTCCTACCTCGAGGCCAGCCCTATGAGGAAGTCAGGAGGAGCAAAGCCAAGGCCCTTCCAAGACCTGGATGCCCCCCCACCGCCCCTGAGACTGCGCAGAGCGATACCCGCGCATGCTGTGGGGAAGGAAGGCGTGTGTCCCCGGGGCCCAAGTCATCCTGTCCCCTCCCTCAGTACTGAGCGACGTCATCCACAAAATCAAGTGAGTGGGGTCCAAGGTAAAAGGAGGACCAGTGAGCACTCAAGCCATCACAGACTCATTCAGGATGGCAACACTCATTCAGTAAGAGTTCTCTCGGGAGTGCTTTTGGAGATGAGCTAGAGGGGGGACCTCCATCACTACGTGAATGCAAGGGTGCGTGGATTTCTCTCCTTATTTCCAATTAAAATATGCAAGAAAAGCTGTCAAAAGGGCCTACACTGGCAACGACACTGTAGACAGAAAGGACCAAACTGACCCTTCGAGACCAATGGCACATACAGTATGCGAGCAGCAGAGGCCTGGAGGATAAGTAAATGAACTGCCTGTGAGAATAAACTGAGAAATGTGTTCTGGCAACCTGCCTGCTCCTTTCTCTGAGGACACAGTGAGGAAGGTGGCAGAGGTGGTTCTGGGATGAAGGGGCTGCTTCGTTAGGAAAATGCAGGCATCTCAGCTCTGGACTGGAATTATTTTCTCAGCCAATAAGCAGCCTCCCCTTCTTCCCTCACCACCCCCCCACCCCGCCTCCAGTGCCAGACAATGAACAAACTAAATCCAGTTCCTTGGAAATGCAAAAACAGAAATCAAAAGCCATCTTTGAAGGCACTTTGGTCAAAAGGGACACACAGCTCAAGCGGTGTGATCCCCGAGGAGGAGGCACCTGCTGAGGGAACCACCATCCCGCCTCGGAGCTGGGTGCCAAGGGAAGGGAGTCTCCGCCCACTCCCCAGCTGCTACCGTCCTCCCAGCTAGGCTGCGGGCATGTTCCAAATGAAAAAAGTTCTCTGTTGCCAGGCCCTTCTCTGTTGCCAGGCCCGTCTGCCGTTCCTCTTTGGGCCTGACCCAACTTCCCCCAGGGCCTGCTGTGGGCCCGGGAAGCCCCCGTGCTGCATACCTGAGCCAGACTTCCAGATCATCTCACCCTAAGATGGCTTGAGGCTACTGATCTCAGCAGCAACTGGACAGACAACAAAGGTTCAAGCTTTCCACACCTGACCGACGTCGGCAAGAAGCCAGGTTCCTGGGGTGTTATCAGTCGTTCTCTACTTCGTGGGACACCCCGTCTGCCCCACCCCCCAAGTGTTGTGAAATCCAGGCTCCCTAGAGTTTGCAGCTGCCCAGGCAATCAACAAACCAACCACAAAGCAGGGCTTCTGGGTTAGGGATAACTTTTTGTTTCCTTTTAACCTTCTAGATTTTTAAAAAATTACTACCACTCCTAACAACAACAATAATAATAATACATGCAAAAAAATTATTAAGAAAGTGCTCCTAAAAAAAAAAAAAAGCCATAAGGGAGTGGGGGAAGCAGGGCGAGGACGTATGGTTTCTTTGCAGGCAGAGTCCTCTGTGGGGACAGCTCCGGTTTGGGTGAGCTGGGCTGTCCTGAGTGGCCACCTATAAAAATAAGCAACGGATACATGGGCAGAGAGAGGTGTGGATACATGAAAATACACGCTGATTTCCAAGACTTAATACACGTGAAAAAAGATCTGGAACATCTCATTCAGAATTTCTGTATCGATTACATGTTGAAGATAAAATTCTAAGAATATTAGAATTAATTTTAATGTGGCTACTAAGAAATGTAAAATCACCTATGTAGCTCGCTTTACATTTTGGACAGCATCCCTCCAGGCACACAGCCTGAGATAAGGTGCGGAGTGTCACAGTGGGGTCGGGGGCGGGGAGAACGAACCCCCAAGTATGCATATACCCAGGGCAACTACAGGGAAGTGAGGGCTGGTGTGGGTGCCTGAGCCAAAGCACAGGCACCGAAGAGTGGAGGGGAGAAGCAGCCAGAAAAGGTGAGAGCACCTGGGGGGATCTGACAGTGCCCAGAGCATCCCTACCTCCGCTCCCTTCCCACCTCCCATTAACATAGCGGTGCACTCCCTAGCGCTCCGGTCTCTACCTATCTGTGATGCTCTGTGTGACCTATGTCTGGAGACGGCGCGATGTTCCGTGACCTGCTTTCCTACCTAAACATAGTCTTTTTTTTTTTTTTTAAGATTTTATTTATTTGACAGAGAGAGATCAGAAGTAGGCAGAGAGGCAGGCAGAGAGAGAGGAGGAAGCAGGCTCCCTGAGGAGCAGAGAGCCTGATGCGGGGCTCGATCCCAGGACCCTGGGATCATGACCTGAGCTGAAGGCAGAGGCTTTAACCCACTGAGCCACCCAGGCGCCCCTAAACATAGTCTTAAAACATCTCTGTACATCAGTCACTACAGGTACATCTTTTTTTTTTTTTTAAGTTTTTTTTTTTTTTAAGATTTTATTTATTTATTTGACAGAGAGAGATCACAAGTAGATGGAGAGGCAGGCAGAGAGAGAGAGAGGGAAGCAGGATCTCTGCCGAGCAGAGAACCCGATGCGGGACTCGATCCCAGGACCCTGAGATCATGACCTGAGCCGAGGGCAGCTGCTTAACCCACTGAGCCACCCAGGCGCCCAAAGTTTTATTTAAGTAATCTCTACACCCCACCTGGGGCTCGAACTCACGACCCCGAGATTGAGTCGCGTGCTCCTCCGACTGAGCCTGCTGGGTGCCCCTACAGGTACAACTCTAGAACGAGAGAACATTATGTTTTGCTTACATTCCACCTTTTCACTTATTTTAAATACTTAGGTTATTTCATTGTCTTAGCACGTGATTCTCCAACCCTTGAATCTTTAAAAGTCTGTTTAAAGAGGGCCGCCTGGGTGGCTCAGTGGGCTAGGCTACCGCCTTAGGCTCAGGTCATGATCCCGGGGTCCTGGGATCGAGCCCTGCATCCGGCTCCTTGCTCAATGGGGAGCCTGCCTCTCTGCCTACTTGTGACCTCTGTCTGTCAAATAAATAAATAAAAAAATCTTAAAAAAAAAAAAAGAGAGAGAACTAGCCCTGTTTAAAAGTAAATAAAATAAATAAATAAATAAAATTTAAAAAAATAAATAAATAAATTTTTTTTAAAGATTTTATTTATTTACCCGACAGAGTGAGATCACAAGCAGGCAGAGAGGCAGGCAGAGAGAGAGGAGGAAGCAGGCTCCCTGATGAGCAGAGACCCCGATGTGGGGCTCGATCCCAGGACCCTGAGACCATGACCTGAGCCGAAGGCAGCGGCTTAACCCACTGAGCCACCCAGGCGCCCCAAATAAAAATTTTTTTAAAGTCTGCTTAAACATACCTAAATGCTAGTTCTTTCAGACTTTGCTACTATTTACTTCTATCCTTTTGCCATAACTTTACTCGTGGAGTTTCATTCTTTTCCATCCTTTTGGCTAATTCTTGAACTTCGTTTTCTAGCTCTTCTGATTCTGTCCCATCACTGTGAGTTTTAATCTTTTTATTCACTTGTTATGTTTTCTTAGTCTTACCTTCCCAATTTTCAAAAACGTATGTGCCTCTTCATCTCCTGACATTTTAGCTTTGCGGTCTCACTGCAGGATATATCTAGCAGCTGAGAAACTTCTTGGAAGGATGGCAGAGCACGTGTTCATTGGCAAAACTCCTTGGAACCCGTGGAGATGAGCAAAAATGGCTCAATATATAGAAGAAACTTGCTGAAAGAAGAGAATGGCTCAACCCCACGCTCTGAGGGTCTGCTGTGTACAATCCGTGTAGGGCAAAATGAAAGCGACCTCCGAGTCCCAGGCACCCTGGCATCCGGCAAGGGACACGGGCAAGAATGCTCGAAAGGCCTGACAATACCTGATTTGGAGGAATGAGGGCTGGAAGCAGGAGCAAGACTGGGAAGAAGCTGTTTCTTCTTCTCTCTCTCTCTTTTTTATTCCCACTGCCCCATGTGCTAATAAGAAGGTGAAGGCGAGAGGAAAAAGTGAACCCTGGGAATCATTTGACTCTCTTGAAAGATATTAGCCAAAGGGACATTTGAGTCCACCAGAAGAAGATGCTTCGGAAATCACTCTGACCCAGACTGTTTTTGGAGGGGCCTGTTTGCTCTGAAGTGGAGGGTAGGAGGAGGGGTTGGAAATTTGATGTGAGTCCTGCCATGGGCCCGCAAGCCCCACAGGCACAGGAACCTGGCAGATGGGAGGGAAAGCCTGAGGAGAGAGGGAGAACAGATGGCACATTCCCACTTGCCTCTGGACCCTTCCCGCTTCCCGAGGAGTGTCCGGACCGGCCTCTAGCTCCAGCTCCGAAAGAGAAGCTTCCCCATTGCTCAGATGACCAGGGATGGGGGGGTCAAGGTAAATCTGCCCCTGTCGTTAATGGGGAAACCCAGACCTAGACGAGAACTGCTTCAATTCCAGAAGGAACATGCGGGAATAAACTAGCACAGGACTATGAAAAAAGGTTTGCAAAAGGCAGATGAAGAGGACAGACCAGAAGATTTTTTGACACGTATTAGAAAGGAAAGGCTACAAGGTCTCAGGTCTGGCTCCTTCCAAGTGGCCAATAGGCCCCTTGGTACAAGCGCCTTCTGCTGCAGAGCTTCTGCTGAAATCCCCTGAGGAACCCGGACACCTCCTGGGAGCCACACCCACTCCCCTGCATTCTTGACCTTGTGCGTTGGTCCATGCTCTGACTGCTGGCTGAAAGCAACCTTAAACCAAGTGCAAAACATCATTCTCGCCTTTCTTCAAACCAGCTCCGCGACCACAGGAGCAGAGCTCGGGGCACCAGAAGGCAGATTCGCTCTGTCCCCAAATGTTATGCATTTGTTTGCCGGTACCTTGTCTCCTCCCTCCACTAGAATGTTCGCTCCAGGAGAGCAGGAACCCTACTTGTCCTAGTCACGGTGTATCCCCAGCGCCTGGCACACAGGAGTGCCTGATGGCTGCCGAATGAGTGACTGTGTAAGCGCCAAACTGGGAGGGAAACAGTATTTTGGAAAAGGGAGACGATGTCAGACTGTTTTGGTGGCTCTTGAATGAGGTCACTGGTGGCTTGAGTCAGACCGCGGCGGGACCTGCTTTATTTCTTTGCCCGTCACTGACAGGCAGCTACTTTGTGAGGACTGTGACAAGTGCATGGAGCAAAGACAGTCCATCTGCAAAACATCAATCCAGGCTGAGCTACGGCCCTGACACTGGAAAATACTTACCGGTTAGCAGGCCTTCTAAAGACACTTTTCTTCCCCGTCATCAAATATTCGAATGTCCTAAGTCCCGTCTGTGCTCACTATAGACTCGCTGATACGTACAGTGCGCTTCAAGCACCGAGCTGTGGCCTGATTTCTCGTTTTTACCTCCGTACGGGAACCTTCACCAGCATGCTACTGACTTTTGGTCAATGTGTCTAATTTATTTTTCCCGTGATTGGGGAAAGGTGCTGTCTGCGGCAGACACTGCGGAAGGCCTTTTCAGCCCCATTCCAGGGCACAAAAGTTAGAAAGCTAGAACGTCAAGGCTCTACCCTTCTTTGCAGCTTAGGGTTCTGGAGATGAATTAAGACTCCGCACATCAGATGCGCCCACGAGAGCCTCTCACTCAGAACGAAGCCTGGCGGATTCACAAAGAGGATGCAGGGCGCCATCTTGCTCCTGTAGGTCGTGACGGAGCTGTGGTGGTTCCGGAGTCAGTGACTTCTTGATTCCATGGCTTTCTGGAGCCGCAGTGGCAGCTTTGGGATCAAGGCAGAGTTGGTAGCGTGGCTCTGCGGTCAACTCAGGGGCTGGGAGCTTCCTGCCCCATCAGCTTCTGGTAGAAATGGCAGCCTTCTCGGTCATGGCAGACCATGGTGGTTTCTGGGGCCTAGGAGTCATTCCTGGGAGGCTCAGACTAGAGTCTGCTTTGTAAGCACTTAATTCCCTATGTCACTACTAAATTGCATTCTGCTTATACTAGGTAGAGTGGTTCTGTGGTGAGCAACCGATTCCTGACCGGTAGTCTTAGAGCAATCTTTGCCAGACTGGATTTTGAGCTTAACAGCTCATGGGACCCTGTGCGGAGCACACAGTGGGGCGGGATTTTGTTCTGGTGGGTGTGCAATGGTGGGCACATCCTCCAGGGGCAAGAACCAGAGGCTACGTACTTTTCTGGAATATGTGGAAATCTTGCCTTTTGAATACAAAAGCGAGCTTGCTTGGTTTCTGCTCAAACAGCAAAGACGTGCCAAAGGACAACCCAAAGACCGGGCGCTAATTGGGGATGCTTCTCGGGTCACCGCAGGAGCGGGGGACCATTATGCTCGGCCGGCACTGCCCAGCTTAACGTGGCTTTGCACCTGTTCAAGTGTGCCGCCAAAAGCTCTTGTCTCCAGAAGTGTGCACGAAACACAAAAGAGTGGAGAAGTACTGGTCTAACCTAGAGATGCTTTCACATCTCCGGGAATAGAAATGTTACTGAGTCTCGAAGGAAGCCATGCTGGCACGCGCTGAGCTGACTGCCAGAATGCACTTTCATGTGCTGAGCCCAATCTGTCTGATTATCCTTCATACCCACCGTGATTTCAGGTCGAGCCCAGGGCCATACGCAGAGTGGAGTGGGCCGGATTCCTTTTTCATCTGACACGCTTTCAAATGTGGGCAGACAGCTATTATATCCTCTGTGATTTTTCTCTTTTTCAAGTAATACCTCTCCTTCCCCTGCTGAAATCTTTCCTCTTTACTCACATTCCCATTGGATATAAACATCTTTATGAAACAAAAGTGGAAAACCCCGAATCAAAACCAAATAAAACCAACAATTTTTCGACTCACAGCCCCTCCGCTCCTAAGAAGAGCTGACTAGACTGTTCCCAGTTCCCTTTCCTTTATCTCCTGAAGCCTGGCCAGTGAGACTTTCCTCCTCACTGTTCCGAAGAAATAGCTCTTGTCAAAAGGCCACCGAGGACCCCATGATGCTAAACCCAATGGTCAAGTTTATGTTCTTCTTGTTTGACCTATCAGTAGAATTTGACACAGAAAACCAGGCCTCACTGTTTTTTTTTAAACTGTTAATTTATCTTGATTTCCCCAAAATAAAAAAAAAATTAATTACATCATGTATCCATGACACAATGTTTTCACGTTTAAGTCTCAAAGTCTAAATCTTTTTTTTATTTTTTATTATTAATTTATTTTTTTTTAAAGATTCTATTTATTTATTTGACAGACAGATCACAAGTAGGCAGAGAGGCAGGCTGAGAGGGAGGGGGAAGCAGGCTCCCTGCGGAGCAGAGAGCCCGATGAGGGGCTCCATGCAGGCTCGATCCCAGGACCCCGGGGTCATGACCTGAGCCAAAGGCAGAGGCTTTAACCCACTGAGCCACCCAGGTGCCCCTCAAAGTCTAAATCTTACTTGGGGTTTATGAGAACAGTTAATAAAAGTCCATCAAATCATAGTCGTCCTTCCTAATAAACCTAAGTGATTTCTTTTTCCTAAAGTCTCCTGGTATCTTTTTCTTCCCCACATTTTTTTCCTTTCCCTATTTCACTATGATTCACAGTCACACTATGGGACAAACAAAAACTCTGATGAGCTCTTTCAAAAACTTCCTACCTGAACTCCGTCTCTGCACGGTCCGCTGCGGGAGTCACAGACCACACGTGGCTACTGAGGACTTAACATATGGCTAGTCTGGACTGAGGTGCTGCGAGTGTAAAATATGTACCAGCCAGAATTCAAAGAAAGTACCGAAAGAAGAAGTAAATTATCTTCCTTATTTTTAAAACTGATTACCTGTTAAAATGGTCACATTTTAGATATATTGAGTTAAACAAAATAAACTATTAAAATTAATTTCACCGGTTTCTTTTTACTTTTTAAGTTATGGCTCATAGAGGGGGTGCCGGGCTGGCTCAGACGGTAGAACATGCGACTCTGGATTTCTGGGTCGTGGGTTCAAGCCCCACGTTGGGCGTGGAGCTTACTTTAAAAAAAAAAAAAAAAAAGGTATGGCTACTAGAAAAATTTTAAATTCTATTTGGAATTCTATACACTTGTTATCACCAGAAGCCACCTGGTCCTTTTCATTTAACACATATGAGCATCCTAAATATCTTTTCAAGTCAGAGAACAGAGACTGGTATCTATCTTTTTATTTTTTTTTAAGATTTTATTGATTTATTTGAACAGAGAGAGAGAGAGATCACAAGTAGGCAGAGAGGCAGGCAGAGAGAGAGGGGAAGCAGGCTCCCTGCGGAGCAGAGAGCCCGATGCGGGGCTCGATCCCAGGACCCTGAGATCATGACCTGAGCCGATGGCAGAGGCTTTAACCCACTGAGCCACCCAGGCGCCCCGGTATCTATCTTTTTAACCTTTTTGGCATCAAATTACTAGTATTGTATTGATATGCTCCCAATGGACTTTTTTTTTTTTTTTTTTTTTTAACTTTTACAAGCAATCCTACAGGAGCAGTCTTTAACCCAAACCTCCTTGGGCAGCGGCACCTCGTTGCTGGCTCCCATTCGCTTCCTGTCCTCTAAAACCCTAGTTCTAGACACAAGCAGATGCGCGGCTCCTATTTTCCCACACCTCTATGCTTGCATATGCTGCTTTAGAATTTTTTTCCCCCCACAGGAAAACCAGCAGTGAGTCTCACTGTCCAGGCCAAATTTCTTATCATTTTCTAACAGCATTGTTTGTTGGCCTCCATCTCTGTTCAGATCTTCAGCTCTGGAAACCAGACAACCAAACATAATTTCTCATATTAACCTCCTAAAGCAAAACGAATTTGACTATTGTCTTCCTCCGAGAAGGGAAGCTGGTTTGTATTAACTTAAACTCTTGGTGAATAATAAAAGTTGTTTTTTCCCTTCTCTTAGGAGAACAGACATAATATGAAAATTAATTTTCTTCTGTTGGCCCTAAGAGCCCATTATGTCAGCCTAATACAAGACAGCTCTTAATAATCCTTCCCAGGAAGACTGCTGTTTTTCCAAAAGAAAACTGACAGCAGCAGATTTATTTGTGATTAAATACTTAAGGGCCCAGCACAGACAAGAAGAATAACTATATAATATAGAGAAATGAAGAACATGAAAACAGCCCACATTAAAATAATTGTTTACAAAACTACCGGGGGGGGGGGGGGACAAGAGTCTCCTGGAGAAAAAGAAACAAAAAAAAATCCAAGAATCTGAAAGTCAGGACAAACATAAGGAAGAAGAAGGCAACGCAGTGCATAATGGATAATTGTTCTTTTCGGATCCCATCTTGGCCTCAAAAGTCATGTTCAGGAACAAGCAAGCATTTGTCTTGGCACCAAATATGTTCTCACAAGGTGTAGGTTATATGCATTACTAACAAGGAAGCCACTATGTAGGAAGCAGTATTTAAGAAAGCAGAAAATATGTTTTCTATTTGTGATTCAAAATCTCGTCTCTGTGGGGCTCTGCAACCCACTGTGGCTAAACTTAGTAAGCATACTTTATTATTATTTTTTTTTAAGATTTTTTATTTATCCATTTGACAGACAGAGATCACAAGTAAGCAGAGAGGCAGGCAGAGAGAGAGGGGGAAGCAGGCTTCCTGCCGAGCAGAGAGCCTGATACGGGGCTCGATCCCAGGACCCTGGGATCATGACCTGAGCTGAAGGCAGAGGCTTAACCCACTGAGCCACCCAGGTCCCCCAGTAAGCATACTTTAAACGCTCAACTAAGGTAGCCTTTTACAATGAGAACTAAAAAAAAAAAAAAAAAAAAAAAAAAAAAATACAGAAAACCTAGTGTTGGAACTCTGGGGTGGCATCTGGGTATGTAGTTTGGAAAGCTTCCCAGATGTAATGGCACTCTTCTGGGGTGGGGGGTGCCTAACCCAGTATCCATTCCACTTCTTCTGGTAATAGCACTGCGGTTTTTCCTTTGGGCTGTCACTGCCTCTTGGTGTCTACAGATGGAAGTGATCCAATCTCCCCGTTCCCCGTTGGGCACTTGACCCTACAGCTCAGCCAAAGGAGTATGTTTTACCCCCTTCTAGCCAAAAAGACTGGTTCAGGGATGAGCATACGATCCAAGAGAGCCAATGAATGTCAAGCGTGGGAAACACGCTCTAGAAATATTGAGAGAGAGGCAGGGTCTTTCTGCTGGGATTGTACGCTGGAACAAAGTAAGCCTGAAACAGTTAACTTTCTTTGCCTCCAGGAGGAAAGACCTTGAAAACAAAGTCCACCCAGAAGACGAAGAAAGCCTCCGGATGACGTAATCGGAACACCTGGATTTACCCGCTCCCAGAGCTTGCTTGGTCTACTCCACGATTTTGCAAATTCCGTGAACCAATCCTTTTTCTCTGCTTGTCATTCACCGACCTTGATAATCTTAAAGGGTATTAACAACTGGTCAGGCACCAATCAGAAAAGACGTGAGGCTTACTCGTCCCGCTCACAGCTCAAGAACTGCTCGGCGATCACAACCGGCTGCCAGAAATAAGAACCGCCTGACCACCGAGTCTGTGCCCCACAGTCCGAGCCCCCGCTTTTCACCTGGCATCACGACCCCAGGCACTGTTGCTGCAAGCAGCTGTCAAAGCGGAATCATGAATGATGGGTGGTCAGCACGACCAGGCAGGCTTTGACTGTGCTGTTAGGGAAAGGCAACAGAGTTGCCCGATAACAAAGAGGCTTGCGGTATGGGCTCCTTGGCCTTAGACGTAAAAAGCGGAAGGTGACCAGCTGGGAGGGCTGTTATAGGAAAGATGCCTGCGTTGCCCTAGTGGGGTGGTTTTCAAAGTCTGTCCCTGGGCCGGCAGTACTGTAAGCTTGTTAGAAATACAATTCATAGACCCGCCGCCACCTAAGTGAAGCAGAATCTGTAGGGGTGAGGTCCGAGGACCTTTTTCAAGAAGCCCTCCTGGTGATTCTCTATGTGAGGACTGAGGACCACTGTATGAGACGAGAGCGCCCTGGTTTCCAAACACAGTTTCCTGAGCCCCATCCCCAGAGATTCTGATTCAGGACACTTGGGGCTGGGCTAGAGAATCTGCATCTTGAGCTAGTGGATGCTGCTGGTCCAGGGGCCACACTTGAAGCCCCGCGCTCTGGGAGGCAAACCTACGTGATGTCTATGGTTCCCTTCAATGTTGACCATCTTCGATCTTTAGAATTTGCCTTTCAAATTCAGTCCAACTGTGTAACCCTGCCAGTACCGTAGCTCGTCTGTGGTTCGGCTCTATGAAAGGCTGCAGCCAAAGTGACATAGCGCAGCAACGGTGATTTAAAATAGCTCAAGTTCATTAACTGTATTTCTTGGTCACCACAGAGTCACAAAAGGTAACAGGTATATTTCTTAAAATATATCACTGAGCAACAAGAACAACAGGAATACCTATTAGCCTCCCTCATCCAAAGTAGGTGTCTCTGTAAGCAGTCCCTTAAAATTTTTTATCAGCCGGTTCTAACCAGTGCCCTGTGTACCTACTGTTCTCTTCAGTCTCTCTCTTCCTAAATCTGCAGCTCAAAAATGCAAAAAAGCAAGGCAGGACCTTGCTGGGAAGGTAGTAGGAGAGGAGGAAAAATTGAATGGGTAAAGCTAGAATTTTAATGAGGCAAGACAAGGGAAAGGTTGAGAACTTGCACATAAACGTGAATCACTTTTGTCCGGAAAAGTTGCCATTTGGTAAAGCTCTGTGCCAGAAGCTCTTTTTAGCACTTTGCATAAATTAGTTGCTTTAAAGCTGACATCAGTCCTGTGAGTTAGGTGTTATGTCATTCTACAAACGAGTTTATCAAGGGTCAGAGGATTAAGCAACTCGACCAAGGCCACACACGTGACAAGTAAAAAGAAACCTGAACCTGGATAGGGCTCCGTCCAAAGTCCTCCTTTGAACACTATCTGATATGACTTCCTACAAAATGAGGACAAACACACCTAGGGCAAGTGATTTAACAACATCAGTGTCTTGCCCTCTGGCCCCCAGATTCCCCAGCTCGACTCTCACTGCCGCCTGCCTGGAAGCCTAAAGTCTGGGCCACGCCCCACCTTGTTCCTTTACACTCATCACGGGCTGTGTCTGCCCGCCAGCTAACCATAAAATGGACACAGGACATTTAGCAAAGACAGTTGCCATTCTGAAAGTCATGCCATTTTTTCCTGTTGTCAACATGATTGAGTAAATATGGTTAAACCAGATTCTGAAAGGCCCCACACACGAGGCAGTGGCATTTAAACTTGACACAACAGGAAATTTAAACTTGACACAAACACAAGTCAATAAACTTGACACAAAGTCACTGAGGACTTTGGAGTAGGGGAGGCTGAGCTGGCAGCGTGCCCCCAGGTGAGGCGGAGGCTCTTGTCCCTGGTCTTCTGTCAGAACCACCTGCAGAGCTTTCCTGAGCATCCACACACGCCCAATTCCCACCCCGAACTTTCTGGAACAAGAGATCAGCTGTGGGGACCCATACACTGTATGGCTGAGATCGTTCACAGATGGTTTTTCTTCTCCTGGCCGTACTTGTCCATTATGCCGACCCAATACAAGAGAGCTGTTAATAGGTTCCCTTTAAACAGGTGAGGTAAATTGGATTAAGTGAGGTAATTTGGATTAATGGATTAAAGAGGAATTTGTTGTTGTTGTTGTTTTGTTTTTTTTAAAGATTCTATTTATTTACTTGACAGAGATCACAAGTAGGCAGAGGGGCAAGCAGAGAGGGAGGAGGAAGCAGGCTCCCCGCCAAGCAGAGAGCCCGATGCAGGGCTCGATCCCAGGACCCCGGGATCACGACCTGAGCCGAAGGCAGAGGCTTTTACCCACTGAGCCACCCAGGCGCCCCGAAGAGGAATTGTTTTTAAAGCAACAAACATAAGAGAAATTGGAGATGAACACTGATCTGTTTCACATTAGGAAATTACTTTCTAATTAAGCATCAATAGCAGGAATAAATAGATTTGACTAACTTTTAAGAAATAACAATAAAAACTTTATCAAAAAACACCGTAAAGAAAGTTGAAAGGCAAATAATGGACTGTAAGAAATACACTACATATTTGGCCACAGAAAATTAGTTTCCTTTTTTAAAAAAATTTTTATTTATTTGACAGACAGAGATCACAAGTAGGCAGAGAGGCAGGCAGAGAGAGAGAGGGGGAAGCAGGCTCCCTGCTGAGCAGAGAGCCCGACGTGGGGCTTGATCCCAGGACCCTGGGATCATGACCTGAACTGAAGGCAGAGGCTTAACCCACCGAGTCACCCAGGCACCCCCAAAATTAATTTCCTCAATAAATAAAAAGTGCTTCCATTCAGTAAGGAAAAGATAAACATTCCAAAGGGAAAATGGATAAAGTGCATGCAAAAAATTCAAAGAAAAAGAAATTATAAATGAATATGCGAAAAAAGTTTCACCTCACTCCCAAAGAAATGGACCATTGTAGCACATATGTATAAACGATATTGCATTGCACTGTGGCTGGGAAAAACAGGCACAAGTTATATGCTCTCAGGAGAGCTGTTAACCGGTATGACCTTCTGGTGGGTAATTTGGCATTATGCTTCGGAAGCTTTTAAAATGTCCCTTTTCTTAGATCCAATGATTTCCATCACTTCCATAAACTTATCTTAAGGAAGTTACCTCTTTATACACAGACGAATGCACACAGATTTGATGTGACTTAGTAAGAGTGAAAACTGGTCATACACAGCAGGTACAATAACAAAAAATGGGTTAATGGGGCACCTGGATGTCTCAGTCAGTTAAGTGTCTGCCTTCGGCTCAGGTCATGATCCCAGGGTCCTGGGATCGAACCCCGTGTTGGGCTCCTTGCTCAGTGAGGAGCCTGCTTCTCCCTCTCCCTCTGCCTGCTGCTCCCCATGCTTGTGCTCTCTCTGTCAAATAAATAAACTCTTTTAAAAAATGGGTTAAATAAATTATAAATTGCAAATAAAGAAGTTATTTTTATAACCAGAAAACTGGCAAGGATTATTTCTAAGGTTTATACGATATGTCCACGGACTTCTAAATAGAGAAGAAAACCTCTAAAAGTCATTTTGTCTTTCAGGTGTGAGGTCATGGAGACAAAGGGTAGGGGGGAAAAAGTGAGAAGCTGGAGGAAGAGCAAAGTTTCCTAAACTGGCGCTATCCAAAATCATAAACATTGGTCACACGTGGCTATTTAATTTAAAGGCCAATAAAGTCTAAAATTCAGTTCCTTAGTTGCACCAGCCATATTTCAACAAGGCTTGAGAGCCACAGGTGGCCGGTGGCTGCGGTATCCGACTGCACAAATAATAGAATGTTTCCGTCATTGTGGCAAGTTCTGTTGGACAGCTCTGACCTAAATGTTCTACCTCAGGCCTGGATTCAGCTTTTGGCTCATCTCTTCAGCCTCATCCCTTGGTACATTTTTTCCCATCCGCTGTGCGCCAGCAGCAAGCATAAGCAACAGAAGGACAGAGAACTTATTTGCCCTGTTCTCCCTGTCTAGTGGGGGAGACTATTATCCAGGTAGTTCCACACAGTGGGACATGAAATAGCAGATACATACAGAGATTACTGACACAGCACAGAGCTCAGCCCGGGGTTCAGGGAAGACCTCCCAGAGGAAGAGGGAGCAGGTCTTAGCCAAAAACACTCTCCTAAGTAGAGCAAAGAGCATGACAGGAGTAAAGGCACAGGTGAGAAAAAGCACAGCACAGGGAAAGAATTACCAGCTGGTCAGGCATTTATTCATTCAATAGATAGTAAAAGTCCGTGCTAGCCAGGCCTGAGGCAGGCTCTGGGGACAGAGTAGTGAACAGGCCCGGATGGTCCCGGCGGGGATGAGGCTTACACTCTCATCAGTACCGCTGGGAGCAGGTCACTAAGGGTGAGGGGAGCAGGGCAAGGGCCTGCCACCTCATATTAAGCATCCAGGTTTGTCAGCCCAGCTCTAGATTCTCTTTAAGCGGTCTCAGTGAGGGCGTGTCCGTAGAGCAAGGTTCCAAGGAGAAGGAACCCAACAGAACAGTTTCAGGAGAGTTCCCCCGGCCAAACGAGGGGGGCCGGGGTGAGCAAGGGCTCCCCCGGCAGAGGAAAGGCGTCCGCGGGTCGGAGGGGCCCCGGGGACCCGGCGTGTTGGGGGGCTACAAGGTGTCAGGATGGGCGGGGCTGCGAGGCAGTAGGTGTGCGTTACCTGCGGAGCCAGGCTGGGGAGGCTGGCGCCGGCCTGGGTCCTGGGGACAACGCAGAGAGGCTCCCGCAGGAGGGAGACCTCCCTGGGACTTCAGGGGGCTATTTCCCGACCTTGTCCTTGAGCATTTAGAAGAGGCGGCACGGCACATTCCCCAGAGTGCGAAACCCTCCTGGAGCCCGGCTCTGCTCGGGGCCTGCCTCAGCACCGACGCTTTGGGGGCGTCTCGTCGGGTCTGGGTTCCCGACACTCGCTGGTTCTTCTCTGGGGCGACCCCCTCCCGCACCTGACGCGCGGACGGCCCAGCCCTCCCTCGACCCCGGCCGCTCGGCCCAGGTTCCTCGCCGGATCCCCTCAGACCCCGAAGAGACCCCTTACCGCGCCGCGGCCTCGCAGCCCTCGGTGCCCCCCAGAACGTCCCCCACCCACCACGTGGCCGGCTCCCCGCTTCCGCCCCTGCCGGCCGCACCCCTCCCCGGCCGCAGTACCTGGGGCTCTCGAAGCTGCACCCCCTGCGCCGCAGCGCCGCCCTCTTCTGCCGCAGAAGCGCAGCGGCCGCCCCGCCGGGCTCCGGCTCCATCGCCCCGGGCGGGGGCCGCCGGCTCGGGCGCACTCGGGTGGGCTCGGGCCTCGGCGGGGCTCGGCCGGCCGCTCGGCTCGCACGCCGCAGCCCATGCCATGCCCCGCCCCGCGCGCCACCGCCGGCCCCAGGCCCCGCCCCAGCCCCACCCCGAACTTCAGCCCAGCCTGCTCTTTGCCCCGCAACTGGGTCCAGACCCCGCCCCTCCCCCGCCCCGAACTTCAGCCCCGCCCACCCCGGGCTCCTCGGCCAGGCCTAGGCCCCGCCCCTCCCCCGCCCCGAACCTCAGCCCAGCCCTCCCCGCACTCCTCAGCCGGGTCTAGGTCCCGCCCCAGCCCCTAGCTCCAGGTACGCCCTCCCGACGCCGGCCCCACTGGGTCCCGGGTGGGCTCTCCTCACCTCGGTTGGGCCCAGACACCCAAAACGCCCACCCTGTCCTCAGCGCGTCGGACCTGAAGCCACGCCCCTCCCGCTCCTAACCCCTCAGCCCCGGCCCAGGCCCCGCCCACCTACTCCTCCACTACTGAGCTTCCGCGCAGCCCCTGCCCTCACCCAAAAGGTCAGCTCCCGGGAGCGTCGTCCCTCCACACCTCAGTGCCTCCTGGCCGTTTCTCACGTCGCAGCGTCCCTCTGGGGGCCGCCCCTCCCCGTGTCCCGTCCGCGGGCGCGGAGCCCCTTTTTCTCTAAAACCCCCAGTACAAGGGTTCGCTCACTCCTGCTGCCTTCAACCCAGCTTGGACAGGGCTCCGCCCACAGCCCGCTTTCCCCAAGCCCCGCCCACGACACGGCCCGGCCCACACCGTCTCACCTGCGCGGGATGCAGGCCCCGGCGGGCGACGCGCAGGGGTAGGATACCTGCCCTCAAGGCTAAATAGACGTTTTCCGGCAGTCTGCGTTCGCTCGCGGATCTCTACACCCATTAAATGGAAGTACTGCTGTCTCCTGGTGGCCGTTCGTGGCGCCTGACGCAGTGAGAATGAGGGGCTGGTGTTCTGCAGGTGACCAGTCGTGGGTTCGAGACTCGACTGGATGTGATGTACTCTTTCCACCGGTGTGACGGCCGCTGCACCCCACCGTCCTCACCTCCTCCCCAAGTCAGACGCATCCGTCTCAGAGCCCTTGAGCACTGCACTGGGGCTGAGGGCAGCGTCCCTACCTGGGTCAAGCCGAGGGGTCACTGTGCCATCCAAATCGTGAGGAGGAGGTAAGTTAGGGCGCCTCAGCAAGCAGGGCTTGTAGTGGCTGAGGCTGGGGAGCTGGAGGAGAGCCCGAGGAGTGTGTGTGGGAGCCTGTGCTGGAGAATCAGCCACTGTAGCTTTGGAAACTGAGGCAGGCAGGGCCAGGGCTCCCGTGATCAGTTTGGATCCGGTCACTGGCACACACCCCCTGATGACTTTCCCAACGCTTTCGCTGTAACGCCTGGGCTCCTGGCTGCCGCACATTCCAGCAGAGAAGCCAATCTGGATAGAGAATGAAGGGGAGAGAGAAAGAGGTAGGAGGCTTCCCACTTCTCCTTCTAGCCCGGTGAGACTCCACCTTGGTCCTCCAGACGTTTCCATGAGACAGCCTTGTAAGAAAGTCCCCCCTTTTCTTAAGCAAACTAGAGTGGGTTTCTGGTTTTTGCCTTACATCTTGAACTCCCCCAACATATCTTTTCAGACCTGGATCCCATTACTCCCCCAAATCCTCTATTCAGTGAGACTGGGTTGGCTGCTTTTCCTAACTTCGTCCCGCTCCTTCTCCTTTCTGTCTTCCTGCCTCCCCCGTCCTCCATGTGTTCAGCAATCTCTGAAATGAATCTCCAAATGCCCCTGTCCCCTCCCCAGATCCTCCATCTCCCTCTCTGAGTGCCCAAAGCACTGACTCTGTCCCTTCCCGAGGGCATTGCTCCCATTTGTCATTTATGTTCTAGTAACATCTGAGCCGGGCTCTGAGTGCCCCAGACCTCCTTGATCTCTGGATCTGGCACAGGAACAGTTTACTACGCAAATGCACGTGAATAATAAGTTGAGCAATGTTCATTGGAAAACACATTTAATTTCAAAGTAAACAAAGATGTTTGTACATTAAAGTATTTAATTAGTGAAACAATTATCAGTGTAACAAGCTGAAAAATACAGCAACTTGATACAAGACTGAGGTAACAAAATACTTCACCAAAAATCTAAAGAATCCCACAGAGGGCTGATGTTCAGTGGTTACTGCGGGTGAGACAATTCACAAGAATTAGAGAAAGTCCTTACACAACTGCATGCAGGGGGGGGGGGGGTCTGTTGGGGAAAAAAAAAAAAAAAAAAAAAGACAGCCCGGGAGAGTGCAACAGATTTAACAAGAAACAAATTAAAATGTAGAAACTGATTTTTCAACTTACTTTGAGGAATACATAATAAATTGAAAACTACTCTCTACGCAACATTTTGAATGCTAAGTGAAAAACCATGCATTTTGGCACGAAATTTATTAAAGATTATACCATACTAATAAATTAATGACTAATATTTCATTACCGGATGGTCACAGTCGTTCAGAAATGGGTAAAGAGATGAATGATTATAGAATGGACAGATGATTCTTCACGCTGCTGCAAACAGGGATTTCGGGGCTGCCCCCAACGTACCCACCCTTGTGCAGCTCGGGACTCCAAGGTGGTCCACAGTACAAGTTCCCAACACCCAAGGAATTGCAGCTCTCGCTTACGCTTAATTTGCATTTAACACTGAAATTATAACTGAAAAGCCTCTGAAGTAAATACTGTGAACGTTCTGACCCTGCTTTCTCATTCCATCTCAGAGTCCTCCGCAGTGCGCCCGGCCATAGCTCTGTGACTGGGTGTTCTGCGACAACCAGCCTCTAGGACAGCAACTCCGTCTAGTTCTCCTTGCAGGTGAACTCACAGATCAAGAGGCCATTCAGTCTGATGAGTGTTTTGAACCCTTCCTGGAGGAATGTGCACAGGGTCTCTACCCAGTGTTAGGAGAGAGGCAGGGTCTTGCCGGAGGAGATGCCATGGTGAGGACTGTTTGCTTGTGGAGTGTGGTCAGCTCCAGGAGGGCAGGGACCAGCTCTGCTTGTTCTCAGCCACTGACGGCATATCCCAACCACAGCCTGGCACACAGGAAGCACTCACTAGAGTCATGAATGAATGAATGAATGAATGCACGAATAGGTGGTTTTGTGCAGAGAATGTTATTTCCAAGGGACTCTTGTAACTTTTTTTTTTCTCTGTAAAAAATGACATCACACAACATGTCAGTATGATGTGAGGCTGGGTAAAGCCATTTAGGAAGTCACGCAAAGTAAGTTAGGTTGTGTTTTTAGCAATGTTCACCTTGTTACAAGCATTAGCGATGGGGGTGCTGAGCTGTAGACCCCACCTGCGGAATGAAATCAGACCGCACTTGTGAAAGGTTTCTCATTTTCATGGATCGTTTTCCACTTGTAAAATGGCATCCTAAAAGATACACGTCTTGGGCTCGGGAGGTGGGAGAGGAAGATGAAGAAAGGAAATCTTGGTAAGGAAAATCAAAAGCTTTATTAACTCATTGGCAAGAGAGAGTGGGTTCTTTCCTAAACAGAATGCCTTCGAGTATCTTCCTCTTTAGATTCCACAGCAAGACAGGGTGATGAATGGGCTTCTTCAGGAAGGAAAGGGAGGCCGCACTCTCTCACTGGGCACACTCAGAACACTATTTCTACTGCTCCCCACTGAATCAATCCTCCATGAAGCATTTCAGTTGTCAGAATGCACTTGGTTGACCTTGAGTTATAAAACATGTTCCAACTGAGAGGGCCAGAAATTATTCCCAGGGAGAGGTGCGTGAGGTTCTTGGGGAATCATAATGATACCAACTACCTATTCTACGATTTCTAGACAGAATTCTACAGTTTTCATTTTGGGGCACCATGATCTGTTTGCTCAAAAACAAAAAACAAAACAAAACGAAACAACCAACAACCAGCATATGCATGCAAGACACTAATCACCTTCGATGGTTTCACAAACATTGATGCATTATGGACAGTCAAAGAACATAAACCAGAAATGCTTCCCTATGGGGTGAGAATACAGCCATGGACTCTTCCCTTTTGGGATTTGTACCTGGCTTTCTCTGTGCCAGCCTCAGGGCCTCCTCACCCGCTGCCTGAGGGACAAACCAATGCTGGGAAGATAAATCAGCACTTACATGCTTGGCCCCACGTCCGGCCTGGGAGAAGCCAGTATCTTTTGGCCTGTCTCTGGGACTCTTCCCGTATGCTTAAGGTTCTTACCAGCTTTAAAGGCCTGTGCCAACAAGGCCTAAGCAGATTCTTCAAGAGTCCAAGCTACAAATGTTTCTAGGAGGGGATGTGGGATCAGTCTCAATCAGTGAGAAGACTAAACATTTTGAAAAGAATTGCAATGGTGCTATTTCAATTCAGCTCAGAAGAAAATTTTTGCAAAGGATAAGAAAAGTGTGTAAAGGGCAGAAAATGCACTGACCGAAGGGAGCCTGAAATTCTGAGGTCCTTGGTTTGGCCTCTATAGTATTTCATACGAGAAGAGCCAGGAGAGTTGAGGAGTGGAGAAACCCAGGGAAAATAAGTGGCTGATTTTCCATTCTGGCGCTTTCCTCCAAACTTAAGACTTCAAAAGATATTAGCAGGCAGAATCAGATCAGTGTAGGTTAAAGCGGCGTTAACACTGCATGGTTCTGGTGAGAGCTGCTGGAGTGTTTGGTGTTGTCATTCGGGCTCCGGATGCCCGTTTGAGCAGTCACTGGCGTGAACTGGGGGCGCGCAGCCGTCCCCCCGGCTGTTCGCAGGCATGCAGAGCACTCACGGCCAAGGTGGGATGGCACCAGCTTTACCACCTGGAGCTTCTCCTGGCACAAAAATATTCTAGACTCTGCTCCAAAGGAGGGTTAGTTGCTGGGCACACTAAGCCTCAACCATAAAATAAGATTCAATTCATTGGAATTTTCAGGAAAGTTGTCACCGTTTGATCAAAATACAGTGGTGGGTCCTTTGGTAGTTTTAAAATTCACCCATCACAGTTTACTGGTGAAGATGTTGTTTTGAAGCATCTTGCCCAGAAACTCTTAGGGATGGTTGGATGTCTGATCGGTGTGAGCTCGGAAACCATGACAGCAACAAGGACCCAGGAATTCAGAAAACCATTTCAGGGTCTCCTTCTCAGAATTCGGGCACCCAGATTAGAGAGGGAGGAAGGGAAAGAGGCTATGGTGGTAAAGCTACCATAAATAAAGCTAAGTTTTCATTGTTGTGAATAAAGATGTATTTGTGCAAAATAAAAGTCACTTAAAAATAAGACAGACAGTGACAGATAAAGGACATTGTCCATGAGAAGAGCGCTTAACTGAATGCAGAGCTGGGACCATTCACTCCCCGGGGCTTTGCTCTCTTGTCACCATGGTCATCAACAATTGTGCCCTTGGACTTGGATGTGGAGAACTTGCTGGTGACTACGTTTGGGGGCAAGACTGGGGGAGCTTAAGGCCTCAGTGTCACTCAGCTCCCCAGTGGAACCAAGAATGCCGGTGGGCCCCGCCCTGGCAGTAGATGATGGGAGCAAACCTCGGCCTGCGGGACAGGCTGTGCACAGCGCTTCTGTGTGTGTGAGCGCGGCAGCCTGCGAGGGCTTCCTAGGAAGCCGGGAGAAACCGTCACAACTTCCCACTCTGGCGTGGTCTGGGGGAAGAGGACAAGGGCTTTCAGCCCCTGCAGGAGAGGGGCGGGAGGGAGCAAGCAGACCAGCCCAGTCCACAGTGAAGCCGGGTCCTGTCTCAGAAGAGCCAACAGCAACAAGGCCTGGAAGGGACCCGGGGGCCCAGAGAGCAGACCTTCCAGATGAATAGCACCCATTGGAACAGAAAACAAGACACAATTTAAGGCATTGTTTGTTTACAGTAAAAGAATGCAAGGAACCCTTAACACAGGAGGAATCTGGGCTCTCACTCTGACCTTCCTCGGTGGACAAGGCTGTCACGTCAGGTTAAAGCAGGGCCTCAAAGCGAATGGAGGGTGTGATGTCACAAGTCTTGTGCCAAAATGCATGTTTCTTGAAGAGTTCACACTCGCTCGCACGCACACGTATATGGCACGCACACGCAGAGGACGCTTTGGGGGTTGTACAAAATCTGAGGCAGCCCTGTGGGCGAGCGACCCCGTGCACTTGGGGTATAAAAAGCCTGTTCCTCCATAGCCTGTTCCTTCTCTCTGGCCCCTCCTGCAGGTTAACACTGTCCACTCTTGTGCAGGAGAAAGCATGGGGGACCCAACATGGGCCGGATGCTCTCTAGTCGAAGCAGCAGCTGGTGGACGGACGAGGGCCCAGAGAGGGAGGGTAGGGTGCAGAGTCTGGGGCCCAACCGCGGCTTCGCGGAGTGGTGCTGAAGAATGAGTAGCGTGAGAGTCGCTGGGGATTGGCAGGTGGGCCCTGCGCTGGCAGAGCCCTCAGGGCCGTGAGGCCGCCAGCCAAGGCCCCTTGAGTCCGGCCGTGAGTCACCCAGCGCGCTGGCCGAGAGCCTGTGCCCAGGACGTGCGCTTCGCCACCAGTCCAAGGCTGGGCTCCCAGGAGCCTCTGAAGTCACGCCAAGTCCTGCAGAGACTTATTCAAATGACATAAGGTTTGCAGGTACCTGGAAGAGAAAGCTCAGCCTCTTGTCAAAGTTCCAACCTTTGGGAATGGGACAAGGGGTGCCCCTAAGGGAAGAGGTCTTCCCAGCGAGTCTGCGAATGAGCGGGGCAGGTAGGAAAGAGGGCCTGGCCAGAACCACGGCCGCTGTCTGTCAAGTAGCCACTGTGTGCCAGGCACTTGACATCATCGTGTCCTCTAGTCTTCATGACACCCCAGGAGGCAGGTTCTGGAAGTGTCCCCATGACAAAGATGAGGACCCCGAGGCTTAGAGAGGGGAAGCCCACCTCAAGCAAATGGCAGGCCATGGCCCAGAGCCCACGCTCTCATTTACCAGCCTGGTGTGGAACAAAACTGCCCTTGGAGCGGAGAGGAGGCCTGTTCTGCAGGGATGGGCCTAAGCCTCTGGAAGGGAAACCAGCGGGCAGGGGTAGGTGGTGAGAGGGTGGTGGGAACTGAAAGCAGGAGCACTAGGAGGAGAGATCAGGGCGCTGGGATCCCCAAGATCTTCCCATAGCTTCGTCCCCAGGACACAATCCCAGCTCCCTTTGCTGGCAGACCACCAGCCCAAGGTCAGTGTGCTTCCCTCTCCCTTCCAAGCTGCCCCCTGCCCCAGGCTCCCCCACCCGGCTCTGCTGTAGGGTTCCGGGAGATTTGATGAGAAGCAATTTCATCAAAAACAAATCATCTCGGTGTCAATTTGGTCAAAGTGATGAATGGGAAAAAAAAATGCATCTCCTTGCACCAGGAGATAGCTATACGGACGGTCCCAGCAGCACTGTTCAAAATAGCAAAAAGCAGGAAATCGTTCCTGGGATCACTGCCAGAATTAATAAAACAAATATCAGTACAAATAAATGAATGACAGCTACACACATGGACACAGATGAATCTCAGGAACACACTGTAGGAGAAAAGTAAGTCACAGAAGAAAATATCCCGTTATGGTTCTATTTTTTAAAATGTTTTAAAAAATGTACTCCAGACAATACATGAAGGAATCAAATATGTGTGCTAACATTGTAAAAATAAAAAACCAGTAAATCAATCAGGAGTGTGGTTAGGGGGTGCAGGCAGATGGGGGGGCACACAGAGTTAGGAAGAGGTCCCTGGGGGAGGGAGGTCCTGCCCTTAGGCTGGGCGGGCAGCGAGCAGTGTTGTGTTTTTCTAGCTGTGGTTTACACCTTACACAGGTTATAAATAAGGTTTAAGCATATTCAGTGTTAGTACAAACAATTTTAAGAAATGCAAGTCCACCAAAAAGAAAACTGGTCCCAGTCATTGAGATTTTCCATGGGTATAGACGAATTTCTGTGCTTTCTTTCCTCACAGGCCCCGCACGCCATCACAGGGTGGGATAGTTAGCTGCTGCTAGCTTTTTATGATCACATGCAGCACAGGGTAGGAATATATGGTGGGAAGTAAATTTGAAATAAAAAGGGGAAAAAGGTAGAAAAAAATAAAAGGTCCCTCTTGGCTAGGTCAAAAATACTTAAACGTTGCAGAACTTTGCCACAGCACACCACATTTGCCATAAAGAAGTTCAATCTATTTGTCCTTCTGACCAAACACCTGCTCTGCCAAGTGGTTTTTGACCCAGTTTCCTGCTCCCTGCTGCAGCCCCAGACACACCCAAGGTGACTAGTTTGGGAAAGGTCAGGGTACTCCTCTTCTCTTAATGTGACCTGGGGCCTTGTTTACTTTGCATCACCTTGAGGTGACTGTCGGCTGAAACCCCTGGCCTTCCTGTTGTGGAGACGAGTAGTTACGTTTGTTTAATGTAAAAAAACATACGTAAGCACTCTAGACACCACGAGCGATAGCTTCCTGCACATCACTTTAGAAATCTCATATACAGAGACAAACATATATATTATAAATAAGCTTATGTATTTTAATACAAATGAGATTTGCTTTTTAAATTTAAGATTTTATTTTTGCTTTTTGCTTTTTAAATTTTTGCTTTAAAAAATTTTTTTTAAAGATTTTATTTATTATTTATTTGACAGACAGAGATCACAAGTAGGCAGAGAGGCAGGCAGAGAGAGAGGAAGGGAAGCAGGCTCACCGCAGAGCAGAGAGCCCGAGATCGTGACCTGAGCCAAAGGCAGAGGTTTTAACCCACTGAGTCACCCAAGCGCCCTGCTTTTTAATTTTTTTTATTTTTAAAGTAATCTCTGTGCCCAACGTGGGGCTCAGACTCATGGCTCTACTGGCTGAGCCAGCCCGGTGCCCCTAGATTTTGCTTTTTACTTATATCTTAGGGCCCCTTTCAGGATACCACACACAGATCTGCTTCTGTCTTTCTAATCGCTACCAGATATCACACAATATGGATTTACTGACAGTCACAGAGGTTTCCAGTTTTTTTCTATCAAGGACAGTGCTGCAGTGAACATTTTTTTTAAAGTAGCCTTCACGCCGAAGTGGGGCCTGAACTCAAGACCCTGAGATCAAGACCTGCGCTGAAAGCAAGAGCTGGACGCCTACATGACTGAACCAGCCAGGTGTCCCTGCAGTGAACACAGACCTTTGTGGACACGTGTGAGTCTATCACCGGGACAAATTCCGGCAGGCAGATAGGTGAGTAAGGGGACTCAAATGCAGTTTACCTCAAGCTGCTCTGTGCTACCTTGCATTTTCCCTCTTTCAGTCTTTCCTACTGTTTTATTTTGTCGATAACTTTCTACTACTTCTGCTTTCTAGCTTCCCATCATCTGTAATCTGAACAGCTTGTCACGTATGTTCTCATGTGACGTTACAGATGAAAATCCTGAGTAGGACCAAACCGAGACTTCCCTCTGATTTCTGAGAACCACTCGGAGGGACCCAGAAGTCCGTGACTGTGCTGTCGCCAGCAGCCTCCCAGACCCAAATGCCTGGTGTGAACCAGCCTTTGCTGAGGCCCCCCTCACATCTCAGAGTTGGTGCCTCCCAGATGCCACCCGCCTGAAGCTGGCAGAGCCTATTCTAAAGTTCTGGGGCTTGCCTTGTCCCCAGACTGAGAGGGACCCATCCCGCAGCGCCCTCTTCTGGCTGGTCCCTGGGGAACACGGACAGGGAAGCTGAGGGACAAGGAACACCCATCCTGGCACCAGCAGCCAAACGCCGCCCCCCCGCCCTGACTCCCAGGGGCAGAAACGTCCAGCCTGCCCCGCTGGGTGCTGAGGGCTGGAGCAGCCAAGCCTCTCAGAAGCCTGACAGCGAGGCTGTGCTCCCGGGCCTTCAGCTCAACCGCGGGAGGCGAGCAAGCTGGGGGCCCTCTGGGAAGTGCGAGGGTAGGGAGCTCGGGGCAGCAAGTCCAGACTTTGGTGGTGGCCGGCAGACTGGGGTTAGATCTCATTCACCTTGGGACCCTGAATGAGTGTCTGCCACTCTCTAAGCCTCAGAGTCCTCAGCACAGAATGGAGACAATTAGAGAAACGTGCCTCACAGGGGCGCTGGATCCCCTCAGGTAAAACACTGCCCGAAGTGCCCGGGCCTGGGGGAGGCGCAGACCAGCGGTCCCGCTGGCGCAGATACCCCGAGGAGCAGCCGTGGCTGGCTCCCAGCATTAGCTGATAGTATTCTTCCTAAGGGTTGTGTGGCAGGGAGGCCCTTTTGTCAGTGGGGAGTACGCCCACGAATCAGCTTTTGGGGGACATGGTCTAACTGGGTGCTGTATCCTCAGCCTTGGGGCCATATCGCATCTGTCACCCAACTGTGCCCGACTGATGTTTTGGTGCTGTTTCCCTTAGTGGGAAAGACACGGGACCAGATTCACAGTTCTGGTCTGGAGCCGGACTTAGCTCTAAGCTGAGCAGAGGGTGCCCTGTCTCATGGAAAAAGGCTGCTCAAAAGACAGTGCCCAGGAGCACAGCTGAGAGGCTCTGAGGGAAGGAAGGAGCCCTGTTTTCTACGGACTCTTAGTCCTAAGGGTGGGAGAGGATATCTCCAGAGACAAGCAGGGTTTCGGTGACTTTACCTGAGGCCTGTTGCTTTTACATGCATCGTCCAAATGCTTGTGCCACAGTATTGCGTGAAACCGGGAACCAGTCTGGAACTTGTAAACATTGCCTGATGGGCAGAGGAAACCACTGGTTAGGAAGAGGGAGGGTCTCATGGGAGGGTCTGCCTGTGACGGGAGCCTGAAGATAAACGTGAACTTAGGTTAACCAAACCAAGGGAGGTCAGGAGCCGCCCAGTGTAAGCTTGGGGCTTACAGAGGCAGAACCTGGGTGCCTCTGGGGTGTCTCTGTGGACCGGGGCTCTTAGCCACTGCTGGGCCACGGTGCATTGGACTCTGGTGAGGCCTGTGGACCCTCCTCAGAATAACATTTTCAAATGCATTTAAAAAAAAGAGAGAGAGATCAATACCACTGAAATGCAGTTATCAAACTACTAAAAAACACTTGAGTGATACAGTTCTAGATGTGCTCCTCTATTAATGCACAAGTACCGAGAACTAGGGGCAGGTCTGACACTGTTCTGTTAATTCCAGAGAGGTGAGCCACTCAGAAATCTACAACTGTATGTGATAAGAAAATATCTGCGGTTTTTCTTGGACATCACGGGTGTTGTGAACATTCTAGTAGTTCTATACTCATAAATAAAGGCATGAGAGTCCATAGGAAAAAAAAGATGTGATTTTTTTTTTTTTCAGCACTCGAGTTCACAAACCCCTTGAATTCTATCCACAGACTCTGGCCACCCTCTGTATCGTATTTTCCTCTGCTTGGGGACAGTGCTTTCCTGTAGGCCCAACATTTACTTCCTCAAGAAAGAGGACTTCTAACCCAAGCCTGGAAGTTTGAGGAAGAAATTCCAGGGGCGACCAGACCAGGATGCGCTCTGACGTGTGTGTAGCTGTGCGTGCATTCAACCATTCAGACGTGGAGCAGAGACCTTGACTCCCCTCCTCTCCAGTCCCTGGGCCACTGGAGGTTTCCTGCTTTCTGACTTCCCAGCTAACAACGCTGGAACCCTGCGGTCTCTCTACGGCTGCATCACCGGCATTACCCGGGAGCTTGTAAGAAATGCAGGAGCTTGGGCTCTAGCCCAGATCCACTGAATCCAAACCCGAATTTTTGCTAACTCTACATGTGATTTGTATGTACGTGAACCTTGCACTAGAACATTCCTGAGAAGATGTAAAGATGCTTGGAGGCCTGACAGTCCCAGTGACTTCGCCTGGCTAGAACCCAAGACCCCGGTATTTTGGAGTTTTGTCATGTGACATGGGCTTCCAAGAAGACAAGCATGAGCTATTCTTTTTCTTTCTTTTTTCCTTCCTTTCTTTTTTTTTAGTATAGTTGACACAAAATGTTACATTAGTTTCTGGTGTACGATGCAGTGATTCAACAAGTTTATACATTATGCTATGCTCACCACAAGTGCAGTTACTATGATCACCATACAATTCTATTAAAATATCATTGACTATATTCCTATGACATATTCATTCCATAACTGGAAACCTGTATCTCCTATCCCCCTTCACCCATTTTGTCCATCTCCCCATCCCCTCCCCTCTAGAAATCATCAGTTTATCTTCTATAATTATACGTCTGATACTGCTTTTTGTTTATTCATTTGGTTTTTTGTTGTTGCTGTTTTTAGACACCACATGAAGGAAATCATATCACATTTGTCTTTCTCAGTCTGACTTAATTCACTTGGCATAACACCCTCTAAGTCCATCTGCATTATCACAAAGGGCATGATCTCATTCTTTTTTATGGCTCTGTGTGTGTGTGTGTGTGATGTGTATGTGTGTTATCACATCTTCCTTCTCCATTCATCTATCAAAGGACTCTTAGGTTGCTTCCATTATCAATAATACAATAAACATAAGGGTGAATATCTTTTTGGATTAGTGTTTTCATTTTCTTTAGGTAACTACCCAGTAATGGAATTATGGGATCAGATGGTATTCCTATTTTTAATTTTCTGAAGGACCTCCGTATTCTTTTCCACAGTGGCTACACCAATTTAGATTCCCACAAACAATGCACAAGGGTTCCTTTTTCTCTACATCCTCACCAACACTCGTTATTTCTTGTCTTTCTGATTTTAGCCATTTTTTTTTTTAAGATTTTATTTATTTAGAGAGAGATCACAAGTAGACGGAGAGGCAGGCAGAGAGAGAGACAGAGGGAAGCAGGCTCCCTGCTAAGCAGAGAGCCTGATGCGGGACTCAATCCCAGGACCCTGAGATCATGACCTGAGCCGAAGGCAGCGGCTTAACCCACTGAGCCACCCAGGCGCCCCGATTTTAGCCATTCTGATAGGTGTGAGGTGATATCTCATTGTGGTTCTGATTGCCATTTCCTTGATAGCAAGGCCAATGCAAAGAGGCTTCTGGACAAGATGGCGCCCAGAACCTCTCCTTCCACGCAACATGGTCACGTGGGAGAGATGGAACCAGAAAGATATGGGAGATGACCAGACAAGTTAAAGTTGGGGCTTTTGTAAAAGGGCTCTTCTCTGATTTGGCCTTGGACCGGGATACCGTGAGGGTCTCATGGCACAGGTAATGTCAGGGATGTCTCTGAAGTCTCCCAAGACCCAAGACCCTTCTAGCCACATGGTCCCTGCCTTATGCAGCATTATATTATTTATTCCAAGACCCTAAGGCTATACCTTCAAAGGTGATGAGCCCCAGAAGCCACAGGTGAGGCCACAAAAGGGTTCCTGCAGCCACGTGCCATGCCCACGGCTCAGTGGTCACACTGACCATGATCTAAGCAGTTTTCACGGACTAGTGTGGTGCCCTCTGATCACAACCTAAAGCAAAGGGAAAGCAGCAGCCCCCAAAGTTCTTATTGTTTCAAAATGCACATTTAGCAGACCAGGAAAACAGGGTGGAGGGAAGTCGTGTGCACCCAGCGCCGGGGCTGCTGCCTACCTTTGTCGGGGTTATTCAGCTGGAAGATATCGGGGTGCTCGGGGTCGTCAGGCAGCTGCACCATCCAGCCCACCACGGAGACTTTTTTGCCGGGTGTGGATTTATACTGGGGAAGAACAACAGCATAACCGGGAGGCCCATACCCCTCACTCCCCGGGGAAGCCGAGCTGGGCCTGGAAAGGTTCCTTCCCTCCCCTGCCCCTTCCCCCCAGCTCATACCACCTCAAGTCCCAGTATGGAGAGTCCTCTTCTGGGACTTACGTGTTTTCTGTCTGTGCCCCGCAAGGACTTGGCTCCGTAGTACAGGAGGGTGGATCCCGAGAGTATGACCCAGTACCTGGTCCATGAGGACAGCTACGGAGGAAGGGGAGGCAGGGTGGCAACGCTGCATGTGGTGGTGGTGGGGGGTGGAGTCCCCCTCCCCGCCTGATTCCCAGCCACATGGGTGGAAGGGTGTCCCCTTCCTGCCAACCAGTGCCAGCACAGGCCTCATCTCTTCCCCTGGCCCCGCAGGCATCAGTGTCACCTCCGGCCGGGGCCTGGGGGAGGGAGAGCCTCCTCATCAGTGCCTCTGAGCTCTGAGCCCTGACTCCCCTCTCTGGCTCCTTTACTCCGAGAGCCTTGCATTTTTTTCACCTTGTTTAAGGCAGTGCCAAGGCTTAATTTCTGTGTGTTCAGGTGACTTGGGCCCAAGAAGGTCCTGGGGAAAAACATTTTCAAAACACGGACATGCCAAACCATAGCCTAGTCGAACCATGGTAACTGCACTGGGGTGCTCGGGCTGGGACTGAGTGGCAGCGGGTGGGAAGTCTGCAGGGTTCGAAGGCGGAGAAGCCAACAGGGCAGAGCTACAGGTATTCTTTCGGTTTCTCTAGGCAGGAAGGCTGGGATTCCCTCTTCAGGGGGCTCTGCTCCTGGGTTTAGGGAAAATCACTTCAACAAGCCTTTTGGTTTACAAAGTTGAAGCAAGTACCGGCTCCTGCAAGGAACAAGGTTGAGAGGAGCGAGGCCAACCATTCCGAATCACAGCCCACAAGAGCCCCTCTCCACGCGGGATGCAGCTCCGGGGATGGCAACCATGACAGCACGGGCTGTCAGACGTGTGTGACGACAACCACACATGTGCATAACACACACGCACGTACGTGTCCAACTGAAAGAAGCTTCCTGAAACGGACTTAGCTTTATTATACATATGGGATGCTGCTGTTTTCCATTCTACTCTATTCTGCTCACAAATACAGGCCATGACCCACTGGACTGGCTTCATCACTCACTACTGGGCCAACCAACATCTGGGAAAACTCTGCCAGCAGGACACTGTCTCGCCCTGACTCAGAATGACCGAGGCCTGAACTCTGAGTGTGGGAGAGAAGCAGGCAGGTCTGTTCAACAGGCCAGATCTAGGGCCCCATGTCACAGAATGCTCTGTGAGAATCTGGGCCCAAGGACGAAGGGCAGCCTAGGGCCGGGGTTGAAGACTCCCCTTACCCATGAGCCACTGGCACCTGCAGACAGAGCAGTGTCTGGAGAGGACAGCTGGGCTGGCACCCTGGTACCTTCACGGTGGGCACAGATAGGAGGGGGTGGTTTCACGGGGTTCCACGGGCAAGGGCCAGAGCAGGAGCAGGAGGGCAGAGCAGATGGTAGTGGATGCCGCCTGGAGACGCAGCCCACGGTCCGTTGGTAGGAAACCCTTGCACGGATGCTCCGTGGTAACAGTTCGGGGGTCCCTGCATGCGGCTGAGGCTCTGCCATGGGGGGAGGTCATGGAGCCAGTGACTTGGGGGTCTGGCACAGGTGACCCAGGAACAAGTGGTAGAGCCTCAAAGGCCTCCTGATGCTGCCGCCACAGGGAGGGAGGGCACCTGTAGCTGGGGACTGGGCGCAGGCTGCGCCGGCCCTCTCAGGGGCAGTTCCAACCCAACGCCCGGGGGTCTGCGGGCTTCCACTCGCCCTCGTCACAGCTCTGGGTGACCACATGCTCGCTGTGTGCACAGCCCTAAGTGACAGTCTTGCTGAGTCCTCGGACACATAGGCACTATTGTATCCCAGTTCACAGATGTGGGGAGTGAGGCCCTTGCCCACTCAGTGGCATAGCCAGGGCCAGAGCCCAGGGTCCTTGCCAAGGGCCCTGCTGCCTCTGGACAGAGGTGGGTGTGCACTTACCGCGGGTCTCCGGCCTTCCTTGAGCAGAGTTTTCCTCCTCAGAGGACCCTCCATGGTGGGCACTGTGGCCGAGCTCCCCAGCGTACAGATGCACGGGCCCGTGGGGCTGGGGGGAGACCACCAGTCAGACCTGCCCTGGAGGAGCCGCGCTCAGGCACCTCTCCCTCCCAGCTCCCCACCGCCAAGTTCCTGATGCTGTGCCAGGCCAGAGAACTCAACATGATCAGGGCAGGTGGCCCTGCGCTGGCCACAGCTGGAAACTTTCACCTCCCTCGCCCTTCCAAGTGCCTCAGGGCCTAGGCTTGGTGCAGAGCTTCTTGTAACCCAGACCCCAGGAGCACGGCCTCCCGCTCCTGACCTCGGTGGTGGCTTCCTCCTGGCCCTCCCGAGCTTCTACCTTCCTCTCCACCTGGGGAGCCTGGGGCCCTGCAGCCCCTCCTTGTGTTGGCAGAGCCTGGAGGAGCCGCGAGCGAGTGTGCGAAGGTGGTCGTGGACTGAGAAGCGGGACCAGGGAGCGCCGCCAAGCCCAGTGCCTTTGCCTCAGGGCTTCGGGCGCCACCTACAGGCAAAGACTGCCCAGTGCAGCACCGGCTGGGACCTGCCCCGCGGCTCTGGACGGCTTCCGGTCACTGGGTAGGTGTCTCCCACAGGCACCTCCCTCAACTGGGCGCCCTTCCTCAAGCTGCTCTTCTTCCATAGGTGGGCAAACGGTACCAGCATCCACACGGCTGCCTGAACCAGAGATCTGGGGGCGCTTCTCCTCTTTCCCCTCCACCCCTGCAACCTACCCGATCCCAAGGATGTACCGACCCCTGGATGTGCCTGACTGCCCCTCTCCGCCATCTCACTCCCCCCACCTTAGGCCAGAACTTGCTCTCCCTTTGAGCCACTGCCCAGTGCTCTTCCCTGGCCTCCCTCAGGCCAGCCTTGCCTTCCTCCTGCATGCTTTCCTACTCTCCTCGCCACGGCCATGATGACCTGGTTATGCCACTGTTTGTCACTCCCCCCCCCCCCCCGCCCCCTGGCTGGGCCGCATCTCCCCAGCCTCATCTCCACCCCTCCCCTCCCTCACTCCCCAAGCCACCCTGCTCTTCCTGTCTCCCTTTGGCTTGGGGTACACTCATCCCTACACCTCCCCTCCCTGTACTTGGATCGTTCCTATCACTCTTCCAGTCACTTCTCCACAGAGGCCTTCCCTGCTCTCCCCTCGCAGAACAGCCCACCTCCTCTCTGGGACCATCAGGGATCTGGGATTATCGGTTCAGTCTCTGTCTCCCATGGCAGCAGCCACGAGCACAGCGCTCGGCATCCACCGAGCAACCTAGAGCTAGCTGTCAAGTAAACGAGCACACAACAAATGGATACCTGTAGACGCAGCTCCGGGTTCTGGGAGAATTCCGAACCGGAACCCGCCAGTTGGGCCCCAGCGTGGCATACAGACGTCCCCTGCTTCAGAAGAAAAGGGGTGAGATTTAGCAACAGCTGCGAACAACCAGACACTTGGAGGAAGCAAGGGCATCTCAGACTCTGTGAGCATTGGCTCAGGAGGCTCCGATCCCAGCTCTTCCCACACCTCCTACATCAAGCTGCAGACACATCTGGGGCATATCTGGAGCTGCCAGGTCTATGAACACGACGCCCCCAGAGCCTCCATCAGTGAGTGTCAGGGGGTGACTAAAACCAGGGCACACGCACTTACCCAATGTGAAGCCAACATGTTTAACAAAAAATGCCATCCAGCCCAAATAGTCCATGGTGAATCCAATTACAAGGGCACACAGAACTGTGGGCAGTCTTGCATGTCGGGCCTGGGGGGTGTTTGTTGCGGGGGGCGGGGGACGTGCGCACCATTCTCATTCACTAGGGCACAGCTGAATTCCTCTGTTTGCTGTGTCCTCTCCACCGGACGCCTCCTCTGCTGGCCCCCACTGGACTCCTGCCATCTCCCTGTGGGCTGCTCCTCTGCCTTCTCTCCCACCTGGCGTCCCTTTGCAAAGGGAGCCTTTGCAGGGAAAGGTACAGCTCCCAGAGTGAGAAGTTTAACCTATTTGCAGGGGAGGCTTCCATCTTTCTGTCTCTCCTTTTCACCCTTTCCTCTTTCAGCAGGATGATTTCCTGTGTCCATGTGGTCCTCAAACACCTGCTCACCCCCACAGCACAGCGTCTCTCTGGGTCATCACTTTCCTGGCCCGTTGGCCAAACAGGAATCTAACCCAATTTATAAGGTCAGATAAGGTTAGGACCGCCTTTGCTGTTCCCTGCTGCCAGTCCTAGGTCGCTGCACACGGCCCCATGGCACCGGACACCTGGAGGGGGGCGGGGGGGATGCACTCATTCACGGCAGCAGGTCCGTCCTAGCGTAAGTAAGCTCAGGTGCCTCCGAGGCAAGCTCGTGTGGCTCCCTGCCCCTCAGTCCTCCACTTGAGAAGGAACAGTTCTTGATGACCACCTTGTGCCTGTTGTACAGAGGCTCAAGTTCAGGGCAGGTGGGAGTCTGATGGCCGTCTAGGCCAGCTGCCCGTCAGCCCCTCCTCTTTAGGTAAAAAGCCACAGCATTTGCTTGGCCCCCCCAAGTCCTCAGAGGTTACAGATCTCAGCCTTTCCCCAGCACACCTGGGTGACAGGCTGACCCCAGCCCCACCACGAGCCTTGGTGCAGATGAGGCCCCAGCTCGCCCAATGCCCAGCCCATGGGCCAGATCGCCTCCCTCCAGCCCCCACCAATTCAGAAAGAGGCTTGCAGTGCAGTGAGTGAGCAGGACGTCACAGGTCATGACTAATCTGCTCTCATTTATGGAAAGCTCTAGTATTCTCATCGTTACCGGAACACTGCCGAGTCCCTCACAACATGGCATAACCCCGTGCTGAAGCAGGGTGCTCCAAGGACTCGAGATGGGCTGCTGCCAGGTGCTTTCCTCCCCAGCCACTACCAGAGATGTCCTAGGAGTCGAGGCAGGATCTGACAGTGAACCTTTCTGTGATGACATTCCTCGTGCCCAGGGGACATCTCCCTCTTTGATCTGGATTCCTGCTCTGAGCTGCAACCTGTCTGGAGTTGGAGATGGAGCCTCCCTTTCCAGAGCTGGGTCCTCTGGCCCCTTCTTCTCCACCTTTCTTCTTGTCTTCTTGCCCTGGTACCCAAGGATAAGGTGCGGCGACAGTGGGCTGTCCACAACGTCCAGTGGTTCCACGAATGGGGGGACGTGGTTGGCGCTGCTACCTTCCTTCTGTCCTCTTCTTCCTGAGATAGTCCATGGCTGCACGCTCAGCAGACGTTTGCCTGACTGACACTTGTCAATGGGGAGCCTTAACTCAGCATCTTCCAGCCTGTCTAGCCTTTTAAGCAGCCTTTCTCCATGTTCTTCCAAAAGGTGTAGGGTGCTCCCCAGTGCGCTGGGTTGGTGGGAGGAATGCAGGGGTGCAGAGCTCACTGGTGAGTGGGGGCTCGCACGTGCAAGGCCATGACACTCAACCATCTCACTGGAGCTTTATTTAAGCACGTTGTCTTCCCCGAAAGAGGGAAACTGAGGCTCAGTGATAGGAAGACACTTGACCAAGGCACGAGCCCAGTAAGCCAGGATCTGAACCCTGTTCGGATTCTACAGCCCAAGCTCCTCCCACGCCTTTCAGGGTCGCAGGGAGGCTGAGGTGTCACATGTGGTGGAGTCTATTACGGGGACTGGGTCCACCCTGTGGGTGGCGTCGGGACATTTTCCTCCCGGAGGCACCACTCTTGTGGATCTCTGCAGCAGCTTGCACTGACCGGGCTTTGTCCGCGTCTGTGAGACTGGACGGCCCCAGCAGCCGTGGCCCCGGATCTCTGGGGATGGGACCAAAGCTCCCTCGGCCCTCTGTCCCTGTGCTAGAGTAATCTTTGGGGGGTTTTGGAGACTGGCGCTTAAGAGCCGCTGCCATTTATCAACTGGGGACCACGAGACACGCCATTCCTCCAGCCTCCGCGAGGGGCACTGCTCCCGCCCTGTCCTAGATGAGGAGACAGAGGCTCCGGGAGGTGAAGCCACTGAGCCCACGGCACTGGACTGTCAGTAGGGTTGGAGACGCAAGTACTCACAAAGGGAGGCTGGCTCTCCTGTGTGAGCAGAGGGCCTGTGTCTGTCAAGCTGCTCCCAGTAGGGAAGTCAGAGCCTGCTTCCCTGGACCCTGGAGGAGTGAGTGCCCCTGGCTGTGAAGGTCAGCATAATGGTGACTTTTCCCCAAGGCCCGCTTTCAGAACAGTCAGGGTTGTGGTGGCAGCCTTCTCCCCCAGGGGAGCCCTGCAGGGCTGGAGGAAGGCTGTGACAGTTGGGGTGACTCTGGCTGGGCCCAAGCAGGCTAGAATCAGCACAGAGGAGCCAGGATCTTCAGCCACTGGAAACAATCTGATCACGGCCCTGCTTTGAGATTTGCTATTTGAATGTTCAGGGCCAGAAAAATGAAAAATGAATGGGCAGTCATATCTGGTAAACTCAGAAGTCAGGGGATCTCTTGGACTGACATGGGGGTTCCCACTCCAGAATCACAGACACCTTTCCCAGCATGACGCTGGGGCAGAATGTGGCTGAACGTAATGTACCCAAGGGAGACCATTCTACTGTTTCCTCTCAAGGATGATCTTGGGCAGTGGTGGGGAGGAAGGATGCAGCAGCCAACCCTACTCATGGGAAGTCTGGTTTGGGGAAGGTGGAGGCTGGCAACCAAGTAGAACACTTCAGTCCCAAATGCTGTACAAAATGATGATTGTGGTGGTAGTGGCGATAATGATACGGATGGGCTGATGAGAATGACGGTATGGTGATGATGATGGGGTGGTGGAGAGGATGGGGATGATCAGGATGGGATGATGGGGATGATGGAGATGATGGAGATGATGGGGATGATCAGGATGGGATGACGGAGATGATGGGGTACGATGGGGATGATGGGGGGGATGATGGGGATGATGGGTGCTAGACAATGTGCTAAGCAGTACTTGTTTATTATCTTGTCTAATCACACTGGGATTTTCTATCCTGAAAATAAGGAATACTGTTAGGCAGGCACTATTTTTCTGTTCGTTTGTTTTAAGTAGGCTCCGTGCCCAGCAGGGAACCCAATGCAAGGCTTGAACTCACAACCCTGAGATCGAGAACTGAACTGAGATCACGAGTTGGATGCTTAACTGGCTGAGACACCCAGGCGCCCCAGGCAGGCTCTACTCCGAACCCCATCTTATAGATAAGGCATCTGAGGCTTGGAGAGGTGGAGTAACTTGCCCACGGTCACAACACTAGGAAGAGGAAGAGTGGATAGAGCTGTCGAGGCAGAAGCAGCCAGGGTCCTGCCTGGGCCAACAGCATCAGGAGAACGCAGACTAGCCAAGGCAGGTCTGAAAGGCATTTCCCCCTCAGCAGTTTTCTAGGTACACGCTAGGTAGCATCATGGAGATTAAATTTCAGAAAGCCCCGCGTCCCTGTTGCTGGTTTAGGAAGCTGCGGAATAGGGAGAAGTCTTGGATAATAATTACACTGGGGTCTTAGTAATCTTGTCTTAGCAGTAGGGTCCTCCACCCCATTCTTCTATGTCAAGTACACAGAGCCCCTTGAGGTAGGAGTGGGCCTGTGGAAGAGCCCAGGAAATGCTGTTCATCAACCATGTGTCCACCTGTACCAGCAAACCTTAATGGGAAGCTGTCCCATTAGGCCTGAGCTTGGTCCCAGCCACTTCGGAAGATTGACCTCATCTGTAGACAGGAAGCTGCCACCCTGAGGCTCTGCTGGACCTTGGGACGTCCCTTCCAGCAGTACTTGCCACGGACTTTTACTGTTCTAAGTCACTCACTCGCTTCTCTCTGGGCAATGTCCCTGATCTGCTGAGTGGGTCTCTAGGAGCCACATTCGAACTGCATGTTTAGCTGAGTGGACAGAACAACACCTGATCCAAGCCAGGTCAATCAGATGTTCTCTCATGGCAATTAGGAACCAGATGTGAGAGAGAGAAGGAAAGTCAGGCTCTGTGGCTGGATGAAGCTGTAACATGTAAACGTGGGAGCTGCAAGGTGTTCCTCTTCCCCTCTGTGAGCTGAGAAGTCTAGAAATCTGGTCTGCAGAGAGCGAGAGGGGGGTGTGGCAGATATATGTGGAGAAGGACTGACTCGAGATGGAAAGAAATCCCGCCTGCTGTCCAGGACCCGACTCGGAGGGGATGTGGGTACTGGAGGAGAGGGCGGGCTGAGATTTCTCAGCTGCCTGTGAAGCCACAGCAGCCCGAGGACAAGGTTGAGCCAAAGGCCCAGGGACTGCTGCCCACTGTTTTCTCTCAGAGGAGCCTGAGCTCCTTGGGTAGCCTCCTTGTCCAGACTTCAGTGTCTGTTGCTGAAAGCAAGGCAAGAGACAGCATCTTTGGGGCAAGCCCACATCAGAAGCTCGGCACATCGTCCAACTAGGCTGACACAGGAGGCAGAGCAAGCCGGAGCTGGGGAGACCAGACCAATGGGTGGGTAGGGGCGGGACATGAACCTGGAGATTCCTGGGCCTTGGCCACAGGGGTGGAAGGAAGGCAGCGAGACCCTCCGAGAAAATCACCCTGAAAACAGCCACTCTCACATTGCACTTCGGTTAAAGGGACCCCTCACCACCAGGACTGCCTCTAGACCACCTCCCATCTCTTGAAATGCTGCATAGTTTGGGGTTCAGAAGGTGGCTCTGTACCCTGGCAAACCTGGGCCATCTGCTAGAGTCCTCTGATTGTCTCAAAATAGGAAAAGGGTCTCTTTAAAAGCTCTGATTTGGAGGTAGCAGGCTGGGGAATCTGCCGCCATGACTCTACTTCCCTGGGGTCTCCCTAAAGATCAAAGATTCCACTGGCTAAGAACAAGGAAACCCCACGCATGGAAGCACTGCATCGCCCACCCTCCTGGGCACCCTGGGACGCTTGCGGGGCCGACTGTCTGCAGCAGCCTCTTAGACGGGTCCTTCCCACAGTTCCCTGTCACCCTGGAGGCCAGCCACGCCTGGCTCCTCTGTCCCATGATGACTGAACTGCCATTTGGGGACTTTCCTCTTCACCCCCCCCCCCACACCCCTGCATCCCCTGCCAGCTGCCAGGAGTTACCACCGAGTGAAACTCTCAAAAAAGTCAAAATTCCCAAGCACAAAGCTCCACCTATGAGCTATGTGTATCCAGGGAGCCTCATCATGTAGAGCTGGGGCTCCTGCTGCTCAGAGGCTGAGACACAGGCCCAAGGTCACAGAGAGCTGGCTGTCCTGACCCCAGGCCTCTCCCAGAGCTGCTGGCAGCTTCGGGTAGCCAGGCCGCAATGTTTCGATGGAGAGGCTCACCAAGAGCTTCGGAGACCGGGGCACATCACCGAGTGATATAATCGCCTCTCCTGCAGGGACTCAGAAGAGCCGGACTGAGCATCCCTGGGCCACCTCCCATCCCGGCACACGATTAGGGCCTTGCAGCCTCTTCAGACCCCGAGGCCCCTCCTTGAGGGCCCAAGGTGGTCCTCTTCACCAATGTCCCTGGGCTGCTGCTTAACCCTCGCCTCTACCGGAAGCCACCACGGACCCCGCAGTCTGACTCGGGGACCGTGCTAGACACTCCCATGGAGAGCGGCACAGCTTCAGGACCCTCTGCAGACCTGGTATCATCGATTTGTTCCGTCTCCCAACCCGACCAGGAGCTGCCACTAGCTCCCCTGTGCCCCGCCCCCCCGCCGGAAGGGGAAACAGCTCTGCTTCAGAGGGGGCCGTCACTCGGCCTCTCCCATCCCCAAGGATCCCTCTGCCTCCTCCTCGCCTTTGCGTCACCTGTGTTTCCGGCCTGTCCCTCCCTTGTGTGAGAGTGGCGCTTCCTCACATACAGCTGATGTCGGGCTAGACAAGACGGATGGCCGAGGGCTTTGGGATGAGCTCTGTGACATGCTTTCATATGTCACCTCTTAAAAACCAATTAGTAAATGTTTCTGATGAACTCTTTTTTTTTAAAAGAAATGTTAATTTTTTTCTGGGTGTAAAAGAAACATGTACCCATTGTGGCAGATATGGAGCATATAGAAAAATAAGGAAGAACATTCATTCAGTGGCCCTAGAACTCAGAGAGAACCGAGATGAGCGACATGACATGCTTTTGTACATACATATGTGTTCACCTCTTATCATCCGTTTTGTTCCTATTTTTAAATATTTCATTTAAAATGAACTCTTAGGCTAAGATTTTTGTTCTCATGTCAGTGCCAAATCAGGCATAAAAAGAAGCACCTGTTAGCTCTTGCTGATGGGCCTAAAATATTCTCTTCCCTCTTGAGTTTCTGAGAAGCCTGAGGTTTGCTCGAGGCTAGCCTAGGGCAGTGTCCACAGTCCCTACTTTCCAGCTCATCAAGCACATGCTGAAAATGCCTCTTCACGGCCGCCTGCCTTCTCTCCTTGGGAAATCACAGTTCAATATGGGGTCCTCCTTCCACTTTTGTCCTCAACCCAGGACACTGAGGGGAGAAAGGTGCAGGTTGGGACATGAGGTAGAGTCTTAAGAGAGGAGGGGGCCCGCCCTCACCCCCCCCACCCCTGGCCCAGTGACTCTGGCCTCAGGTTGTTGAGGGCGCTGACCCGGGACCACCACCCTGTCCAAAGACAGGGGAGGGTCTTTACAGCAGCCAAACCAACCCTTCCCTGATCTGGCCACCTCATGGCTGGTCTGTTCCCACAGGTCCTGTGGCCTTGCTGGGGCTGAGACAGATGAAGCGACAGAAGGATGAGAGTGGCAGCAGGAGGCCCCCTTCGCCCCATGAGCCCTCGAGCACAGTCCTAGCAAGAACAGGATTGGGGGGCTGCCATCCCTTCCTAAGTCCACTCTGCGGAAGAGCAGCGCAAAGTGTCCCCAGGCCCTGTGGGCTCCATCACAGGAGCTCATTAAGGTCACCACTCGAGGGAAGTACTGGGTGCAGCCTGGGTTCCGGCTGTCACTCAAGCCTTCAGGCCCCAGGGTGACACGGCTGTGGGTATGATCTCAGAGAAGGCAAACTTGCAAGACGAGACCAAATGACCCTGCACTCGGTCAGACAACTGGAACCCTCCTGCCTGCCCAGTCACAGTGGCATAAAGGGTGACTGAGCTGGGCCTGCCGACCAGTGGAGGGTCATGTGCTGGTGGCATGCGTCACTGGCCTAGGAGCTCCCTGTCCCTCATGCTGGTATTTGGCTCCATTTCTCTTCCTGGCCTAGGTCAAGAGTGTCAGCAGGGCCGGGGCCCTGGTGGACCAGTCAGTTGCGGGTTGTGACCCCTAAGCTTCGGGGCTGTGGGGCTGCCCCTGCCCTAGCCGGGCCTCTGGGGACTAGAGAAGCCAGGACCTCTTCATCACACCTCATTCCTCTGGGGGGGGGGGGTGGGAGGAGGGGCTCTCCTGCGCCACTGGCTGTGGTCCTGAGGTCACTGTCTGCCCATGCACGCGTAAAGGGGTAGAGAAGGCTGTGTTCCCACAGGCTCGGTCAGGACCGGCTGATGGCACCTCTGAGAAGGGAAGCTGTGCTTTGTTGAGTGTTTTGGAGGCTCTGGAAGAGGAAATCTGTTCCCCTTTGTAGAGCAAGAGCAAAGTGGCCTGGGCGTGAAGGGAGGCCTAGGGGGGCTGAGCACTGTGTGGGTGAAGGTGAGGCAGGGAAGCCCTATGAACTGTGGTCCCTGAGTTGTGTGGGAAAGAGTGGCATTTAGCAAAAGTTTCCAACGGCCATGAGGCAAACCCTCCCCTCCAGCTCTCCCACGGGCTCTTCAGGAAAGTCTCAAACGCTCACATGCATTTGAGGGAGTGGATTCTTTCTGGTGGACACGGAAAGAGGCTAGTGCAAGATGGAAATGCAGACTGGAGGCCTGGCCAAAGGAGTTAGAGGCCAAAGTGGGCAGCTTGGGTCTTGGACTGGAGGGCTCATCCTAGCCCCATGGGCATCTTCCAAAGCAGGTGGTCTGCTCCCCTCATCGGGCTAGGATCCCAGAGAATGAGAAACATGACGTTCCCCCTGCCGGCTGCCGGAGACGGGGCTGGCCACCTGCATGGGCGAGCCAGCTGGGAGACCAGTTCTTGTGGGAGGTCCCACCCAAAAAGCACTTACTAGAACATTTCAATGGATAGTAAATCGAATGCCAAGTTCTAAGTGAAAGAGAAAAGAGAAATGCTGTATGTCACAGGGCTCGCTACTGGTTGAGCAGAGCACCCTCTATGCAGCAGGAAGCCCCTCACTGTCTCCCTTCCTGGTGGCTCTGCTCTGGTCACGGGAGCGCGTCAGGAGCTGCTTGCTGCCCTCAGCGACTAGCATGGTGTCTGGCAGGACGCAGTGGCTTCCTACATAGGCACGAACTGAAATGAATGAGGGAACGAACGAACCAGTGGGTAAGTTCTGGTCTGGATCCTGGCAGCATGCAGAAGTTTCCCCCCACTGTGTCCCCCCACTGGCCTGGGGCCAGGGGACACTGGCTTGCCTATAAGCCCCGTTTGTCACGATCTCCCTAGGAGTCCCCTGACGGATGCTGACACAAGTCAGACTTTTACTCATCAGATCTGGAGTCCACCCTAGAGTCCACCCTCATTGCCACAGCTGGGCTGGCCCCAGGGCGCAGGCAGCGGGGCCCACTGGCCCGAGCAAGCTAGACAAGAACAGAGCAAACGTCCCTCCGGGAGTCCTACAGCAGGGACAGAGGGAGCAGTTTCCAAGGGCTCACAGTGTTTGTCCTCCCCCTTTCCAGCCCTCCATCTAGGCTCTCACAGACAGACTGACCAACGGACGTGGGACCAGTCCCTGTAGCTGTCACCATGGCCTCTGGATGGAGCCAGGAGCACAAAGAGGGGGACTCAGTGGTCAGGAGGATGTGGATTTGGGTCAACCCTGCCCTATTAGAGGAGAACGAAGCAGGACAGGTCACCTCACCTCTCAGAGCCTGCGGACACTGTGAGTCACCGCTGTGTAGGGTTCTTGAGGATTTGGTGAGGCCAAGACAGGGTCTGGCGCACAGGGGATGCTCGACAAAGATCACTTATGATCTATCGTTTACGTCCCTCTGTCCTGTGAGGATGTCCTGGGTGGGTTTATCTCCTCTCTGGACATTTTATGATTATGGGGACTGATAAGACAGGAGGCTTCAGCACTAGAGGAGAAGTGAGGAGTGTGGAGAGAGAGAGAGAGTATGTGTGCGTGTGAGTGTGAGCACGCACGCACGTGTGTGGGTGAGTACATGTGTGAGCTGTGTGTTGAGCATGCGTGCACATGTGTGGGTGTGTACATGTGTGAGCTGTGTGTGAATGTACGTGCGAGACTGTATACCCACATATGTGTGAGTACACGAGCACACGTGTGTATGAATGTGTACACACACGGGGCATTTCTTAGGCAACGTGTGCACACACACGTGGGAGACTGTGTGTATAAGTCTGTGCGTGTGTAGAGTGTACATAACTGTGGGAGTGTGCACACACGCCCCTGCACGCCACTGGAGGGGCTACTTCAAAGGACAGTGCAAATCCGCTTCTGCAGCTTTCCGAGTCAGTGGATTTCTCCCCACGTCCCTCACACCCTGAGTCGCCACGATGCCCCTTCACCTTTGGGGGCACCATAGCTATATGGGTGCTCCCCGTTCAGAGCCCATGAGTGCGTGGGGGACATGCAGTGGGTGGATTCCTGAGCAGGAGGCCCCACTCCGGGTGCAAAAGTGCTCACCACAGGAAGCCAAACCCTGGGCTGGGATCCACTTCACGGTCACGGTGCCCAAGGCCTGAGGCCACGCGGGTGTAACACTCTCAGACCCCAGCAGGCGGAGCCACGTGCCCATCTCCACACCAGGCCCATCTCGGGCTTCTGGTTTTGAGAAGCCACATTTCAGACCAAATCTGCTCGCAGGTCTCCTCGGCAGCTCAGCCTGAGGAAGAGGTGCCGGCCTCAGGCTCCTGGGCCAGCTCTGGGCCGGACAATGAGTTGGGCTGCTCAGAGCATGGGGCTGGGACCCCCACCCCACGCCCATCCTGCTCTTCCACCCTCCAGTCTGAGCGGGCCCTGCCCCTGGGCCGAGGAGCCACAGAGCAGCCTCCCCAGCCTGGGCCAGTGAGGGGCAGTGGGGGTGGGGCTGGTCCCTGCCCAGAGCCCTGAGTGCCACCCTGGGAGAGAGGCTGAGCTGAGGCCACACTCACCTTTCCAGCCCTGAAGACATCTCTTCACTAAACTCTGAGCTCTCACTACTGCCTGGAAAAGGAACACAGATCAATGAGCGTGGCAGCCTCACAGAAGAGCGGCCAACCCCACAGGAGTCCGTTCTCCTGGGTCAGCAAGCCCAGGGCCCTGAGCTCCACAGACATGCGGGAGACACGGCTTTCTGACCCCGGGGGGATCCGTGTGACTGGGGGTTTTGCTGCTGCCACTTCTCACTCGCTCTCCTGGGATGGTCAAAAGAAGTCTCCCCTACTGTTCCCGGTAGGTCCTCCACCCTTCCCACTGCCTCCTGCCCACCCCTGACCCCGCAAGGCTGCTCCTGGCTATGCACTGGCCCGCCAGGCCCTGCGCCCCTCAGCCTCCATGTCGGCCTGGCCTGGCCCTACCACAGCCTCCCTCCTGGACCAAGTGAAACCAGTGCTAGAACAAGCCTCATCAAGTGAGGACACGGGCCAAATGAGCACTTCTTTTCCCAAGGGCCAGGACTGTCACAGTAACTGCCTGGCATAAGACAGAAGCCTTGCAGAAGTGGCCCCTTGCCTCCTGGCCAGCATACACAGGAGAGAGGGTCCATCTCCCCCAGCTGGCCCTCTGGGGCGGACTGGGACACCTGCTCGCCAAGGCCCGGCTCTGGCCGCAAGGACACCTCTCACGGCACAGGGCCCAGTCCTCTGTGCTCTCCCTCAGGCCTTGGCACTGCCTCGCTTTGGCCCTCTGCGGGCCACCTTCTGGCACCGACTCTGGGCAGGGGGAGAGGGGGAGGGAGGAGGTCTCAGGTCCCTCGGGAGTCACCGGGTGACGAGGGCTCCAAATAGGGCACACGCACGCATGGTTTTCAGCTCCATACAGAAAAGTGTCTGAGTTTTCCAAGAAGAGGAGCGGAGAACCAAACCGCCTGCTGATCCCTGTCTGGATACTGGAGAGTACTGTGTCTGACTCAGTGTTCTGAGTCAAGGCTGGGGGCTCAGGCACAGCTCAGCAAGTTTCCTGGGATGTAAAACAGCTGCCCTGCTGCCCCGCTGAAGGCTTTGGGGCTGGCGTTTCCCAGACTGGTTCCTCGGAACCTCCTCC
Source organism: Lutra lutra (assembly GCF_902655055.1). Taxonomy (NCBI): domain Eukaryota; kingdom Metazoa; phylum Chordata; class Mammalia; order Carnivora; family Mustelidae; genus Lutra; species Lutra lutra. The sequence continues at coordinate 87,597,426 of NC_062290.1, read as the reverse complement.
CCATCCCTACCTCATTCCAGAATACTCCAAGGAAAAGGGTCCCATGACCAGACTGGGAGAACCTGCAGACTCTACCGCCTTTTTGGTGATCCATAATGCCCATCGGCACATTCAAGGCTCTGCGAACAGACCTGCTTACCTGGTTCAACCCAGCCCTTCCCCACCATACTGACCCCAGAATTCTCTCCAGCATACTGACACCTATGAACCATGGGCTGCACTGTCCTGAGCTGTCATAAACCCCTGACTGGGTCCAGTGAGGATGACTTCCTCCCAGGCCAGAAGGGAGACATAGGCCTTGCTTGTCACAGTCTTTCTGGCAGTGGGAGAGAGCTGTCCCCTCCCCCCCAGTGATAGTGACTCAGAGACCTCCCTCATTTCGCAGGTATGCAGGACCTGGGATCCCCGCCCTCCCCGCAACTTCCTCCCGGGGTTCATGGGCCCCCAACCAGACCTCACGAGATCAAACCCCTACCCTGGTGACTCCCTAAGCCGCCACCAGCCCTGGGAGGGCTCCCTGTGAAGGGAAGCAGACAGACACACAGACACACAGACTACGGAAACACAGGCACGGCCAGTGGACAGTGTACTTGTCTGATGGTTGTCATGATAGGTGATCTGGGCACTACAGGGGGACAGGCCTGTGACCAGAGCACAACAGTGTCTTAGCTTTGACTCAGCCTCTCTCCATCCTGGCCTCAGCGATTCGGCTTGTGTTCCTTCCATGGACACAAGTACCATTTCTGGCTCTAGCTCAAACACGCAATTTCATCCCTGAGGATCAATTTTTCATCCTCCGAAACTCTGGCTTCTCAGTGTGAAGACAAGTATACAAGAAGAACCCGGTGGCCCGCCCCGCTGCTGTCCCCAGGCAGCTTCACCTACTGCTTCCCCTACTTGGCTTTGCACACTGGGGCTTGTGGTGCCCCCAGGACAGAAGGCCCCCTGGGGCACAGCCAGGCTTTGGCAGCTGCCAACCAATAACAGCGGGTCTCAGGTGTGCATCCGGCGGCTCCTTCCACCTGCCTGCTGCGCTCGGAGCACCCAGTGGAACCCCGGAGACCAGGAAGCAGAGGCCTCCCTGGCTTGGGCGACTGCGGTAGGGAGCCCTTTCTGCAGGGGGTGGGGGGCCACCGGGCCCTGCACAGTGACAGAGACAGACACGGAGCACACACCGGACTGTGGCCCGCCCGCTGTCGTGTGCAGGCCGGAGACGCTTACCTAGGGAGAGTCCATTGGTGATGGCAGAGGAGGAGGTGAGGGCGAGGGCCCTGCGGGGGCTGCGGGACTCTAGGACACTGTCGTCCAGCAGGTGCCTCGCTTTCTCCGATGGGAATGTCGCACTTTTACTCTCAACTACACTCAACTGACACATCATACTGGAAAATGGAAAGGAAGAAAGAAGGCAAAGCTCCTTATCTGTGGCATAACAGCGAGCACACCTGCACGTGCCCGGGGGTCCTGAGCAGACGGTGCAGCTGGAGGAAAAGGACTTCCGCCCAGAAGCATGGTGCAAGTCCAGGCTCTGCCCTAGCTCATGGTGTGACCTTGGGCAAGTCGCCTCCTTTCTCTGAGCCTCAGTTTCCCCATCTGTCAAATGGGGACTAATGATACTTGCCCTGCGTCTCTCGGGAGGACGACAAGGCTCAAGTGAGCGGACAGTGCTTGCGAACGATGCAGCCACACAGGGAAAGGGGCGGCGTGACCTGCGGCCAGCATGCCTGGCTCTGGAGCCACACGTCTGATCCAGATCCTTGTGTCAACCTTGCTCACAGCTGCAAAGTACTCCACCCGACTGAGTCTCAGAGGACGGCTTCTCACAAAGTATGAAGACAGCACCCACCTCGCACGCCTGCAGGGGCTCAAGGATGTAAGGCACGGCAGGCACATGGCGGAGCATCTAACCAGGGCAAAGCCCGAAACACTCAGAGATGACCCTCCCCCTCCGGCCTGTGAGGGACCCCAGGGCCAGCTTGAGCTGCCTGAGTCTTGTGTCTTAGTGGAGGAAGAAAGGAAGGGAGAGAGGGACAGAGGGAAGGAGAGGAGGGAAGAACAGAGGGAGGAGGGACCCAGCTGTTCAAGAGTCTGTGCCCAAAACCCTGGGGACACAGGCCCGGCCATGATGAGGCCAGAAGGGACCTGGGTACCCCCACCCCCGGGTGTCAGTCCCATATGGCCGGGCAAACCAGCAGCAGGCTCACTGCCCTTCGGGCTTTCTGAAACAACGGGCGAAAAGAGACCCTGAGCCCCAACACTGGCAGGTGCCTGTGCCTCGAGACATTTGGTGATGTCCTGGATGACAGTCATGATGTCCAGTGGACTCTGGAGTTTCCATAAGGGAGGCACTAACTGAGCTTGGGTAAAGCTTCTGGAATCCCACCATCGTTTCCCTGCACTTCCCTGCACTTCCCCGTGTGCTTCCTCCATCAGCTCCTGAACCAGTGATGCTCGCCACCGGTACACAGGCTGTGCTGCCCCAGCCGCCCTCCCAACTCCTCTGAGCCCGTGTCATCCTGGGGAGAGGGCACCTGCCAGGGATACCGAGAGCACTCAGCAGACGGATAAGGGAGCCCCCCAGTGGGCAAGCATTCCCAGCAGCCCTAGAGCCCATGTCCCACACTCAGCCCAGTCTGGAGCCCACGGCAGGTGTTGGGGGGCGCGGGGAGATGCTCAGTCACCCACTTGTTTCCCAGGCTGTGGCTCTTCCTGTGTCTCGGGACAGGGGGTGTGGGGAGGCTGCCAGCAACAGACGCATCAGGACAGGTGGGCCGTCGGCTGAACCTCGCAGAGCTGGAGCCGGCGGAGGGGCCTGTGAACAGAACAGAGAGAGAGAGAGCAATGGTCAGGGCAGGCTGGGGAGGCTCAGAGGTGGTGGCCCCGGTGGGGTAAGGCACTAGGCCCGGCTGACGTAAGCAGGACAAGGTTCACAGAAGCCTCGAGGCTTTCTACTCATGAGACACGGACCCCTCACTGGCAGGATAACTAGCCTCTGAACTGTCAAGATGGCTGGTGTCCTGCTGCACATGGTGCCCCTGGACCAGACAGTGCCACTGGCTAATACAGCCAATGTGCGGATGGAGGTGGGGGGCGCAGGCGGGAGGCAGGCATGGGGACTGGCAGCCTAGCTTGGTCTCCCCACGGCAACATTTCTCCAAGGCACCCAGCTGGGTGGCAGAACTGAAAGCTCACAGTGTATCTCCTGAATCGAAGTCCAGCGTCCGTGCCCTGTGCCCCCGTGGCCACTTTCTGTTCTCTGCTCATTCAGCCAAAGGGGATAGGGGGCTTCTCGGGGAGGCAGTGGCTTTCCTGCGGTAGGCCATGGCTAGGGAGGCAGGGGCTGAGACGCCAGGCCTATCCATTACTGGCTGATGACCTCGGACAGGTCATTTCACTTGATCCCTGAGCCTCAGGTTCCTCTTCTGGAAAGCAGGAGTAACTCAGCTGACCTTGCAGGCAGTTGGGAGGTCATGAGGTCACGTACGTGGAGTCTCACAGACAGTGCTCCTACTTGTTTGATTCTGGTAATTATTGCCATGTCCTCCTCAGCCTTAGCCATGGGGTCAGTGGGAGGTCACGAGAGCGGGGTGGGGGGGCTGCTGGGGCCACAAACTGCACTGGGTGCCGAGTGTGGAGACTGAGGCAGAACCCTTTGTGCGGCCACGTCCTGGGCTATACAGTTGGAGGGGCAAGGTCCTGACCACTACTGTGGTAGTGGGAAGGGAAGTCTTGAAGGGAGGGGACCCCAGATGCTAGTCTAGCCTTAGCTACCCAGGACAGACGCTGGAAGTTAAGAGCCCGCGCTTCCACAAAGGAGTTGGCGGCTCCCTGCACAGCACATCGACACACAGCGAGCCGACAGGCTGCTGCCCAGCCACACGGGCGAGCTTCCCTGCAGGGCCTGTGAGGTCCACGCAGGGCTTCAGACCCTCCACCACAAGACGCCGCAGATCCACACGGGGCCTAAGGGCTCCCTGTCCTCCAGCACGCCTGACTCATCCCCATTTTCATGTTCTAAATACTAAGCCCTGTTCCCAGCCTGTCACTGAAGAAAGCCTAGCTCCCTCCTGGTACTCTGGAAGGTTCAGGAGGCAGGCGAACACACCCCGTCCGGGGCACAGACTTCCCGCTCCCCGCCGTTGGCTCACCTCTGCCTCCCGTCCACAACCCACAGGGCACACACACCTCCTCCCTCAGACCCCCGCGCCCCACCACCAACCCCTCTGTCCTTGAGCCCCTTGCGCAGCTTGTGGCCCTCTCCCTTTCAAGCAATGCTGCTCTCTCCTTCCATGAGGAAGCTGTGGCTGTCGGGTCCAGCCTGCGACTGTCACCGGTGGCCGCACCCACACGTGGCTCCCTGCTGGGCCCAGGGCTTGGAACTTGTCTCCTCCCGGTTCTACCTGCTCCCTCTGAGAACTCACGCCATCACCTCCCATTCTCTCCCCAGGCCCCTTCCCCAGCCCTCTAAACACACCCTTGTCTCTCCTTCTCTGTGAAATAAGGTCCCTTGGCCCCGTCTTCCTCCCAGCCGGTCGTGCCCCGTCAGAGGGCTGTTGTCCTCGCAGCTCTGCTACTGTCCTCCACACCCAGCCTTCAAGTCACTGAAATCTGGTTTCCACACCCAGTGACATTTCCATTGACCTCCTTTTTGTGAAACTAATGAACACCGTTGTCCTTCTCACCAGAGCCTGTGGCATCTGGTGCCAGTGACCAGTCCTTCTCGAAACATCATATGTCCTGGGTGTCTGGGTGTCCGGGTGTCTCACTCTCCTGCTTCTCTCCATGCATCTTCGCCACTGTTGCTCTGGCTCCTCCGTGGGCTGCCTATCCTCCAACCAGCTCTCACGCTTGTGTCTTCTACACACGCTTCCCTCTTTGGCTCCTGATTTTGATTTAATTTATCTCACCAGATATGCTGATGAGTCTGAAATGGACACTTTTCTGAGCCTGAAACCAATAGACCCAGGACGTTTCCATCTGAACTTCCGTAAGGTATCCCAAGTTCAGCTCAGTGAAGGCTGAACCTGGAGCCTCCTCCTCTATTTCCAACTCTGGACAGTCTGCCACCTGGCCTGGAAGGTGGGGTCATCTCGGCTTCTCCTAGACTGTGACTTGTCTCTTCTCATCTCCTCTTTGCTTGCCATACACAATCGCCAAGGCCCCCAGATTTTGCACATCTCCTCGCACCCATCACTCATGTCACTGCATGGTCTGAGTCCCCACACTTTATATTCTGCCTCTGAAATCCAAGGTGGTCCACGCCATCACCAGCCCAGTTCACCGGGGGATGAAGCAGAGGCATCTGGAGAGAAATGGGGTTTCTTGGGCCCATCCTGGAGGTTCTGATTTCATTGGCTTCAAGCGGGTCTGGCCATTGCTCTCCAGGTGGCCCGCACGCGCACCCCAGTGAAGACATTCTGCACAAAAGCTGGGACAAAAGCAAGCTCAGGCCTGGAGGAAATGTCTCGTGTGTCTGCCCCAGAGAAGAAAGGGAAGAATGGAGGCCGTCCTGGTTTGTTTTTGTTTTGCACTTATTGCTCAATAAGTGAATCCATGCGGAGGGCGGAATTCGCCTTGTTTATCAGTGGCATGGCCGCGGGATTACACTGACTGAGTCACCCTGGCTCCCACCATGGGTTCAGAAAGTGTTTTGTAAAGGTCAGCTTGCACTGCTCTGGCCCCTGTGGTTTGAACTGGAACTCGACTCCCTGTGCTGTCACAGTAATAATGACGGTGATAATCACGATCGAGTGTTCTGTGCCGGGGACCGAGGTGCGGGGCGTGCTGCCCTCCATGTCGGGGCTTCTCCCAGCAGCTCTGGTTCATAGATGGGAAAGCCAGGGCCCATTCAGCAGCCACGTGCTGGACTTGAGCCCAGGGGTCCACGGCTCTCCCAGTGGGGGCGGGACAGGGAGTGGGGGGGGGGCAGGTCTAGCAGTTCGAAGGTCAGGCGTTAAAACCTGAGGCAGAAAAAAACAGTGTCACACTTGAGGTGATCAGATAGAAGCGGGTGGCACTTCCTCTAGGAAGCGTGTGTTGCAAAAGGTCCAACTGCTACACTTGCAGGTTAAGGTGGAAAGGACAAACATCTACTGCGCGCCAGCTGCATGCCAGGCTTGTCCCAACACTCCAACATCCTATTTCATAAACTCGTAGGTAGCTGGCAATTTTACAGTCGCCATTTTAAAGAGACATCTGAGGCACATGAGGTCACGCGCTGGAGGGGTGCTGGCCTTGTTCCCTCAGCTGGCTGAGCGTGCTGGGCTGAGCCTAGAGAGCTGGACCCCCAAAGCTCTTCTGGTAACCTCGGTGGCTGTCCCACTCACTCCTTTCTCACCTGCCTCGAGGTGCTCCCCGCATCCTGGCTCTGACTCGCGTGTGCTGCTCTCCTAGGCCTGCGGATATGCCCTTGGTTTCTTCCGCTGGGCTCCTGATTCTCCCACCAGGACAAGGCCCAGATCCGCCTCCCTCTTCTCGCTGCTTTGCACAGCCCTGGGAGGCCTGACTGGCCTCAGATGGCCCTCAGCCCAGCCGAGGGGAAGGGTGGGAGGCCCAGGCAGAAGAAGCTGGATCTGCCTGGGTCCAGCGTCCAAGCCAATGCTGCTCTGGGTGCCCCGGGTCTCGGCCACTCCCACCCCCTGCATTGTTGACCAATAGCCTGGTCTGACGCTGAAGCAGAAGAATTTCCATTCAGTTGGGACTTCAGGATGGGGGTGGCTTCTCTGCCAGTAAGTGACGCTCTCGGCTACCGAAAGGCCTCACGTTCCGGCCCCACTAAGCCTGGGATGGCCACCACGTGACAGCACCGGAGACACGTGTCTTCTGGGGCCGTTTCTGAGCTGGGCAGCTGGCAAGTTTGTTTCTCCATGTCCCCTGGGGCAAGGGCAGGGGTAAGGGCAGTGATAATGAGCTGGGGTTCTGGCCTTGCTTTGTGGAGTGTGGTCCCTGCTGCCCGGCCCGATATGGCACGAACAGCTGGAAAAACTGACCATGTGGCTTGACTATGTCAGAGGATTGCTCTCTTTTTCCTCAGCATAATTTTTCCATGAATAATCTTTAAAGCTCTTTAAGTGGCTGTTTCTTTAGCAGTTTTATTGGAACATATGAGAACTGACAGTCTCTGTGGGGAACTAGATATCGTGTTGAAAAAAAAAAAATCTGGTTTTCATTACATTTCTCTCAAGAAACCAACAAGCTGCCCAACAGACCACTCATTGATTGGAAGAGAAAGAGCACAGGGCCTTCTAACAACGGCTTTGAGGTAGGCGGGAGTCGGGGTGATGAATGGTCCTAAGAACCCAGGATCCAGAGGCAGACGGACGTGGGCTCCGGTGTTAACGGCCACTTGCAGGCTGAGTGACCTTGGGCAAGTCACCTGGCACCTCTGAGCCTCATTCTACGTCTGCCAAACAGGAACAGTGGCCCAACCTGGCAGGCTCCCTGTGAAGAGGAAATGATACAGCATCCTTCCCTTCTTTCTGCAGCAAGTGTTTTCTGGCCCGGAGCCAGCCCTGAGCCACGTGCTGGTCAGCCACATTGGATTAGGGAGCTCGTGTTCTGCTTTCATGGGGTTTACAGTCAAGTGGGCGAGAAAGACAAGTATGCAGGTCATTACACCCGGGAGGGACACAGGCTTTGACCGGAGGACAGAAGAGAACAGATATGATAATAGCAGTGACTACACCAATAGGACACATGCCTGGATCGAAAGAAAGGTAACAGGTCCGTTCACAGCAGTCACTACACCAGTGGCATGACGACCATGTCAATGACGATGGTGGTAATGGTAGCAGCTGACCTTTGCACATCTGCGGGGGCCAGAAACTGTGCTGAAGGTTTCACATGGGTGCAATAACACGGCCTCCCAGGCCTGGTTGTAATCTCGACGCCACCATGTGGGACCTGAGGTTAGAAGGATTAAGGAGCTTGCCTGGGCAAGCAGCTGGTGAGCAGCAGAGCCATGAGCTGTGCATCCGAGAACACCGGAAGGTCGGAGAGGAGCTGGCGGGTCTGACATCCAGGCTGGCCCAAGCCGACGCCGTGGCGTATGCAGACGCAGCAGCAAAAGAGAAAAGACCCCGAGATGACAGAAAACAGAAGCTACTAGATAAACTGCAGGGAGCCAGCCTGGCAGAAGAGCTGAGGGCGGGGACTATGCCTGGGGTGGGGGTGGGGGTGGGGGTGGGGGGGGGTGGCCCAGAGTGGCAGGGCCATGGGCGGAGGCTGGGGTTTACTGAGAGAAAGGTGGAGAGATTTTCAGGAGGAGGGGTGATGTGCTCAGATTTGTACCCTACAAAGCACACTCTGGCTAAAAAAGCACATGGATGGGGCCGGAATGACAGGCTGGGAAGGAGAGATGAGGATGACAGGTGGGTAGGAGGTGGACCAGCAGGGGTACGGCGGGAGGGGGGCTCAGGACAGCCTCAGTGGAGGCTGCTGCTGTTCACTTAGGAAGCAGGCCTGTGGGGCTGATGGGAAGTTCAGACTGGGACTGATGTCTGGAGGCTGCTGGGTGTGGCGTTCAGGAGACAGATGGCACCGGGGACAGATGCATGCAGACAGGGGTGTGTGGAGCCCCAGGAGTGGGCAAAATTATCCAGAGTTGTAAACTCAGTGAGAACTGGGACAGAACCAGTGTCTGTGGAATGAGAAGAAGGGACAGGCTAAAAAGGAACCTGTGTAGATCCAGGGTCAACAGAACAAATATCTGAGACAAGTGTCATTGTAGATGCATGAAGAGAATGACCTTGGGCTTCACTTGTAAGTCTAATGGAAGGCGTTAGAAGCAATGCACTGATTTCCTGGGCAGCAGCCCCATCCTGGGCTGTCACCACTTCTCCCTCAGAGGCACCTTGTCTAGGTAGCACCCATCTTTGGGGCTGCAACACGCTCTCCTTCCCTTGGGTCCGGGTCTCTAGAGGGAGCAAGCTGGAGGGGCCTAGCCTACCACCTGAGTCGGATGGCCAGCGCCAGGAGCCAGCGTCCTCCTCTGCCCACCCATGTGGACCATCGCAGGCAAGACTGAAACGCTCCAGAAACAACTTTCCGCTCGACCAGATGGGTTTCTCGGGAGAAGGGAGAAACAGAGGCAAGAGCCGTTGAGCTGCCCCCTTTGCCAGTGGTTCGATTAGCGATGGAAGGGCTTCTGTTGAGAGGCAGGCCCTGTGCTGCTGGTGCACATGTCCTCAGTTCTCAGAGAGGGCAGTGACCCCCATCCTCGGGGCCAGGCCCTCCAGTCCCTCACTCTCTGGCAGCCTGCACTTGCCTTCACAACACCCATGCACTTGTAAGTAAGGAACGAGATGCAATTTCCTGTTGACCAGAGTCTCCTACCAGCAGCACCAGCTCAGGGAGGCGGGGGCTGTCCAGGCCCGAGTGCGCCAGGCGTGGGGTTCTGGCTACAGAGGGGTAGGCTCTGCAGAGGAGGACAGGGAGCCTCGTTCCCACGGGTTTCCAGCAGCATCCACGTCCCTGCTCTGGGTCAGCACTGCCCGATTGAAGCAGTCTGGCAGACAGCGGCCGCTCACGGGCTACTTTCCAAGTCTTGCACACTGGAAATTAATAGGAGGCAGCTGTGGCAGAGGGGACTCGGAGTCACAAGACTCGAGTTCCAGTCCAGCCTCTGCCTGGGCTGCCGGGAGCTCGGAGTCCAGTGCCTCTCTGCGTTGGAGAAGGGGAGTGGCCATGGCCGGATCTGAGGCTCCCGACGGAGTCATGGGAGCACATGGCGCACAAGGTGAAGGGAGTTGTGTGTTTCCTGGCTTCTTTACTGTGTGTGCTGCGAGCCCTGTGCCCAGACCAGGGCCCTCCCTGGGGCTGCCCTCTGGTACTCAGGGACATGGGGCCCTGCGCACAGAAAGTTCTCTCAGGCCAGGCTTCATGGGCGAGCCTGGAAGCCGGTCGCTGTTACATTCACACACATTCTTTGTTTCTCACACACGCAGCTCTCACGGGTCCTCGCCGTGAGCCAAGATCTGGCTCACACATCATTCAGAATGCCCCGCTTCATTTCTTCCTGAAAAACGGCATCTGATCCCCCTTCAACAGTGGTGAGGCCCAGAGGCTTTTTCCCTGGAGTCAGAGCAAGCAGCCCCGGGAAGCCACTGGTGCAAAGTGTGGAGCTGGGCCACAGCGGGGCAGAGGAGTGGGACCAAAGTGGGCTGGTGTCTCTGTTCCTCTGCTTGACCCTGATGTAGCAGGCTACTAAGAAGAGAGACGAGGAACAGAGCAGATGTGAACTCCCAGAGTGGAGAGGCAGACACGGGCTTCTCGGCTCTCGGGCGCTTCCCCCAAGCCCCTTTACCCATTCTGAGAATCAAAAAAAAGCTACGGCGGCGGGGGGGGGGGGGGGGCAAGGGGGAATCCCCACCCCCCGCCCATGCGGTACTCTCTTCTTCTGCTCACTACTCTCCAGTGGAGGGGGAGGACTCCACAGACCACCTGGGGAGCTTGACATATGTCCCTGGCAGCTGGGAGAGCCAGGCGACTCCTAGTGCCTTCCTCAGGCATGGGAGCCCACACGGCCCCAGCCAGAGGACAGCGGTGGCCACACCAGTGTTAGCTGCACTGGTAGGTCTGTCAGGGAAAGGTGAGGTGTGGCCTCCCACCGCCTCTGTGAGGAGTGCTGGCTTGGAGGTAGGGGCTTGCAGGAAACCAAGCCGCAAGGAGCCGGCCAGGTGCACAGACTCTGTGAAGGGACTGCTGTGGTCCCAGAATGGACGGGCGCCACGCCCCAGCCAAGGGACCCATGGGATCTCTGAAAAACCCATGAAGGTGCTCATGTGAGGACATCCGTATAGCACTTGTCACCCGAAGGGTCCAAGACAGCAGTGCCCACTGCTAAGACTGTGTCCTTTGCCCCATGCCCTGAGGTTAGCAAGCCAACGGAAACAGAAAGAGTCCTGGCGGGGAGAAGGGCCAAGCACCCCCAACCCTGACCATAAGAGATCAGTCCCCAGCCAAGGGCAGTGAAGAAGGTTTAATGACAAATCAGGTTTGGAGTTGTGATTCTTACACAGAACCGGCCTTCTAAGAGCCACGCAGGGACAGTATGTGACTCAAAAGTCTCTCTAGGAAAGGCCTGGATATGCCAGGTTTGTCATCCAAGGCAGCGATGATGGCACAGACACTGTACTTTCTCTGACTGTACTGCACAGACACAAAGGGCAATGGGGGCAGAGCCCAAGGTGCTTGGGACCCTCTAGGGCATCCTGCTTGTTCCATGCAGGGGATACAGGTGACCAGTCCAGACCCCCAGGCTCAGCAGTGGGCTCTGCTCCCTCCTCCATCCGAGAGATGAGGGGGTGAGTGCCCCACGACCTCCTCCTACAGAACAAGGCTCTTGGCCCTCGCCGCACAGGGTAGGTGTGAGGGTCCCGAGTCAACACACAGGGAATGCTTCCAACAGTGCCTGGCAGTGAGTACAAGCTCAAAGGGTCCCAGCCACAGCCACTGCCACTGCCGCTGCCATTGCCACCACCATCTCCATCACCTCTGAGCCTCTGTTTCCCTAGCATGAACCAGCACGAACCAGCTGGTGTGGTGGTTTAACACACGCCCGCAAATTCTCCACGCTGCCCATGTTGAGTAGTCGGGTCTGCGTCCCCTCTCCTTGCACCTGGGTGAGCCTGTGTGACCGCGCTGACCAACAGAGCATGGCAAAAGCAAGGCCACGTGACTTCTGGGGGTGGGGTGCGTCACACAGATGCCATGACGCAGCTTCGACCCTGCTCTTGGGACACTTGCTCTGGGGGAACACTGCCACGTAGGAGCTGGGGACTCAGGCTGTCACACGGTAAGGAAGCCCAGGCCATGTGGGAGCCACACGTAAGTGTGTTCTACTCCAGCTGTGGCCCTGCCAATAGCCAGCACCACAAGCATCCAGAGGATTCCAGCCCCTAGTCACTGAGTCCCTCTCAATCTTCAAGTCCTTCTGATGGAGGCCCCAGATACTGTGCAGCAGAGACAAGCCATCCTGGCTGTGTCCTGTCCTATTTGCTGAGCCACAGAGCCCGTGCCTGTAATGAAAACGGTGGTTCTGGGCCACTAGGCTCTGAAGTGTCTGGCCATCAGCAGTGGTACACAGCTCAGCTGGTGAATGAATGGTGAGTCGGACTTGAGGGCAGGGCCCTCCGGCTCCCTGTCCCCTGCTCTGTCGGCTGTGTCATGCTGTCCCTCCATGAGGATAGCACCAGAGACTGCCCCATGTGGGCCATGAGCCAGCAGTCCCAGGAAGTAAGACCACGTGAAGTATTTAGTCCTATGGCCGTGTCACTGACAAGAAAACCGAGGCTCGGAGGGAGTAAGCTGATGGCCCCAGGCCCCACACCTAAGAAGTGCCGGAGCCATGCCATGAACTCAGGTCTGTCTGACTCCAAAGCAGGGCTTTCCCCCAAAAGGCAGTAAGACCAGAAATACATAGAAGCATGTGGAGAGCAGGTCCGAAGGTACGAGCGCAGAAACCTGAGGCCCAGCTGAGATTTTCCATGGCCTTGCTCTGCTGCCAAGGACTTTTGAGAGAAAACCTGTCAGCTGGTCCAGCCACGCAGAGGCGGGCTAACAGAATCTGGAAATGTCTTCATCGGTTCCAAGGCACACACAAACATGACTTGCCCTCTCTGGGGGTCAACGTTCTTTATGATTTTTGCTCTCCAGGAAAATATTAGTTCATTTATATAAACGAAACATTACATATGGGGGGGTTTGAAAACGTGGCACTCCTGGCCCTGTGGCCTCCACAGCCCAGAAACTGAGAAGGTCTCTCCGTTTCCGTTCTCACAGGCTATTTGTTGGTGTGGAGCTGCCGGGGCGGTCACTCCCCAGGGTGGAGAGTTGGCAGCTCTCTGTGGGGCACAGGGGCTCTCACCGACACGAAGGACACAGCCTCAGCCCGGGACCACACTGACATTAACCAAGGCCTCTGAGAGACCCAAGTCCCAGCTGCTCTCAGGGCGGGGTCAGCAGGTCTCAGCGCCTGAGGCAGGCGAGCTGGTGAGAGAAGTGGGCACAGCCGCATGGAAGGGTCAGGGAGCCCACCGACCATCTTGGTCGTGCTCACACTGGCCTCCTCTGGCTCCTTCCTGTGCCACGCCTCCTGGCTTTTGCTGCCTGTCTCCCTGCTGAAGCCTAAGCTCCGTGTGGGCAGGTCTCTGCCTTGTTCCCTGGGTAGCTGGCTCATGGCGAGGGCCTGGCACAGCAGGCCCCGGATGTCCTGAGTGCATGAACTCATGAAGGCATCTCGGGTCCTCTCCTTGGCAGGTGTGGGGGCGGGTCCCTGACTGCTGGAAAGAGACCCTGGAGCTGTAGCTTAAACCCCCATCCCAAGGAGCTGAGGGAAGCTGCGTTCCTCCCATTCCTGGGACTGCAAGAGGCACATTCCTGTCCCTGGGCCCGGCCGGGCTCCTGCCACGCAGCCCGGTCTGATTGCCAGATGGGGAAAGGCCTCCCGGGAGCTGCCCCTCTGGTCCCGCCCTCCACAGGACCCCTCGGCTGCCCCACGCTGCAGCAGTGCCCGCCTCTCTGTCCTTGGAGACGCTTCGAGGCTGCGGGTGGGAAGCCAGGACCACTGAGCACGTCGGAAGCCTTCCAGACACTCCCGGGCCCTCTGGTGATCAATGAAAACCTTAACATCCTGCTTCCAGGGCGGGAGCCAGGGCTTTGGAAAACTGGTGGAAAACACTCCTGTGAGCTGGGCTCGCACCGCTGTGTGAAAAGTGCCGCCTCAGCACTTCCCCGGGAGTGTGGAGTCAGCAGTCCGCAGCCCTGGAGCTGCCTCCCAGAGCCCAGTGCCTGAAGGCTCGGGCCAGGGGCTCAGAGGCCGGGCCGGTGCGGCTATTTCCCCAGGGCCCCTATGTGCCAGGCCCTGGGGACGCCGGACGGGGTCCTTACGCTGGGGGGAAGGCAGACGGGGGCAAATGTGCACAGGTAACACTCTGATCCCCACGGGGAAGTGCTGCGGAGAAAGACCAGCTCCACAAGAGTGTACAACGCTGGGCTGGCAGAGTTTCTGCAGAAAGCCAGATGGTGAATATTTTAGGCTTTGGAGGCCATAGGGTCTTTGTCCCCACCACTCAACTCTGCCACTGTCACGGAAAGCAGACACAGACAATATGTCAACGGATGGGTGTGGCGTGCTCCAACACGAAAACAGGGGTGGGCTGGATGTGGGCCAGAGTTTGCCAACCCTGGTGCAGCGGGGGCCTGACCTGGGCGGGGACGGGGCAGGGGGGTCTGGTGGCAGGAAAAGCACCTGAGGCGGTGACGTTTCACGAACAGCTGAAGGCTGATTCAGTGACGGAGGCACAGTCAACACTGACGACAATGACAGCATCCTAGCAAAGACACACTCAGTGAGAGGCTGTGTGTGTCCGGCGCTGGACTGTCTCACACACGGGGTCTGAACAAATTCCCACAACAGCCGTGGGAGGGAAGCATTATGAGGCGCACTTTACAGATGGAGAAACTGAGGCCTGGCGGGTACATCGACTGTTCTGTTTGCTCCCTCGGTCACCGAGTCCTCCTCAGCTCAGGAATCACGGAGTTGGTGACACTTTCTCCTTTCCAGGTCCCTCAGCCGAGGGGGCCAGCGCCTCACTACGCTTTACCCATTTCAGCTTCATTAAAGTCTCTTCGTGTGAGCCGGGGCAAGTGTGGGGGAGGAATTCTCTTTGCTGCCGGGATTCTGACCGAAGCTGGCAGTTAGTTAACTTGCTGGGTTCTGACCTCCCACGGCTAATAAATGGCAGAGCCGATGGAGGGGACAGTGGCTAAAACAGGAAAGTCTGGCAGACCCAGAGGAGGCTGGGCCAGGGGCTGGGTCCTGGCTCCCAGGCCCCGTTTCCATCCTAGGCAGGGGTCAAAAGTCAGTACAGCTCCTCCTTTCCTGCCCAGGGCTCAGTGAGGGGGTCAGTTCCTGAGGCCCCCAACGAGCAGAGTTAGTATTCCGAGCCTGGCTGCTGGCCCACAGGCTCCGGCCTAGCAGGAGGAGCTGGTGGTGCTCAGTGCAGAGCTGGCCTGGGGGCAGCAGGGGGCCCTGGTCTCTTCCTCAGGAAGGAGGGAGTGAGGCAGGTGCTGGTCAAGTGAAGGGACCTTCGGGGTCAGACAGGTGCCTAGAGGGAGGGGGAGGCCTCTGCTGCCATCTGGCCTGGTAACAAGTAGCCCCAGACTTGCCGAATGGCTGAGACTCGGGAGGCAAGGCCGGCAGAGGAGCGGGCTGCAGGCGGTGTACAGGGCAGCGGGGAGGAGGAGGCTCTCTGGGGCTCTGTGATGAGGCTCCAGCCGTCACACCCCGCTTGCGCCCCAGGCCAGTGCGCGCGAAAGACCCACCCGGAGCCTCAGCTCGGTCCTTCCTTCCTTTCACCCATTCGCCCATGAACCCCGGGAGGCCCAAGCGTCCACCGAGCACAAGCCTTATGCCGGATGCTGGAGGCTCATCCGCTGGGATGAGGGCCTCAACTAAGTGAGGCCCAGTGACCAGAAAAAGAGAATAATTACAAATGGGGGTGGCATAACGAAACAAAGAGCTGAAATAAAGTCTCTCTGAGTTGAGAACGATGAGTAAGAGCCAACCACAGAAACAGGAGGGAAAGGCATTCAAGGCATATGCAAGGGTCCTGGCTGAGGAACTTTCCAGAGGCCCTGCTTCTCTCAGGCAGAGATGAGGCTTAAGTTTGGCCTGTGGATGGAGAGAGTCGCTAGAGAGAGGCAGAGCTGGCCCCGAAAGCCAAGGATAAGCCCTTCCCTCTGCCATCTCTCTTCCTGCGCCGTGCTGGCCCCCTCAGGGCCTTGCTGCCTGTCTCCCTGCTAAAGCCTAAGCTCCCCGTGGGCAGGTCTCTGCCTCGTCCCCCTGGGTCCCTGGCTCACTGTAAGTGCCTGGCTCATAGCGGCACCCCCCATCCCTCCCTGCTCAGTGGCTCCTGCGTGCGGGGAGAGGGAAGTGGGAACGGCCCGGCGCGGCAGGGGCAGAGGTAATGGAAGCCCGCAGCAGGAAGGGGCACTAGGAAATGCATCCTCTGGCACCGTCCGGAAGGTAGAAAGAGTGACTGTGGGGACTTCTTGGCACGTGGGGAAGGCCAGAGACTTGGCTTATCCCACTAAGGCACATTAGCCAGGTAAGGCGGCAGAGGCCTCTTACTCAAACTAATTTGAAGGAGACTCAAGGGCAGAACGCTTTTGATCGAAGCCCACTCTGCTCCAGAATTTTGGCATCAATCTGCTGAAGAAAGTTCTGAATGGTTAGTGGTTGCTACTGTTCCTTCTCTGGCCCACAGCAGCTGCTTTAGAATCCTGCTGCTATTACCTACGTCCCTCTGATGGGAACCCTGTCCCCAGCCCCCTTAATCACTAGGGACACTCTGTGTGTCCCAAATGTGTGAGTAAAGCTGATGTTCCAGGTGGGTGAGCTGCCCATGTCTGGAGGCACCACGTCCCCAGGCATCCCGTGCCGCTCGCCTCCAGGTCGCATCAACCTGAGCCCAGGCAGCAGGACCAATGCTAAGGGCCTACGTGACTCAGAGAAGTTTTCTCTGCCCTGTGCATGTTCCCAGCCTGCGGTTCTGACCTGGCTTCTCTTGGGGCTGTTTGGTCCCAGGCTCTTTGAGGGAACCCCAGCCCAGAGGTAGCCCAGAGGTGACCCAGAGGGGCCCCGTGGATTAGGAGCCTGGAAGGTTGGTGTGCAAGGGCTGCTAGGTCCATGGAGTCTGGCAGCCTGCCACTCAACTGTGCCCTTGATGCCACGGTCAGGGCCAGCCCTGGCCCGGGCCATTAGTGGGTGTGTCCCCACTCGAGGTGGCTATAGTACCTGCGAGATCTTCCTTGGAAGAGACCAGTCTCGGAGAGCTGCTTCCGGGTTCAATTCGGAGTGACAGTCTGGAAACAAAGATATTCATGCAATCAGAGGGGCTCTGGTGTATCACAGGGGACTGATCACATGTGTGTCTGGAGTCGGGAGACAGGACTGCTGCTAAGAGCTAGAGCCTCAGAGCCCAGGAGCCCCTTGGGGTCTGTTCTAGATCTCAAGACAAGCCTGGGGACTCGGTATGTTTATTGTCCCTACCTACCAGATGAGGAAACAGTAGCAACGTTAAATAGCTCCCCAGATTCACGGGCTAGCAAGTAGCAGGGCACACAATCCAACCCAGGACTGTCTGACCCGAAATCAGGGTTTTCAATCGTTACAGTGCACCCCCTTCTCGGATGCCTCAGAGAGGCAAGACCATGGACTCATCAGGAGGACTGGCACCTAAGTATTATTATTATTATTATTATTATTATTATTTTAAGTACTGATTAAGAACCTCTGGATGAAAATGGTAGAGTGAAGCCAGATGGCAGACTCCCCTTCTCCCAACAAATTATAAAGCCTTAGGAATAGAACTTACCAGCTGCAAGTCAATAAGAAAAGGGGCTGAGCTGAAGCCATGAATTTCAGAAACTTGTAGCCAAGGAGAGAAAAAGAGGATTGTGGAGTCTGACCAAGAGGTCTGACAGCTGGGCTCCAGTATCCTGCCCTCCGAGGTGTCTCGGTACGTCTGAGCAGGAGTCCCTACCTCTCCCTCTTCAGAGTGGCACCAGATGTTGGCAAGAAATACATGAAAGGAGTGGACAACATGGTGGATACTCTGGCAGAAATGAAGGTTCCACTGAGGGGGTGATTTGAAACCCAAATCATCTTTCCCAAAGGTGCCCCTTTCTGGAATGGGATACAGCCTCCAACGAGGTGGATGAGACCCTGATACAGGCCTTTTAATAGAGCCCCCATATCTAAAACACACCGCCTGCTCCCTGCCTCCTTGGAGCCCGAGCCCTGTGTTCCCCCAGGCTAGAGAAGAAGAGAGACAAAGCACCCTGACCTCACAGTATGGCAGGAGGAAAAGCCAGCCCACCTCACACATATGGAAGCAGGGTCAGATGTCACCTCCCTGCATTGGAGCCATGGAATATCCAGATGGAGCTTCTCAAATGGGAGCAAGACAAAAAGAAATGGTATGGCAACCTAGCAAACATCCTCTCACACAAAGAAGGAAAAAGAAAGGAATCAAGCATTGCCTAGATTATTCAGCCCAGGAGGCAGCCCCAAGGGACACAAGGAAATCTCCCCAAGTGTGACCCCCCCCCCATGGGTTGAATAAAGCAAGACCTGAAAAATGAGATGATGACACAAAGGAGTAAGATGGAAAGGGCGACTGGGGTCCTAGGGGACCAATCAAGGATCAGATGAGTATCTAAGTAAAGACAGATGGTCCCAGTGTCTGTGAGGAAAAGACAGAGATTATAGCCACTAGGAAGAAGCTAGGGGACATGGAAGGTAGACAGCCCCCAACATATGGCTGCCTGGAATTCCTGAAAGAGGAAAGCCAAGAAATGGTACAGAAGAAGTCAAAGATCACCCAAAGAATCCCTCCGAAATGAAGAAAGGGCATGCCAGGTTCCAGGGAAATCTGGTACAGAACACTCCACTCTGAACCATTCCTCTTGTTGTGCCTTTGAACTTCAAGGCATCCTTTACCCACCAGGCAGATAAAGCAAGTCACGGACAAGAGGAAAGGATCAGACTGGCTCAGACTTCCCTACACCAGCAGCCAGTGTCCGAAGGCGACGGGAGCCGGGCCTCCAAGTGCAAGTGCTGGGGGAGAGGCCAGAGGCGTGCGGGCCTGTGAGGCGAGGCCCCATCACACGTGGATGTTTTCACGAGGGACATCAGAGCACGCAGGACTTGTGAAAACCTGCCTCACGGGGAAATCCAGCTAAGTAAGAGAGTCGTTAAAATAAAGACTCCAGGAACGGAAAAGCTGTGGAGGAGCACAGGTGGTAAGGACTGAATCTGATTAAAAACCCTAAATCAGTAGGAATTATGGTTCCCGCACATAATGCGTATGTTATGACTTGGACTGTGCAGTAATAATAACACGACTAACAGAAGACTGGAAGATGGTGAAGGGGAGTTGAACGCAAGGGAGACGGCTGACGTTCTCATCTTTCACAACTGGCCAACCGACCCTGCACGCGGTGGGGACCCGGTTAAAACAGGACTGACCGGCTCAGACCTCTTGGTGTTTTTCCCGACCGCTCTTAGTAATCTTCGGAGACGCTCTTAGGAAATTGTATCTCTTGTGCTGAAGAAATATTTATTTGAGGAGCAGCTAATTCTTTACATTTTATTTCCCTTTCTTTTTCTGGTTAAATTAAAATACTTTCAATTAAAAATAGCAAGTGTTGCATGATCCAATTTTAATTAGTTCTATCATTCCATCCGACCATCTGTCCATCCTTCTCTGTGTCTCTATACACTTCCTATGCATTAAAAATGTCCCAAATTATGTTCACTTAATGCTAAAGGTCATGCTTTCTAAGTGGTAGGAATTTGGGTAATTTTTGTGACTAAGATAAAATGGGCAAAGAGTAGAGAAAAAGAAGCACTGTTTGGGCCCCGCGTGGCACTGGGTCTCCCAAGCAGATGGGGGCAGGGTGTCAGAAATGCTCCATCATCAGGAGATAATGAAGCCACCTCGTCCTTCTGGGTGGGGAACAAGGCTCAGGACATGAGTTGGGCCATGGAGCAGGGGTTCCTCAAGCAGGATCACAGCCCTGCATGTCCTGTGTCACTCAGAGCTGGGGCCTCCCCGGGGAGGGACCCCGTCCACGGTCCAGCCCCTGCCAGGGAAGAGTGCGGGCTTCTTCCCTTGGTTTGCCCACTTGGACCACAACAAAGGGCTTTTGTGAAATCCAGGCTGACTGGTTAGCAGTAAGCACAGGGGGTGTTCAATGCCCTTCAGGATGGAAGGAGTAATTACTCATGACCTGTAGCTTGTCCAAGGATTATCTCATGGTCAGAAATATTTATAGACTATTTTTCTCCTTAAAGAATATTAGTGTTAATGAAAAACTGCTGTCTCTTTAATTGTATTACAGGCACATGAATGGAAAATATGATCCCAGAACCTAAGAGGGAATAATTTCACACTCTGGGGTACTCTTTTCAGGAACAGCAAATGCTTTGTAAGTAAAATGAGCTTAATTTGTGGCAAACATAATTTTAGTGGTAATCTCTGGCCTTCGTCTGTTGTTGTTATTGTTATGCAATAGATCACAATTTCATATGACACTCTGCTCTAACAAAATATTATACAATAACAACTAAAGACATTATGTCTATGCTCCCAGAGACGGCTAATTATTAGAACCACCCAGGGAACCTTGAAAAAATACAAATGCCCAGGCTCCACCATGAACATAGAGATGGTTATAAGGCTTCGCAGCGCAGGTGACTGATTCACCGCAAGGGCAGAGAACCACGACTGCGGACATGGCCAGATGTGGAGCACATCCGGAGTGACCGGGGGTGTCACTAGTGGCCACAGTTCCCTACAATTTTCAGTGTTTTGATGAAGACCAAGTAATCAAACTGGTCAAATTTTCGATACAAAGCAGGAAGAGATAAAAAATATATATATATTGGATAATGGGACTCAAAGGAACATGGTCCCCGGAAGCAGCCAGTAAGATGAGATTTGAAAGAATACACATAAAGTTGACATTTAGGGGGAAATGATCAGTTACAAGACGGTTGAGATCTGCTTCGATAGCAGGTCATACAAAAAGTACTGAGACTCTTAGAGGCCTCAAGCTCAAAATGAGCCAAGAGGATGTCCGAGCAATGTGGCAGACAGACTTGATCTGAAAAATCTTTCTTCTCCCTCTAAACACACGGAAATACTGGGTAAATTCCCGGGTGTCACAAATGAAGAACCAGCTGAAATCCAGAGCGGGGTGAGGGGAAGATGAGGACAAAGGGCCCACAGGGGTCTCCGTGGGAACAGAGTCAACTCCAAAGGGCTGCATGGGATGCAGATGAGGCCGCAGCCAGGGCCGGATGGCGACAGTCCTGCAGAACACCAGGGCCACAGGGAGCCGCCTCGTCCCCGAAACAGGCTCCCGGAGAGCTGTCAGCCTGCAGTGTGGCTAGAGAGCTGCCCTTCCTTCCGCTCAACGCTATGAGCAATGGTGGAGGGGTAGTCACTTGTGAGGACCCGGGCACAAAGCCTGCGTCACACGCAGCCGTGGAGTCCACGTTCATGCTACCCATGCAACGTGGGAAAGCCAGGCCGAGAAGCTGACAGAACAATTTCCTCAGATCTACGGGGCCTGGGCGGCTGGGGCCGCGGTGCTCCCGCGCGCTGGGTCACCTGCCCTGCAGGCGGCCACTCACGGGTCCCAAGGGGCCGTGCAAGGACGGCCACTCACTTGTAGTTGTCGTCTTCCACAAACTTCTGGAGCTCCTCGATGTAGCGCACGGACTTCAGGTACTTCTGCACGTGGGGCAGGGTGGTGAGGTGATCTGCAGGACACGACAGAACCCACAGCGTCAGTCCCCCCCACCCCGCGGGGCAAGGGTAGGAAGTGCTGGTGCGTGCTGCCCCTCCCCGGCCCCGCATACCCCGAAGTCACCACCAGTCCTTGGCTGGGAGAGAAAGGCCTCTAGCACAGACCGGAGCCGGGTGTCTGTCCCCTAACACAGGTGTGCCTTGGGGCAGCTGGGAAGCCTCCCAACCCCCTGCATGACAAGAATGCGAGACGAACTGACAAGCCCCATCAACCCAGGGC
The DNA here is from genome assembly GCF_902655055.1 of Lutra lutra. Lineage (NCBI taxonomy): Eukaryota > Metazoa > Chordata > Mammalia > Carnivora > Mustelidae > Lutra > Lutra lutra. The sequence continues at coordinate 87,575,829 of NC_062290.1, read as the reverse complement.
AGAGGTCCGACCCCGGTCCCAGCACAGCTTTTGAGTCTGGCCCGTGGTCTGGAGCTGCTCCCTCCTAGGGGCTAGACACCTGGGCACCTGTTTTGTGCCAAGCTAGGTACCAGGTAGTTTCCAGAAGGCATCTGCTTTAACTGTCACATCTGCCTCATTTGGGGGAAATACTATGCCCGTTGCACAGAGAAAGAAACTATGGCAACTGTGGCAACTGGCAAAGATCAGATCATCGAGACGTGGCCGAGCCAGGTTTCGACCCCATCACCGGATGCCTCTGCCACGTCACAACCCCCCTTTCTCCCAGGTGCCCTCTGCAGTCCTTCATGGTCACCGCACTCCAAGGGGTTCGAACATCCTCCAGGGTCCTCTCTGCCATTCCTCCAGGGGTGGGACAGAACAGAACAGGTTGAGGGAAGAGGTGGAGGCAGTAAAGGAGGCTGTGAAGGAGGAGAAAGGGGGTGGGGAGGGCCCCCCACTCTTGGGGATGGGCGTCCAGCTGCTGTGAGGAGCCCCTGATGGCTCTGCCCCTTGGCTGCAAGGTTTGGAACAGGTCGTTCTGCTTCTCTAGAGCCTCAGTGCTCTTGTCCTGGGGCTGATGACACCTGCTTCACGAAGTTGATGATGTCTGAGAAGGTATAGGTCAATGAGGGGGACAGTCGTACTAGGAGTTCCTGAGCTCTAGTGAAATGTGGGAATGCGCCGAGGGCTCTGCACGCCTTATGTCCCCACTCTGCCGATGAGAAAACCTTGCACTTAGAGAGAAGGGAGTGACTCTTCAGGTGGCAGAGCTGAGATTTGGGCCCGAGTCCGTCTGACCCCAAAGCTGTGTGTGTAACCGGCCTGCAGGCCGGTGGGACAGCCGGTGCTGATGCACTTGTGAACGGAGAGAGCCTACTCGGGGGAGGACTGTACGGGGAGTCTGGACCCCTCGCTGCTCCTCCAGCCAGGACAGCTGATCTGGAAGTGCCTGTGGAGGGGTTTGGACAGGAGCTTTTGCTTCAGCAAGCCCGCCCCGCAGAACCCCACCCTGGCTTCCCTGTGGCCTTCCCAAATGGAGGCTCTTAGTTTTCTCCTGCCCTGTGTACTGTAGGTGGGGTTGGTTTCCTTCCTGTCCCCCTTGGCTGCTTCCAAACTTTTATCCCTCCACCCACTTATGAAAACCCTACCCCGCAGAGGCACAATCCTGCACCTCTACCACCCAATACCCCTCTTCACGGCTGACTCCTCCCGACTGGCGCCCTGGTCATTCTTGCCCCTTCCTGGGGGACCTGGACACCTGGCTCACAGGTGCATCCCACACCCGAGTCCACTGTCATCCTGGGTGTAATCGACATCCGCATGGACGGCCCAACTAGCGGAGCGTTCTGGCTTCTCTGTGCCTCTACTTCATCTCTGACAACTGGTCACACTTTGGATCCAGTCATGTGTAGCAGAGCCTGGCCAGAATGTACCAAGTCATCTCCCTTTTCCCGCTAGGCTCACAGCTGGATTATATTTCCTAGCCCTGCCCTGCTGCAGCAGAACTGATGAGCACCATGTACAAATCTGGTCCATAAACCCTACTCTTGTATGATTCTTCTCCTCCTGCATCTGCCAGTCAGATGTAGAGTCCACTAGAGGACCCAGAGGCCACGGGACGTGGTGGAACCACAACACAGAGGGACCCAGGTCTCTGAATCCTCTCGGAGGAGAGATGCCCAGAGGCTGCCCACAAAGCTCTTCATGGATGAATGACCTGGGAGCCAGAAAGATCTGGGCCCTACCACTACCCAGATGATCTCAGACAAGCAACTGAACTATTTTGAGCCTCAGTCTCTTTGTCTGTAACAGAGAGATGGGAACAACTAGTTTTCATAGTCTTTGAGGATTAAGCCTATGGGAAAAGGGTCTAGCGCATGTTAGATGCTCAAGATACTGGAGTTTTCTAGAGCTTTCTAGAGTTTTCTAGAGCTTTCTCACTGATCAGATGCTAAATCCAAATTTCAGTGATGTAAGATTTTACAATTCCAGCAAGCAGGGTACTAACCGTAGCTGCAGGAAACTTGTAAATCGGCGATTATTCGGAGAATATTGTTCATCTGATTGGATCTTTGTTCGTTTTCCATGATGCTGCCTGAAGCAGGATATGCAGAATCAATGTAGATTAAATCCAGAAGATAGATCCCTGAAATTAAGGAAGGTATTTAGTAATGGTGGGCATTCGTCCTGAATCAGAACAAGATAGCACAAAACAGCACTACTGTACTAGAAGGTGTAAAGTGTGACTTATGGAAAACCGAGATACTATTCTGACTTCACTCCCAATCCCGACTAATTTCTCACATAGACGGCTCCACTGCAACCAGGCATCTGTGTGACAACCAAAATGCATGCTGGCAAGACTTTACCATTTCTAGTTCACACACTCTCCAGCTACAAGGGTTTTTACCTGTAATCCAACTGGAAAATAACAGGACGTGAAAGGGACAGATACTTGTATTTTCCACCAACCGATGGCATTGGATAGATCTAAGGTGTCATATTCAGGACAATACCCCTTTGGACTGAATTCACTTTTCTACTTATTCACTTAACTATGTGTCTATTTTTCTATCTACACACACACACACACACACACACACTCACACACACCAAAATAACAAATTAACTAAGAGACAAAAAAAATTTTTTTTTTAAAGCAACAGTCCTTGGTACAAAGAGTTAAGGCTAGATAGAGAATTTTCTTGAGGGCGCTTAGAAAAGAAAGTAACGCGTGATAGGAAAACATGGTTACGACCTGCCAATGGTGAGCCTCAGCACAGCCTCCTGGCATCAGCCCAACTGGGACTCAGCGGGCGATGGGAGAGGAGGACTGCGTGTGCAGCATGATCCACACCCCTGGCTCTCCACAGGTGTGCGTGGATACCAGATGGGATGCTGTCCCAGCAGCCCTCCATGAGGACTGCCACTACATCTATGATACTGGTGAGCTGAGCAGGAGGAACAATAGAAAGCAGAACTCAAGGCAGAAAACACTGCACAAGGCAGAGAGGAGGACTGATACTAATGAAAAGCACAGCTGATTAAGAGGATCAAATTGCTACACGCAAAGCAACACTGCATCAAAATACACAAAGCAAAAAACTGCCAGAAATGAAGTGAGTTCAACGAAACCACAATCATAGAAGGAGCCTTTGGCATGTCTCTTCCAGAATGTGTGTGTGTGTGTGTGTGCACGCGCGCACACATGCGCGCGCACTTCTGCATGCTCACATGTATGCAGCTGTGTGCGTGCGTGTCTACCTACAAAAAAATACATGCATATACAGATATATGTACATACCTGTGCATATATGAATACTGAGTAATGAAACTAACAAGCTTGCTGTTATATAAATGAAAATATCTCTTTTCAAATATCCATCGAATACTTACAAAAACTGGTTATATATTAGACCATCAAGAAATGCTCAGTAAGTTCCAAAAAGTAAATGCTGTATTACCCACATTCTTTGACCTTACTATATTACACCTAGGATTTAGCAATAAATATAGAAAAAATTCTAACTGATTAGAAAACACACATACACAATCAGAGAAAGACAATTATCACATGATCTCCCTGATATGAGGAATTTGAGAGGCAAAGTGGGGGGTTTGGGAGGTAGGAAAGGAAAAAAATGAAACAAGATGGGATTGGGAGGGAGACAAACCATAAGAGACTCTTAATCTCACAAAACAAACTGAGGGTTGCTGGGGGCAGAGGGGGTAGGGATGGGGTGGTTGGGTTATGGACATTGGGGAGGGTATGTGCTATGGTGAGTGCTATGAAGTGTATAAGCCTGACGATTTACAAAGCCTGATGATTTGTACCCCTGGTGCAAATAATACATTATATGTTAATTTAAAAAATTAAAAAAAAAAAGAAAACACACATACACCCACAAGCATCTCTTAGGTCAAAGAAAAAGCAAAAAATGTAAAACAAAAAACTATTTGAAGATAACATCGGTGAGAACACTATGTATCCAAATCTATGAGATTTGACCAAAGTGGTACTCAGAGGAAAATTGATAGCCTTAAAAGTTTATTAAACTACTAAGAATTATGACAAATACTGTTAAGCAGGTATTTAACATAAAAGTTGTGGGATTTTTTGCATGGATGGACTATCACTGCACTGACTCATACATGCATTATCTTATTAATCCTTACAACATCTCATTTTATAAAGGAGGAAGAGGAAATGCAGAGGGGATGCATAACATGTTCCAGGCCACACAGCTGGTAAATGATGGAGGTGGGAGTCGAACTCAAGCCTGCCTCCCCAGAGCACAAACTTCCTGCCATCACCGGGGACCGCTGGTGCTGGATACCATGAGTCATTCGTCTGCTTTAAAAATAACTACACATTGTTACGGGAAACCATTAAATCACAGAAACATATGCTAGCACTTCTAATTGGAGCCATTTCTACTTCCTTTCTTTCTAGTGGCACCATGTTTCCAAAATTTTAATAATTAGAAATAATTTCCCTTGTGGAAGCTCCAAGTTTGGCGGGTTGGAGTCCACAGACGGACTCTCTCCTTGGATCCTGATTTTCCTCTCCCTTCTCAAAAATGTAATTCAGTTATCTCTCCAAGGATTCAGCAAAGGCGATCCTGAAAATCCCATTACTGCTTCAACCACAACAAAAAGGAGCCTCTGGGGCTGAGCATGAGGTGACCGGGACAGGGGACACGTGGCACCTCTGTTCTAGCTGCAAACCCCGTGCAGAATGGAACCGAGCCGACAGAGCGGCAGAATGAAGGCTCAGCCAGAAGCAGAGATGTGGGGAGCAGGATAAGGGAAGGGGGCTGGAGAACGGGGCTTCTGGAAGCTCCCCAAGCTGGGAACTTCCCTCTTTACCCATGTGACTCTGCCATCAACCCCTGAGTGTGGAGGAGAAAATGAAAGCTCAGAGAGATTAAGAAACCTATCTAGGCCTCACAGTGGGTGCGTGGGATTGGAGCCCAGGTCTGTCTGGCTCCAGCGCCTGCGTTCCGACCCACTCACTGGCCCTCAGAAACACATGGGGAGTTGGCTTTTCTCAAATAACACCCTCAGCCTGGAAGGCTTGCTCTGTGCTGCCCTGGGAGGACTGAAGCTGGCCCCTTTGCTTCTTCTCAGGTCCCTGGTTATGCAACGGGAGGCCAGGAGAGGCTCTCCTCTAAGGGGTGGCACACCATTTCCATCCCCTGGTGCTCACTTGCACCCCAGGGAGCACAGGGAGCTCACTATGCCAGCAGAACTAATTCCACTGTCAGAGTGTTCATTACCCCTCCACAAAACACGCTGACTCCAACACCTGTCTACTCCCCTGAGAGTACACTGTGACACACTGAGCACTGGGGGATGGGGGGGCCTCCCCAGAAAGGCCTGTTCCCAGCAACCTGGGCCTTGGTAATGCCTGGACAGATACTCCATCTAAACATCCTTTCAGCCCCACAACAAAAACCGCCCCAAAGGGAGCAAATCTTTTACAGTTAATACTGTGCAAATCCAGGGAAATCTTTTCAGCACTGTTATTAGCCCATAACTGGAAATATTTAAAAGCCTAAACTGTAATGAAATCATAAGCAGAGTCACCTCCCACTTGTCCCGTGCCAGCTCTGTTCTCAAGCCCCTCGTACAGCTAGCGCTCACCACAAGGGCAACACGATACTTCATTGTATCATTCATGTATTTAACGTCTGATTCCCTCATCAGACTTAAGACTCATCAGAGCAGGAAGTGGGGCGTGCTCCAGAGCTCAGTCCCCGACAGCTGGAAGAGAGCACGCAGGAGCTGTCTGGCAAACATTAGCTGAATGAAGGATGCATGGAAAAGGCAGATTTTATGTGAGCCCCACAACTTCTTGTAAGTACTTCCCAAGTGCATTACTACCCTCGTTTTGTAGCTGAAGACACAGACGCTGAGAGTCAAGTGATGATAATAGTAAAATAAAGAACTAATATTTCCATAAAGGTATATAGAATTTAGTATTTATTTTATTTTTTTAATCACTTTTTTATTTTATTTTTTTAATCACTTTTTTAATGTGAAGTGCAGCGGACACACAATGTTACATTAGTTTCAGGTGTACAACACAGCGACTCCCAGGTTTATACGTCATGCCCTGCTCACCACAAGTGTAGCTGCCATCTGTCACCACACAACGCTAGCACAGTATCATCGACTATATCCCTCATGCTGGGCCTTTTATTCCCGTGACTTATTCATTCCATAACCAGATGCTTGTATCTCCCACCCCCTCCCCCCCAAAATTTAATTTTTAGTAAAATTAATTTAGTATTTAAGTAAATAATAACAACAAAACCAAGCACTTACTATGTACCAGGTCCTAAACTAAGAGCTCTGCCCAGATTATGGGATCATAACAGTAATAACAGTAACACAGCTACCAGAGAGGTTTTACCTCTATTTTTACAGAAGAAGAAACTGAAGCCAAGAGAGTTGCTTCAACCTGTCTGAGGCCACGCAATGGGAGAAATGGCTGAGGCAGGATTTGAACATAGGTCTGTCCCGCTGTGTTGTCAGGCCTTCGTTTACCCCAGTCAGATCTTCTGGTGCCCGGCAGCCAGTGAGGCAAGAAGGGGGCACAGCTGGACCCGGAGGTACCCAGGCTATGGCTCTCCCTGTGGGATCAACACTCCCCACGAAGGCTCACCACCACACTGTGGCCGCCCCTCCCGGCCACATCTTCCATCTCCTCCCCTCTGCCTCTCTGGCACTCAGCGTGGCCTATCTGTCCCGGGTCCCTTCGTCACTGGGCCCACCCAGGCCTGAAGGCCCTGCCAGCTCTGCCACATGACAGGCAGCAGCGGCGTCAGTGGGAGAGTGTGGGGCTTGGAGCTGGGAGACTTGGAACTCTGGCCTTGCCACTCACCAGCTGGGTGGCCTCAGGCAAGTCCTTTTCACCTCCCAGGGCCCCAGTTTCTTGACCGGGACTGGGGGTATTGAAGGAGGTCCTGAGGAGTCTCCTGGCCCGGGGCCTGCACCACTGAGGTGCCCAAGAAGCGGAGCCTGAAACTGCCTCCACGGCCAGGCCCCACTCGGAAGAACGTCGGGCCGCCCATGGGAGGGATGCACCCGTCTGGATTTGCCATAACCGTGGATGGCGCCCAGATGCCGACCACGTGGCGGCCACCCACCTCAGCAGGCCAGTGCTGGGAGAATCTGTCTGGACGGGGACAGCACAGCTGGGACGCCTCAACTCCTATCCTACTTACACACAGTTCCTGCAGCAGACGAGGCTGTGTTAATGGCCTCGTTAAGATGAACAGTAATCGGACCAGCCACCGGCCCTGGCTGCCACAGGGCTGAGCCGCGCCAGAGTCCAGGGCTAGGCTGAGAGGTGCAGATGTGTGGCGGGAAACAGCTGTACTGATCTCAGCCATGCTCTGTGCAGGAAAGGCCGGCCTCGCCCGTACCACCGCACTCTCACGCGACCGGCACTGAAGGCACTCAGCTTCCCAGATGAGGAAATGAAAGCTCAGAAAGGAAAAGTGACTTGTCTAAGATCGTACAGCTTGCAAGCCCGCCATCAGGATTTAAATTCAGGCCCGTCTAACTCCAAAACCTGGGGGCAGAGAGCCATGCTCAGGGCTGGGGACTGGGAGTCCTTGGCCGGCACAGGGATGAGGGTCCCAGCTGCCCAAGCTGTGTCCTGCCCCCATTCCCAGAGGATGCTTCTGGCAGCTGCCATCTGCCCCCGTGGCTTGCCCACCTGCAGACTGACCTCCTCTGAGATGGACAGCTCCCCAGAACATATTTCTGCTCTGCCCCCTCCTTCTGCACCCCACACAGGGCTTGGTGACACCCTGTGGCTGTGACACAAGGGCCAACCAGACTGCCACGGAGGGGCAGACAGCCCCGGGGCCGGGTGCGGCCAGCCCTCAGCTGGCTCTCGGCTCTGGATGCCCTCAGGGGCATAGGGCCAAACCTTCTTCCTGGCGGTGAATGTGGGCCCCTCACCAGGGGTGTCCACAAGGCGCCCCGGCCCCCAGGAGGGAGCGCCAGGCTGACGAAGGAGGTGCTCTCCTGAACAGATACCTTCTCTTAAGCTGAGGGACACCCATGGTCCGTGGCGTGGAGCCCGCCCGAAGCTGGGCGCCCTCCACCTCCTGGAGCCAGAGCCGCGGCCGGCACCCGGGCTCCGCCACAGCCCAGAAACTCACTGCTCTCTTGTTCCTCCCATCGCCGCCCGCCTCACTTCCATCCCAAGGCTGGTTTTGGTTTTTCTCACACAGCTATCTATTTAATAAGGAAAATTCTGCTGTGTTGAGGGGAAAAAACCCTCCACAGCATAAAAAATATGCCACAGTTCCATCTGACACTTTCCTTTTTCTCTCTCCCTTGCCTTTAAAACTTGAGATGAAAGCTTTTTTTCCATGTTCTCCTGCTCTGCCTTGAAACGATCACTTTCGAACTTCAGAAATGAGGAGTGCTGGCACCCAGAACTATACTTGTGTGCTTTGATCACATAAACTGTCTTGATAAATTCCAAATGAAATTACAAAGCAGCAGCTCATTAGGGTTTTGTTGTTGTTGTTGTTGTTGTTGTTTTTTAAAGGGAGCACAAAGCACTTCCACGTTCTGCAGGAGGAGACGTCAGCAGCAGCTCAGGGTCCCCGTCAGAGGCGGAAGACTGTGACTTTCACTTAGCGCCCGCTGATTCGTATCAATCACACAAAGCACAGCCTTCGTAGCAAACCCTCCCTTAAAGAAGAGTCCTTATGTGAGATGTGCTAGAAGCTCACGGACGCTGAGAGCACTGTTTCCCAGGTCTGCAGAAAGGGGGCAGACCCAGGCAGTCACATGGCAGGTGGTCAGAGACCATGTTTCAGAGATGAGCACATGGCCTCATTTATTTCTTGGTGTTGAGGCTAATGAATCACAGGGGCACGTGGGCAAGGCTCTGCAGCCTGCACAGAATCCTGGGGTCCGGGGGAGCCAATTCTCCTCCTGGCTCCCTGAGGTAAAATGAGGACACAATCAAAGATCCTCCCATGCCACGGGGACTACATGGTAATCCACACAGATGCAGTGGGGTAACCTACTGGTTCCTCATGCTCTCTAGGGAGCTATGGGACCGGAAAGCAAATGCCAGTGTTCTGCTGAGCAGTTAAGAAGGGGTGTGAAGAGAAGGTATTAATCTGGTTATTATTATTATTATTTTGTACTGGACATGGTGCAAAGTAAATCACACGTACTATCTCATGGAATCTTTCAACAATTCTACTGGCAGTGGAGAAGAAACTGGCATCTGTGGCTGCCTAATATCTATCCCAATTCTTTTGGAAACAGCCCTGACTTCTCCTTTGGGGGAACTGCACCTCCCATACTCATAATCCATGTGGTTCTGGTAAATTTGGAGCAATTCCATTCCTTCCTCTGCCCCAGGAGGTAAAAACAAATTTTAAAAATGAATCATTTGGGTAAGAAAAAAAAAAAAACCTACAAATAATTCAGAGATGAAAGAAGAGATTGAAGCTAAAACCACAAACTGTCTACACACAGGCTACAAAGCTACAAAATTCTATTCAGAGAAAAATCCAGAGCTACAAATGCTCATATGAATAATGAAGAAAGTTAAAAAAAAAATGAACTTAGTGTTTATTACAGAGAACTAGGAAAAGAACAAAACAAAGCAAAAGGAAGTGGGAGAAGACAATTAAAAATACAAAAGCAGAAATAATGATTTAGAAAAGTAAGGCCTGTAGGATGATAAATAAAGCTCAAAGTTGGTTCTCTGAAAAAGTCGAAGTTGACAATTCTTTGGTATGTATGAAGGACAAAAAACAAAAGACAGAAAGAAAACACAGATGCATAATGTTAGGGATGAGAGAGAGAGAGAATATGATTCCAAATATGGAGGAGATGTTAAAATAGGAATATGTGTCACTTTTATGGCAACATATTTGAAAATCTAGATGAAATGGGTGCTTCCCAGGAAAATCTACCTTCCCAAAACTGTTTTGGGGAGAGGCAAACACTTTCAACAATCAATAAAGAAAATATATTAATAATATTGAAAAAGTACCCTAATTAAATATATTAAATATCCAACTACTTTGTGGAGCCCATCTATAAAACCTTAAAAGAACAACTGATGTTATTTAAACTGTTCCAGAGCATAGAGAAAATCAGAAATATTTGGAGTTCTTATGACTCTAGCATAACCATTATACCAGAGCCTGACAGAAATGGCATTAAAGAGACCAGGGGCACCTGGGTGGCACAGTTGGTTAAGCGTCTGAATCTTGGTTTCAGCTCAGGTTATGAGCTCAGGGTCATGAAATCAAGCCCCGAGTTGGGCCCCATGCTGGGTGTGGAGTCTGCTTGAGATTCTCTCTTCCTCTCTTTCTGGCCCTCCCCCCACATACTCTACCTAAATAAATAAACCTTGGGGCGCCTGGGTGGCTCAGTGGGTTAAGCTGCTGCCTTCGGCTCAGGTCATGATCCCAGGTACTGGGTTCGAGCCTCGCATCGGGCTTTCTGCTCGGCAGAGAGCCTGCTTCCTCCCCTCTCTCTGCCTGCCTCTCTGCTTACTTGTGATTTCTCTCTGTCAAATAAATAAATAAAATCTTTAAAAAAATAAATAAATAAATAAATAAACCTTTAAAAAGATTTTTAAAAAGAGAGAGACCAATCTCATTAATAAATAAAGATCCACAGATTCCAAACAAAGCACTACCAAATAAAATTCACCAGTATTTTACAATAATATTAGCAATTAGTAGTATATTAAAGAATAATACAAGAAATATGTTTATTATAAGAGTGCAATGATACTTAACAGAGGATCTGGAGAGATGCTAAAAAGCCATTGATAACTTTAATATACATCCCTGGTAAAGCACTGAGCTAGGAACAGACTTCTTTAATGTGTTAAAGAATGCATGTTAGAAAAATTAAAACAATGTTCTTACATGAAAATATTAAATATTAAATAATGTTCTTAATATGAAATGCTGTTAATAGGAATGAGTTGTCCTGCTATCATTTACCACTATTCTGGATATATGAGCTAATGAGATATGACAACACAAAGAAATGTGTTATCAGTATATTTTTAAAAGATTTTATTTATTCATTTGAGAGAGAAAGGGACAGAGAGAGCACATGTGAGTTGGGGGAGGAGGAGAGGGAGAGGGAAAAGCAGACACTGTGCCAAGCACGGAGCATGGAGCCTAACAGGACCCTCATACCACTACCCGAGCTGAAATCAAGAGTCGGATGCTCAACCAACTAAGATACCCAGGAGCACCAGAAATGTGTTATAAACATTAAAGACACCAATAATATTGCCATTATTTTCAGGTGATATAGTTATATTAGTTATATAATTAAACAATCTAAGATATTCAACTGAAAAACTGTTAGTACTAAATAATATAACTAAGTTCAAAGAAATTATACAGAAGTCAATAGCATTCTTATATACTAGAAATCATCAGCTCAGAGCACTTGGGTGGCTCAGTGGGTCAAGCATCTGCCTTCGGCTCAGGTCATGATCTCAGGGTTCTGTGATGGAGTCCCATGGGGTTAGGGCTCCCTGCTCACTAGAGTCTGCTTCTTCCTCTCCCTCTGCCCCTCCCCAACGTGTTCATTTGCATGTGCATGCTCGCTCCCTCTCTCTCAAATAAAGTCTTTAAAAAAAATCATCAACTAGAAAACGGAAAAAAGAGAGAGAGAGAGATCCTGTATAGTAAAAACAAAAGTATAAAACCCCTGGGAGTTAATGTAAACAGAAATGTGTAAGATTTATACAAAGAAAACTAATTTGATAGAAAAATTACATAACATGAATTAAAATAAATACGCACATTTCTCGGGCTTATTAATCCTTTGAAAAATCTACTTCACTGAAATAAAAGCACAATTCATACCAATATGAACTTTGTCTCTATCACACTCTGTATTGTACTTGTCACAATAAGAATGTAACACTTTGGTAACTAAGATAAAAACTAATGAAATAAAATCTCTTAAGGATACGAAAGAAGATGCAAATAATGAGGACATATATAATATTCTTAGATGGGAAGAATCAATATCATGAGAATGTCGATTATTGCCTAATTAATATATTAACTTCATGTGATCCCAGAATTAATTCCGAAGTTTACCTAGAGGAGTAAATACATGAAAACAGAACATTTTTTAAAAGAAGAATGAGAAAAGAAGCTTGTTATAAAACGTGCTATGAACCTACAGTCACCGTGCGGTGTAGCACCGTTCCAGAATCAGACAAACCGAAGGTGGGGAGTAGGGAGACCAGCAATGGATGCACACAGACACAGAAAGCTAGTGAAGGATAAAGGTACAGTTTAAATCAATAGCGCCCGTCAATAGATGGTATTGGGACAAATGATTATCTATTTAAGAAAATAGAAAGCTGGACGTTCCTTCCTTAACACAGAATAAATTCCAGATGATTTAGGGATCAAGATATAAGTAGGAAGAAGAGTAGAATAAAATACAGGAGAATCTTCTTATAACCTTGGGGTATACGAGGGCTCAAGTGTGACCCAAAACTCGAGCCATGACAGGAAAGGCTGCTCTTCTGGACTCCATCTGAACAGAAACACTGATGCATGATCAGAGAAAGTGCCATGCTAGAAGGTGAAAGACAAATGTGCGATGGGAAAGATACTTGCATTTGTAAGACAATCACTAGTTCTGATCCACAAAGACCTCCTACAATAAAGGCAAATAATATTACAGAAGATGGTCAATAAAGGTGCCAAAGATGCTGAGGTTCGGTACTGATCAAGGAAGCAACAAATTAAAACGAGACTTTCTTTTTCTGGCTATTTATACCAGCAAGGGTCAAAAAGGTTGATGATACTTTGTGCTGACAAGAATGCATGGAAATAGTCACTTGTACAAGGCTGACTGTGGTATAAAGTGATAGAAACTTCTAGAGGAATTTGGTAGCACCTATCAAAAATTTCAAAGATGTGGGGCACCTGGGTGGCTCAGTGGGTTGGGGCCTCTGCCTTCGGCTCAGGTCATGATCCCAGGGTCCTGGAATCGAGCCCCGCATCGGGTTCTCCGCTCTGCGGAAAGCCTGCTTCCTCTTCTCTCTCTGCCTGCTTCTCTGCCTACTTGTGATCTTCGTCTGTCAAATAAATAAATAAAGTCTTTAAAAAAAGAAAAATTTCAAAGATGTGTTTTCCAGGATCCAGCAGCTCCACTTTAGTCATGTATCCTATAGCAATATTCCTCCAAATTACCAAAATAAGCAGGGATAGTCATTACACCATTGTTTGTCATTTATAATTGTGAAAAATTGCATGGTTTCCAGATTTTTTTTAATCCAAGCAGTGGAATACACTGCAGCTAATTAAAAGAATAAAATATATTTATAAGAGCCGACAGGGAAAGATATCCATAATGTGTTTTTAAGTGAAAAAAATCAGGTATGGGGCACTTGGGTGGCTCAGTGGGTTAAGCCGCCGCCTTCAGCTCAGGTCATGATCTCAGGGGTCCTGGGATCGAGTCCCGCATCGGGCTCTCTGCTCGGCAGGGGGCCTGCTTCCCCCTCTCTCTCTGCCTGCCTCTCCACCTGCTTGTGATCTCTCTCTCTGTCAAATAAATAAATAAATAAAATCTTAAAAAAAATCAGGTATGATTTTGTAGACTGTACCAATTCACACATGCAGGTACAAGCAAACAGGGGTAGGGACAGGGAGAGAGAATTATTGCCCCAGCTATTAATAGTAGCCATCTTTAGGGATGGAACTTTAGGGTTATTTCCTGCTTTGTATTTTATATTTTTAAGACTTTAGCTATAAATATATTATATTTATATAATATAAATATATTTTGTATTTTTTAGGTCTTTAGCTATAAATATGTACTACTTTTGGAAATATGAAAGAGCAAGGTCTATCTTCTTTCTGTTCTTCCTTTCAATCATCAGAAAAGCAAACACTCTGGGGGCAGGGAGGAGGGAGGTAATATTTTACACAATGATTTTCTGAGCATTTTTAGCTACTGGGGAAGACTTGGTCTTTAGGTTTTGATGTAAAGGCCACTGACCTTTACAGGCTGCCTCTCACCTTGTCTCTGGGCCACTGTTAACCCTCCATTATCTCCCGACTCCTCTCTCTGCTTTTGGCCTCCACCTCCAATCTATCCTGCACCTGATCATCTTTCTAAAACCTAATCAGATCATGCCCTTCCCCAACTTGAAAATTACCCAAAGACTTTCCATCCCCAGGGGGAAGTCAAGTGTTTGTGGCCTTGTGGGTTCTGCCCAGCCCTGCACCTCTGGTCTCTTCTCCCATCCCCTCCTCATGTGATGCTCCAGCTGTGTGGGCCTCTGTGGTTCCCCAGACAAGCTCTCTGCTCAAGCCTCTGAGCTTGGCAGAGTCAAGCTGTCCCCTTGCCCACTCGGCCTTCTCCTCCGGCGGTTAGGGGACTCTTCCTGGAGTGTGCTGCCCTTCCTCCCGTTACAGCATGTATCACACACTCCTTGTCTTATCCAGCTCTGCAAGCTCAAGGGGCCAGCACTGAGCCCAGCACAGAGTAGGGGCTCAGAAGATGTCTGGGGGACAACTGGACCGGATATTGGGTCTTTATGTAAAACTACTTGACTCTCTGGTCTGGCACTGAAATTCCACTGCTCAGTAGAGGTGGCCGCGGCCACCGGGCACCCCACTCCACAGCCACCCCAAGAGGGTCGGCCCTGTGTTCCAGTATCTCCAGGCTAAATACCCACGTTTCTCTGAGTGTTACAGTGGGCTTCCAGGGCAGCTGATGTCACCAAAAGGAAACGCAAGATGATTCCCCCAGTGAAAGCCTCCGAAACCTGCCTCATATTGGGTAGAATCGAGGCTGCCCACGTGCCAAGGAAAACACTCCCGAGCTTGTCTTTCCAGCCCTGGCTCAGAGATTCGCTACTGTGCACAGAAAGGCTTCCTGGACATCCAAGGCCACCAGGATCCCAGCCAGAGAGTGAGCTCACAGATGATGACTGCCTCATCCACCGAAGTATTTTCCATTTCCTCTAACGTGCTCAGAGATCTGTGACCACACTTCACCTAGTCTTTAAGTGTAACAAAAAATAACTGAGGCAAAGGTAAAACTGTCAGATTTAGTCTTTACTCAATGGAAACTGTGTAACAAAACACAACATTCTAAACCTCAGTTACCAACCTCTGCATTCTCTGGAAAACAAGCAACAGATTTGCAGAGGGTCAGCTAGATCCAAACTGGTTTTCACTTTCGTAAAGCAAATTCTTTTCTGATTTTGCTGAAATCAGATACTGAGAGACTCCTTGGCCTCTTTGGAAGAAGGAAGACATCTGACTACTAATTTATCTGTGGTTTTCAAGCCCAGCTGTTTTGATTGCTCTCTTTCTTGACAGAGATGAGAGGCTGTGGGTCTGCATAGGACTGTCCTAGAAAACCCATTTTCAGGGAGCAGGGGCTTCTGCTCCACGGTGGGGGCCATCTCTCTGGGTTTTGCCCTTTTCCATGTCACACTGTGTACCTGAGGCTCCCAGCCCAGTCATATTCCTCCAGCCTGGGGACAGCCTGGATTTCTCCCACCCTATGCAGGATCTGAGTCTGCAGTCTGGGCTACTCCCACCAAACCCAAGCTGGGGATGCCACCAGGGCACGAGACGGGCCCCACCAGCAGAGGGCACTGGTAGTACTCATGCCCCGGACTGGTCTGAAATGGTGTGCTCCTGGTGGGATGGGAGGGTAGAGGCTGAGGTCCTGCGGCAGACTGGAAGGCCCACCCACACTCACTCTACTTGTGCTGCCTTCTCCTGCCCACCAGATGCCTTTCTCTCAGGAAATGATTCAAGAAACCTGATCCCCTTGACTCTGGGCTCCCGGTCACCTCCTTGAGACTCTGACTGCTACTCTGGTTGCTTCTACCCACCTCACTCAGTCCCGGCCCCTCCTCTTCTCCACAGCTCACTGCCATTCCTACAGGCTTTGGGCCAATGTCGCATTAGAACACTCTTGGCTAAGCCATCAGAGGATCCTTTGCAGGGAAGAGAGAGACCAAGCAGCAGGGAGGCTGAAGAAGGAGGGGGCAGAAGGGAAGGTGGTGGGTGGCTCTGGGGACAGGAGGCTCCACGGGCACAGGGTGCTATATGCTTAGGGATAAGCCCACGCAGTGAGGTCCACCTCCTTGTGTTCCAAATATTCGCTCAGTGCCTCCCCCATTCTAGACACAGGTGAATAGGGGAGAGCCACACAGATGTGGTCCCCAACCCCATGAAGTATACAGACCAGTAGAGGCATTCAACAGAGGCATTCATTACACACTTAATTAAGGGTGGGGAATAGCTAAAAAAATAATACTCTAGGATAGGCTTACTTTGGGGAATTAGCCTCAGTTGTCAATGAGAGGCCTGGGAGGAACCAGTGGCATAAGAGACAGAAATGGGTTGATTATGTCTTTAATACTCAAGGAGTTCATTCTGCTTTCCCTGGCCTTAGCCGTCCTCCTCAACTCCAGAGATATTAAGTAAACTGTCTGGGGTCACTCAGCACATACGTGGCAGGAGTGGGATCCGGGCCCAGGTCAGTGGGCTCTAGCACCCACACCCTTACCTACACATCACTGTAGCTCAGTGCATACACTAGACAAATGAATTAAAAACTCAAAACATCGGGGCACCTGGGTGGCTCAGTGGGTTAAGCCGCTGCCTTCCGCTCAGGTCATGATCTCAGGGTCTGGGATCGAGCCCCGCATCGGGCTCTCTGCTCAGGAGCCTGCTTCCCCCTCTTCCATTCCCCCTGCTGTACTCCCGCTCTCTCTGTGTCTCTTGCTGTCAAATAAAATCTTAAAAAAAAAAACTCAAAACATCTGGGGTGCTTGGGTGACACGGGTAAGTGTCTGACTCTTGGTTTCAGTTCAGGTCATGATCTCAGGGTCGTGAGATCGAGCCCCACATCAGGTTCCAGTCTCAGCTTGAGACTCTCCCCCCTACCTCTGCCCCGCCCCCCAGCCCACGAGTGCATGCTCTCCCTCTCAAATAAATAGAATCTTAAAAAGAAACAACTCAGACTTCAGCGTTCAAATCATGACACTGCCGCTAATTTGTCCAGCAAGATCCTGGGTGGGTTCTTCGACTTCCTTCTTCATCTGGGAAATGGAGACGGTATCTGTAACCTCCTCACGGGGCTGCGGTAAAGTCTACAGGAGTTCACGCACTTGAAAGGGGCCAGCACAGTAGCTCAAGTTACGTGTAAAAAAAAACCAACAAATTTAAGGGTGATGAGGGACCATACCTGTTTCTGGAAACCTTCCAGATGAGACTAGACAGCTCCTCACAGAGCCTCCCCTGACTTAACACTAAAAGTTTTGGGGGGAAAAAAAAAGATGGGGGCACTTGTCTGGCTCAGTCAGTGGAGTGTGTGACTCTTGAACTTGGGGTCGTGAGTTCAAGCCCCAGGTTGGGTGTAGAGATTACTTAAAATGAAAGCTTAAAAAAAGAAAAAGAGAAAAGGGGCCCCTGGGTGGCTCAGTCGGTTAAGCATCTGCCTTTGGCTCAGGTCATGATCTCGGGTGCCTGGGACTGAGCCCTGCATCGGGCTCCCTGCTCAGTGAGGAGTTTGCTTCTCCCTCACCCTCTGCCCTTCCCCCTGCTCATGCTCTCTCTCAAATAAATAAAAAATAAAATAAAACAAAATAAAGAAAGAAAAAAAAAGATGAAAACCACCCACCAAGCCTGGCAGACAGCCTTATTACTAGGACCCAGGAAGAAACTAAACATACTATAGGCGGATGAGGAGGACAGAAACTGAGCAAGTGTAGACCTTGTCAATTTATTCCTCTTAGGACCTACCCCCAGACTCACAGACCCATGGATCTAAAAACTAGAAAAGTCAGGTCGATGACCAGTATGCTGCCCAGCAGAAGCTGATTTGGGGGCTCCTCAATACGCCAGCTGGCTCTCTGCCCTTCCTCTACTCACCTCCACTTACAGATTGTGAGCCCCAGAAAAGAGCTGGAGTGTATCCAGAGGGAACCCCAAATGCCTGTTGATAAACACTGAAGATGAATAGATGTCACTTTATTCCAGGATGTGGTCAGAGGAAAGAAAATCCAACAAGAGAACACCTGGAAAAATACTGCCAAACCATGGAGTCTGGAATGCACGAAGAATGGGCTGAACCATGAGAACATAGGTCCTCAAATGGTCTACTCCAGGATCCAGAAGAAGGTTCAAGACACTTCTTCTTTTCAATATAGTATAAGAAAACAAGGCTTTGGTGACAGGAGAGAACTGTCAGGTGAAACTACCTGTGATGAGCTAGACAGAGACGCCCGACATAAGAAAAGTAGAAACGGAAACTAAGAAACACAACAGAAGAATTAAAAAAAAAAAAATTTAACACCAGAGGCAGCAAGGAATGAAATGGACACTTGGGAAGCTTGCATCACTGATGTGGAGGGCCAATTTGGCAAGGTCAAATGCCAAGGGAAAGGATACGGGAAGAAAGGATATAAGGGCACGTGGGGGCCTGAGGACGGACAGCTGACCCAGGGCAGGGGTCTTCCCAAGGAGTGTGTGCCAGGGCCTGGGAAGGAGACCCAACCCTAGACATATCCAGGATGAAAGTTTGAATTAGAAAAGAAAAGAAGAAGAAGAAGAAGAAGAAGAAGAAAAAAAAGCCTTGCAAAGATCCAGGGAAAAAGCAAAAGCAGCAATCCAGAAAAGCCCGACCCTCCCCGTGAGTTGTAGGGACCCCTTTCGCTCTGCTCTCATGCAACCTGACGATCCCCCAAATGACTCCGATGACGGCAGCTTCCCTGCCCAGCTGCTTCCCTGTGGGAGGGAGAGCTTCTCAAAGGCAGAAGGACTGTTTATTCGTGAAATGTTAGTGGACATCTGGTGATCTGTCAATTGCTTTGATTTTTTTTTTAAGAAGAAAACTATTTTCCCCTAGTAATTATAGTACTTAAGTGTAAAGACCCAAAGAGACGACATATGATTTTGGATGCCATAAAAGTTGGTCAATGCACATTTTTTCCACAAATTTATGAGCACATTTCACCATGGCAGACTGAGGGCAGCAGCAGACGTCAACTTCTGGGCGCGCTGCAAGCAGAATCCACGTGCTCTAGCCACGCTCCCTAGCCAGCAGCGTGCAAAGCCCAGAACCGTCCCCTGCAGTTGCGCCCCCCCTCCGCCCCCGTGGACGGGTCAGTTCGGGATGCTGCAGGTGAGCTCTGAGGAGGAGTCCTCTCTGGGGGCCCAGTGGAGAAGCCCCAGGTCATCAGCCACACAGACAGGGGCTGCCCTGAGGGGAGCTGACGATGGTATGGGTGGGCTGGGAAGGTGAGGTATCTCCAGGGACACAGTAAAAAGGTCTATTTGGAGGCTGAAAAACTTTGTCTCTGCTACAGAGGAAGAGTGTCCCCTCAGGGCAAAGGTGAAGGAAAATAACTTGGCAAATGTCGGATTTCCTGGGCTGCAGTGGGCACCGCTCTGGGCGAAGGCCTGCTCTTCCCCTCCACCGGAGTACAGGTCCTTTGTACAGTTCAACAACCTCTATGGATAAGTTTATTCCTAGGTATTTTATCAACCTGACAGTGACCTGGCCTGGATCTTGCTCTAGGCAAGACTAGTAACCAGTCTGGTGACACAGAGCCCATACACGGGGACCCCAGGTGAGGTGGGGCTCAGAGAGGCTCCTGGGACAAGACAGCTGCCTCAGGGCCGGGCGGGGTGGGGGGGGAGGGAGCGGGAGCCTCAGGCAGGCCAGCGCTGGCACAACGACAACAGTCACTGAGTTCCTACTGTGCGCCAGGCTCTGGGCTGAGAGCCACATCTGCACAGTCTCTTGGGGTCCTCATTTTACAGAAGAGGAAGTGAGGCTCAGAGAGGCTAAGCTGTGCGTCCGAAGTCAGACAGCAAGTGTGTGGCAGAGCTGAGATTGCACCTCAGGTCACCTGAGGTCTGGGCTCTGGCCTGCAACGTGGCCTGGCCTTGCCCCTCCTTACCCTGGCCCCACAGGACGTCGCAGGAATGCACGAGGCCTGCAGAGCAGGGGGCAGGGGGTGCCACCACTTCATGCTGAGTCCGAGCCAGGCCTTGTGCTCTGGGCCTTAGACCCTCTCCTCAGCTCACCTACCCACTAGGCCCCAAGGAAAGCTTCGCTTCCCCCGTCATCCAGATGGGGAGACTGAGACTCAGAATGGTAGGGTGACTTTCCAGAGGTCTCTGGCCAGTAGCTGGAGAAGCCAAGATTTGAATCCAGGTCTGGCTGGCCCCAATCCATGCTCTGTTCAAAATGAGGACCATGGGGACGGCATTTCAGTCGCTCCATTTTGTTTCACGCCAGGAGCTGAGTCCTGTTGTCCTTGCCTGGAAGTCTGAGTCATAGACCCTGACCTCGGAGGGGACAGCTGTCCTTCTGCAGAGTGGAAACATGTCTGGGCCAGAACAGGACGTAGTTCCAAGTGGATTACCAAGAGCTCAGAGAGAAGATCTGATTTATGACCCACCACACCTCACTCCGACTGGCTCTTGGGTGCCAGCTCAGCCATGGCACTGGGCTGAGGCCCCCAAAACCAACTTCTTGAGTAAGAGGTGCCCACTCTGGTGTTGGTACCGCCCCTGCCAGGGGCCTCAGGACACAGCCCCTGAGATTTCTCAGCTTTGGCACTTGAAGACGACAATAAGACACCAGCGTGAACCGGCAGTCGGGCTGGGCCTGGGAAGGAAGGAGCAGCTGCTGTGGGGATTAAGCAGCTCTCTGGAGGCCAGCCTGGGAAGCGGGTCCCATTGGTGCCGCGTGGTGCGGGGGGAGAGCTCTGGAGCCAGCCAGTCTCCGGGGAGGGCCAACTCTGCCACCAACCTGCTCCCAGTGGCCTCAGAACGTTCCTCTGCCATCTGATTCTCAGTCTTAGCCTCTGCAGCAGGGGTGAGTAGAGGTGTGCCTCCCTCATGCAGAGGGGAGATGGAAGGAGTGGAGGTGCGCACAGCCCTCCGCATCAGGTCACTCAGGAAAGGTCAGGGTGATGGTAATGACATTAGTAGAGAAAACTGGGTCTTGGCAGGCCCAGTCCTGTGAGAAATGACGATCCAGATGGCACCTTCCACTCCACCCCACGGTCCCCTCCCTCTTCCAGCCCCCCACATCCTCTTCCACCCACAGCAAGGGTTGAACATGCATAGGAACGCCTCTAGAGCAACTCATGTCCTGCTCTCCGGCCTCCGCCACAGCCGGAGCTAAGGGTAAGGGGATTCCAGTGGCCACCAGAAGGCTCTCGACTCTTCAGAGCAGCACACAGCGCTGGGGGACTTGGCGTGAACACCCACTCCACCAGGTGACCCTGGAGAAGCAGCCTCACCTCCTGGGGCCTCATCTCCGTGTCTGTTCCCACCTCCCACGTCCATCCTGAGCACTAAACGAGGTGTTACAAGGAAGCCAGCGCCACACCTCGAGGACAACAGGTTTGTTCATTCGGTGCCTTGTTCACTCGCTCAGGCCCGCGTGTGCTTGTTCATTCAGCGAAGAGCGGCTGAGCCTGGCCTCGGCCAAGGTCTGTGCTGGGCTCTGAAAGCAGAGCCGTGAGAAAAACCAGATGCACCCCCCGCCTGCCCTCATGGGCCTGACGCTCAGGCCGGGGCCCCCTCTCTTCCACGCCCCGCCCACCCCCTTACTACTTGGGTGGGCCTGGACAGCCCCAGGTTGGCGGGTCACAGCTGGGGAGTCCCAGCTGCTGCTTATCTCTGGGGCAACCATAACTTCTCATACACCCAGCCTGTGAGTACTGTACCGCGTCTCACAAAATATGCTTTATCTCTACGACACCGGTGCTCAAAAAGATACAATATTTTATACCACGTTCCCTGTCCCCCACTGCATGAAGGGACTCGGGGTTTTATAGCTACTGATGAGGAATTAAGAGCAGTGGCAGGTTGTGAGCTTTGCTGTCAGCAATTCTATGGGCTGACATTTATCTGGGCCTCAGTTTCCATTTTTGTGAGATGAGCTTAATTCCCACCTTGTGAGGCTGTTCTGAGAATCAGAGCTATTGCGCGCAAGGCTTTAACATGTTATCTGGAACGATAACAACGATCACTGCCACACTAACAACAGCAGCTAACATCCACTGGCATCTACCATGTGCCAAGCGTTGTGCTAAGGGCTTTTCAGGCACTAATCTACTCTCCCAGCCAGCAAGCATTTACCGAGATACCAGGTGCCAGGGATACTGCAAGGAACAGGACCAATGCAGCCTCTGCTTCGGCGCAGCTTACTGCCTAGGGGAGGGTCAGGCCGTGAGTGAGTGACCGCACAAACAATTAGAGAATGGGAATTGTAATGATAACAACACTCCGGCTGAGTAAATGCCATTACATACGTGTTCTAAAGGAGGAAACGAAGGGTCAGAGAGGTTAGGCAAGTTGCCTGAGGTTGCAAACAGGGTAAGAGGCAGAACCAGACCCCAGATTTCATTAAATGGGGCTCATTTTGCCTATAATAGCACTGACAGTTCCAAATCATGCACAGAGAGCCCCAAGTGCTCAGGGCTCCTCCTCTAGTCCAAGAGCAGCCGCTCCAAGCAAAGGCGGGGCCAGAAATAGACCTGACAGCAAAGCAGGTTATGACCCTCCATGAACCACCAAGACCCGCAGCCCAGCCAGCCTGGCCCTGCCACTGACCAGTTCCATGGTAAAATGGTCAGAGTGACAGTACTCCCTGCAAGGCTGCCTTGAGATCCAGCAGGCACAGTGGCTGTCCTTATGTAGATACTGAAGGTCACGCTGGTCTGACCTCCAGCAAAGCAGATTTCAGGAATGAGACGGGACCTCCCTGGAGCAAGCTTGCTTGTTCTCTCTCTCTCTCTCTCCCTTCCCTCCTTTTAAAATTGAGATATAATTGATATATCCATAGCTCTATTTCTTAGCTTGCTTTACTTATAATAATGTTATTTTAACTTCACTCATTTACATATCACCTTCATGATTTTAGCCAATGTAGCACCTGTATCTTTTTTTAATATAACATAAAGTTTACCATTAGTGACCTTTGGAACATTCACAATTGTGTGCAACCATCACTGCTATCTTCTCACCAACCCAAAAGGCATCCTGCATCCATCTGCCCCGTCTCCCCCTCCCTCCAGCCTAGGCAGCCACTAATCTGGTTTCTGTCTCTATGGATTTACAGACTTGGGACATTTTTTTCATATAGCCTGTGGCCTTCTGTGGCTGGTAAGCACAGTGTTTCCAAGGGTCATCCGTGCTGTAGCACGTGTCAGTACGCCAAATCCTTTTTATGCATGTACCACTTTTCACTTTATCTGTTCGTCAGCCGGTAGACCTTCGGTCGTTTCCATCCTTTGGCTACGATGACGGTGCTGCTGTGAACATTCACGGACAAGCTCTTGCTTGTCCACCATTTTCAATTCTTTGGGCATATCCCAGAAGACCTCCTGGCTCACTATATTATTTTTTACTTAATTTTTTAAATGAAATAATGGATTTAATGTGCTAATAACATTAGGATAAATACTTAGCTATTACAGTAAGAGAGGTTCTCTGCGTGCTATGGAAAATCAGGAGGACCACGAGTAGTGCACGTCCACACTCTAGGAAACTCAGGGTTCGTGTACTCCGGCGTTGGCTGTCTGTGAGGCCGCCAGCACTGGGCCGCTGTGGGGCGGGGTCCTCGGAGCGGAGACCGGGTTGGATGCTAGGGTTGCTGCTGGGTTGAAAGCAGTGTTGGAGGGGCCCGTTAAGGCTCAGAGGCAGAGAAGCAGTGTCCGTCATCGGGGTAAGCTCTCAGCCCACGTCATCATGGGAACGTGGGCACGGGAGAGAGAGCCGGCATGGAGAGAATGAGGTTGAGGGACCGGGGCTTTGGCCGCCAACGATAACGACTTAAGAATAGAGGCCCCTAGAGGGGTCTGGGTCTAGTCCCAGGCTGTCCTGCCCTTCTTCGCCCTTGAGGCCGACTCTCCGGGTTCCAGGAGGGAGGGCAAAGCAAGAACAAAGGGGCTGGCCTTCAGGCTTCCCTCAGACATTCTCCAACTGCCCCTACTTGGAGACCTCTCTGCCTTGGTAATTATGGGACGCCTGGAAAGAAGGGGTTGTTTTTGATGGAGACTCTTTCATCTCTGACTTAAATTATACATCAGGCACTAACGTTGTAACTCTGATGTCTTCTAGAATTCAAATGAGACATAAACATACTCCCAGAAGCACAGAGTCTGCATTCATTACTGGGACCACCTTGACCAAATAAGAGGTGTCACCACATCTATTTATAGTTTAAACATCTTTCCACTGTCTTTCCCTGAAAAGCTACTGAGGCAGCTCCCACACAAACAAGGAAGAACCCAACCCCAACAATCATTCATTCATTCAGGTTCATGTCTGGGGATGGACAGCAGTCAGGTCATAGTCGGCACAGGGACACAGACAGAAAGTACACGGGCTTGGAGCACAGAAATGGAGTGGACAGACAGAGACACATAAATTCATTTAAAAAGCTGCCATTAGAATGAATTACATCAATAAGTTTAAAATGAGACCAGTGCCGAAAGCCAGCAAGGCTGCTCGGAGACGGGAGGGCTCACACACGGCTGGCGGCAGGGAGAGTTGGTACAAGGTTTTTGGAAAGCATTAGAGATTTCAAAGCCAGAAAAATACTGGTGTCCTTTGACTCAGTAATCCCACTCTTAGGAACTTATTCTGAGAAAATAATTGTAAAAGGAGAGAAAAACTTTGTACACACAAAGGTATTCATGGGAAATCTAGTGGCTAAACACAAAGAAAACAACAAAAACTGGAAACATTCTAATGTCAAACAATAGAGACATAGCTAAGAAAGTGAAAATGACAAAAATATGGAGATGTTAAGTGCTGGAGTGGGGGGATTTTCAGTGCTTTAAAAAAACCTTACAGCACTGTTACACAGTTGTGCGTTGTGCAAAAGAAGGTATTAGTCCTTAGGTGAGATGAAACTTTCTTCTAATTATTGATATTTACCGTCAGATTTAAGTCTGAGTCTCACCAAAGTAGCAACAAATATAATTCAATCACATACATAAATATAAAGATTCAGCAAGGTCCCAAAGAGGAATGGTTTCCTCTCCAAATACCAGGAAACCTCATGATCCTCCTCTTTTCCCGTTATTTAATCCGTTAATCATCGTGTGCAGCGCATGAAATGTCAGCAGCCCTGCCCTTGGAGAGGGTCTCTCGTGCCCGCTGACCTTACCTGACCCACAAGGATGGTTCCCTGGTGCTCCCGGTACTGCCCAGCTCCTGCTTCCTTCCAGGCCTACCCCTCCCACGGCCTCCGGGATTCCCCCCACCAACCGACTCCCACCCCTCTACCGCCCCCGCACAGTCAGGTACAACCACTCAGCCTGGCATTCCAGGCCCTCTGTGGCGTGGCACGTCTCATATGCCATTCCAGTGTGGGGGGACACTGGTTGGTGAACGTGCCACTGATAAGACACTCCATTTCTCCTCTTGGAGTCTGAGACCAGTGTTCCCCATAACCTGCACATGAGCTGGGTGTGAGGACAGAGGACTCACTGGCCCCCAGGAACTTCAGATGCAGCCCCTGCTCCCCGCGAGATGACCAGGCAGGCCTCCAACACTCTGGGTGCTGCCCTGGGCATCTGTGGACACCAGCCTTTGCTAGCCTGAAACCTGGTCTGCTCCCCAAACTGACTTTCCGGCACCTGGGCAGAAGGCAGTTTGAGGAAAGGCATGAGGCCTGTGTTCTCCCAGAATGTTCCAAGCAGAGCAGCTAGCACATACAGTGTTGCTCCCATTTTCATCATCAGACCTATGGGAGGCTGGATTTTCACAAGCAAGTGTGGAAGACACTAAGTGTTGGAATGGGCTGTTGAACCCATACTCCAAAATGACAGATTCATACCAAAGATGCATTTACATATAAGGTAAAAACACACAATAAAATTTTATGTTGTCATTTTCTATATTCAAAACACTTAAAATACAGAATACATTATTTTAAAACAACAACAACAACAACAAAAACCTGTTAGGAAAAGGCTGGCAATTGTCCTTGTGTAGGAAAAAATATCCTTTATTCCGAGATTATACCCTGCTTACATTTTTGGTGTTAAAATGTCCCTTACCCTAGGAAACAAAGATGGTAGTTTATATTTTCTTTACTTGCCATTAAAAAAGATAAAAGAAAAAAAAGGTCAGCAGCCTTTTAAGAGTCTCCAAACTTTCTCTCTGAAGTTTCCCTTGCTCCTGACATCCAGGGGCCAGGCCCCACAAGCCTGAGGTCACATGCGGCTCTCTGGCAGCGGTCAGGCTGCAGGCCGGCCCCGAGCATGCCAGGGCTGGAAACCCGAGGGTGGCTTCCGAGCAAGGCAAGTGACACGGCAGGAAGGCAGCCCTGTGCGGCTGTAGGCTGGAGGATCTTATCTAAAACTGGAAAAATAGCTGAAGGTTGAGTAAGTAGGAATTTCAGTTTGGCAGAAAACTCAAACTTGAGTTCATCTCTTTCCCCTTTCTTTCTGAGCTTACTGTAGGGTCACTCACCTGAACCCCCATCTCGCTCAAACCCGAACCCCCGGGCACCTCTGCTTGGCCGGGTGCCGGCTGGCGAAGCCCCAACTCGGGAGGCCTCTGCCCAGGGCTGCTGGAGAAATCACCCGGCGCTGCAGAATGGCCATCCCTCCGAGGGCGCAGTTCCCAGCCTCAGCAGGGCCCTCGGCCCACGCCACAGGCCTGCCCCCCACCCCCTTGGTCTTTCTTCCATTCTCTTCGGTGGCTGGTTTTCCCCAATAGCCACCTCGCACTCCCGCCCCCAGCTGTCCGTCCCTGTAGGAACCTTGCCTCCTAAGTGAATGACCTCAGCTTCCTGCTTTGCCCCCTCATCTCTCTGCACCCATTTTCCAGCCTGCTCCCCTCCAGGGCACTGCCCTCACCCCCATCTCCTACAGCATGCAGCCCCTGGCTCACACGCTCAGCTGGCCATCTTCCAGGTCTCCCTATCTGCATTACCTTATTTTTTTTAAGGTCTAAAAGGACATTTCTTTTCTGCTAAAAAGGATATTTATGTTCATCTTAGAAAACACAGAAAAGCCTGAGGGAAGTAACTGCCTGTGGGGTTCCGAATATAGGTGTTTCCTTCACATAAACATACTCATCCATGTAAGCCGACTGCATGTTGCCGCGTGGTTCTGGGGGACTGCTCTGCTGGTGGAAGACCCCAGAGAGCTCATCCTTCGGTAGAAGTGGAAAGGTCCCAACCTGGATTGGCACTAAAGTCTCATCATAAGTCCTGGATACCCCAGATGCCTTCTGTGAAACCCCAGAGGTAGGCAGAGGCCGCCGCAAACACTGCTGCCCACGGAGGCAGATGGGTCCGGTCCGGGCCCTTCTCGACGGCACAGAATCAGTTACCACTTTATGCAGGTGCCGGATGGCTCGAGGGTCTGGGACCAGAGAGCAGCCCGCACACCTGACCCTGTCAGACAGGCACCCCCATGCCTCTCCACCTTCTGGGGTTCCCCAAAGACAACTCTCAAGGTGGAAGGAAAAGCAGAGAAAGAAAAGGATGGACCCTGTGGAGTGGAGAAGAGGGGCTAGCAGTGATGAAGCAGCCGTAGCTCCCAGCTCCTCTCCTCCTATAGGCTGGCTGCCAACAATACTAATTGTAACTGCATAAGAGCTCACCATGTGCCAAGCATTGAGACAAATGATCAACAAATGTCATCCCTGTTGCCCAAAGTGGGGGCACACTCCACTGAGAGGATCATGGTGGTTCGGGATGGACACTAGTATCTATTTTACCACGTATTAGAAAAACCATTGCACAGGTGCGCCTGGGTGGCTCAGTCAGTCTCTAGTCTGACTCTTGGTTTCAGCTCAGGTCACGATCTCATGGTTGTGAGATCGAGCGTCATGTCAGGCTCTGTGGTCAGGAGGGAGAGTCTGCTTGAAGATTCTTTCTCCTTCCGCCCTTCCCCCAACTCACACATGTGCACCTTCTCTCTCAAATAAATATATATATTTTTTAAAAACCTTATTGCAGAGCAAACCCTTAATAGCACAGATACAAATAAAATAGATTTAAAGAGAAAAACTGAGTACAAAAGTTAAGGAATGGTGGCGATGGTCACAAATGCCCAAAGTCTGGGGAAGCACCACCTTACTGGACCCTGACTGCAGCTGTTACACACCTGACACGGCACGGGGAGCTAACGTGGCACCCCAGGGAGCGGGGTCTGGGGTTAGGACTGTGCCCGTCTGAACCCACAGGCCCTGGGCCCTGCTGAGGCAGGCTCTGCTTTTCCTCCCCTTGGCCTTCACTCCGCTGACCTGCCGGGTGCAGGGCGGGCTCTGTGCTCTGGCCTCCAGATGGACCAGGCCACTGGCTATTTGGCGTCCATCTCCCTCCAGGTCTCCAGGACTGGCCCAGTCCACATGGGCACCTGTGGTGGCAGGGCCAGGCACATAGCAGGCTGGGTTCAGAAGCGTTTGTGCAGCTGCTGATCGAGCTGCCTCTTTCCTGAGAAGAAGAGCGGGTGCTGTGGGCGGGGGTGGTCGGCTGCAGCCGTGGCAGTCACAGTTCCCTGGGGCCTCCCTAGTCAGAGTGACCCAAGAATGGCAGGGTCTGGAAACTTCCCCCAGCCAAAGCCCATGGCAGCCTCCTGGGAACATGGGCATGGGATGGCCTATGGACCCTCGCCTCGCCAGACCTGTCACATGTCAGCACAGGACAGCGTGACCCATCTCCTGGCCAAACCTTCGTCTGAGGCAGGAAAAGCCTGGACAACATGCTGTTGGCAGAAGGTCTGGATAAGTCTCTCCAAGAAAGATCATCTTCCATCCCTTGTAAGGACAGACAGCTGAGGTTCAGGGGCAAAGCCAAGGGAGCAGATTCACGGGAGAGAAACAGAGATCCTGTGGGGTCCTGGGGGACTCAAACTAGGAATTCTCATTTCTTAGGACCAGAACAGAATGTGAGAATACAGAGTAGAATCAGGCTGAAACTTAGTCGGTGAAAGTGCCTCCTTCCCACCAGTGCCCACGACCCCAGCACGTCAGCAGCAAATCCGAGTGAGAGCCGTCTGCGGAGCACCTAGCGGAAGTCAGGCCCTGGGTTTTAGCTGCACCAGTGAGCTCCGTGCTGCGCTCAAGTGACCTCTGAGGCCGCGGATGTCGGTAGCACACACTTTACACACTGGCACCCCGAGGCGTTGATGTGCCTGAGTCATACGGTTAGGGAGGGGTGCGTGCTGATGTGGACCTCCGTGGGATGGCATGAAAGGCTCTTTCTGGGGGCTTCTTTGACAACACACTACAGGCAGCAATCTGTGAGTCTGTCGGACACCCACGCCCTGTGCCCAAGACAGCTCTGGTCTCTGCCCCTCGCCCTGGCATCTTGCTTACTGGTGCCCATTCATCCTCTTTCTTCCGGACTCCTGGCTCCCTGGGCAGTGCAGGAGCACTGACTGGGACTCGGGCCCTGGGCTCTTGTTCCAGCTCTGTCCCTTACTAGCAGCATGACCACAGACAAATCCTTGCTCCTCTCTGTGGCTATTTTCTCGCCAGTTAGGGATTGGGTCGGTGGAACTTATGGCTCTAACAGTTCAAGAACGTGCTGACTCTTGGGATAAGTAGATAATCAAGTGGACATCTGCGGATATAAGCACGCGCGTACTGTGCGTGGGTACTGTCTCCACTGGCTGGGCGAGGCCTGCTCACCCAGTAGGTGGGGGATCTCCCTCATGGCCCTGCCTGCCTGCCCCAGGCTCCTCCTCTGTGACTCCTCAGTCAAAGGAGTCCAGTTTTAAGGATACCAGTGGCTGCCATTCTCTGAGCCCTCTGTGGGCTGCGTTCTAGCTCCACGTCCTCTCTCCCCAAACACTTTGGGGGCCCCATTTACAGATGAGGGCTCTGGGCCCTGAGGAAGCAAACAACCTGTGCAAGGTCTATCTGGCCAGCATGCCAGGGGGTAGAGCTCCACGCCACGGGACCCCCCTCAGCCCCTCGCAGCATCAGGGACCATTTCTGCTCTCCTCACAGCTGTCTCCTCAGTGGTAGGCACAGTATTTGCTACAACACAAGCCCTCCCATCATATTTCTTTTTTTTCCTTAAGATTTTATTTATTTATTTATTTGTCAGACAGAGATCACAAGTAGGCAGAGAGGTGGGCAGAGGGAGAGGAAGGGAAGCAGGCTCCCTGCTGAGCAGAGAGCCCAATGCGGGGCTCGATCCCAGGACCCTGAGATCATGACCTGAGCTGAAGGCAGAGGCTTTAACCCACTGAGCCATCCAGGCGCCCCTGCCCCCATCATATTTCTTAAATAAAAGAAAGGGGAAAAAATGTTTCAGTCAGAATCCTTCTGACTCCCAGTGACAGAAACCAACTTCCAACGGGGGAAAGACTCTAAGAATCCTAGAATGGCTCCCGAGACCAGAGACTGCACCATAGGATCTGGAGAACGCCAAGACAGCCCCAGGGACACAGGGGCTGGGGTGGGGCCTGGAGCTGGTGGCCAGCTGCCTGCACAGCTCGCACTCTCCACCCTTTCTTTACCCTTGCCCTCTCGGGGCTCGACGCCATGCCTCATTCCCTCAGGCTCTCCAGTGGCAGCTGTGGGCTCAGGATATGACAGCTCTGCGACCAAGGAAGAGAGATGCTCTCCTTCCCCGACCTCAGAAAAACAGAACAAAACAAAATAGGCAAAGGCTCCAGCTGGCCTGGTGTGAGCCACCAGCCTGGCTGGAGATGAGGTACTGAGAAGGGACCAGCGGGTCAGGTGACCCTCCGTGGTCAGGTGGCAGATGGGCGTCAGCGCTGGGCACAGAGGGAACGGCCTTATCAAACAGGAAGTTATCTTGCTTATCCAGCTCGCGCTTTACGCTTTTTGTCAAACTCAACTACCACTAATTATAGGACAGTGAAAAACAAACCCGGCTGTGAACTAAATGTTTGTGTCCCCCTAGCATTCACGAGTTGAAACCTCACCCCCCAGGCAATATTAGGAGCGGGAAGGTGACTGTGAGGGTCATGAGGTCAGGAGGATGGAGTCCTCACGAATGGCATTTGTGCCGCTGTGAGGGAGACCCCAGAGATCTCTCACCCCCGTCCCCATGTTTGGACACAGCGAGGAGATGGTCAGCCGTGAACCGGGAAGTGGGCCCTCAGCAGACATGGAACCTGCCCGTGCCCATCTCGGACTTCCCAGCCTCCAGAGCTTTGAGAGAGAACTAGATTGTTTACAAACCACCCACTTGATGGCATTTTATTACAGCAGCCGGTTCTAAGACAAACGGCCTCCCCAGGTTGACACAGAAACCCCAGGCCATGGGTCATTCCTGTGACCATGTGTTTCCTCCAAACCGCGGTGTCCACACACTTCAGTCGCTGACGTCCCTGCTGCTTGCCTTCCGGGAGCCTGACAAGAGGGGCAGAAGGTCCATGGGGTGAAAGGCCAGTGGCAGTGTTGACGTCCACTGACTCTATCTGGCAAAGTATAGAGAAAAGCACGGGTGTGGAGTAAAGCAACCTGGTCCTCGCCCTTGACCACAAGGATGAAGGCGCCTCACCTCTGACCCTGGGGATGAGCACACCTTCCCACAGAGATGCCAAAGGTGGTGATGGGGACAGCTCACAGGCGTGCACGCTTGTGGGGGTCACGAGTGAAAGCAGCATCTCATTTCATCTGTTTCCTCCCCACCATGTCTCAATGACCACCCTACTGTGGGAGCCCTGATTGGTCACCGTCCCACCGGGAGAGCAGTGAGGCTCAGAGAGGCACATATGTTGTATGCAGCGAGCTGGGACATGGACTCCAAATCCTTCTGGACACTTGGGTCAGGCGTTAACCCTACTGCCGTTTGCATCACATGGCGAGGAGGCCCACGGGGAGGGCGGTGTTCAGTGATGGTCCAGAGGCTTTCCTCATCCTGCCCTCCTCTTTCTCCTTCTTCTGCTTCACTAAATCCCCTCCACCCACCACCAGGGCTTCCCTGGCTGCCAGTGCCAACAGGCCCTGTTCGTTTGGAAGCCCCACTCTGGACCACAGCCAGTGTGGCTAAGGGCGTGCCTCTGCCCCACCTGCCCCACCCGGTGAGTGGGGCCTTCAGGCATCTGTGGGAAGTGCAGGTGGCCAGACCAGGGACCCCCAAGCCAGGGCCTCTAGACGATTCAGGTCACTACTACTGACTGAGCAATTTGAGTCCACTGGGGGCATAGACGTGAAATGCCATATTTCACCAACACACACTCCCTAACGTGCTGCACTGACTCCCCTTTTCCATTATGGGCATCAGGTCCCCTAGTGAAATCTGGGCCAGATTCTCTAACTTTGCAGTCACTTTCCATTTTTAGCATGGTTACATTAGAAGATTTCAGACTTGGTTCTGTTTATGTGAAGACTCTATCCAAACGGAATTCAAAGCTCATGGTGGTTCTTTTTCTCCCCCACCTCTCCCTGGGGGCTTGGGGGAAGTGGGAGGAAGAATTCTGCTCTCTTCCAAGCCCCTTTCTTTATATGAAATTCCTCCACTAACCCTTCCAGACTCTAGCAGTCTTCACCGTCCACTCTCTCCAGGAAAGCAAGATCTGCTTATGCTGGGGTCACCTGTCGGGGGTAGCAAACCTGGTCTGTTCTGTTTCCCTCTGACGCAGGTGGCCCTGGCCAGCTGGTGGTCTCCATGCACGTGGAGATCTGGGTCCCCTAGGGGTGCGTTCAGCTTTGTCCCAGCCCCTCCATCACTGAAGAGCAGCCCAGCCTCCTGTCCAGGCCACCAGGGACACATGCCCTGACCCCTCTCTGGAAGGGTGTGTCCCACCATGTGGTGTGGTGGCCACCTGTGTAGCACAGCTCCTGCCCTGCCACCAGCCTAAGTCGCCTGCACATGTAGACCCAGGAATATCTGGGGGAGTTTTTGACATTTTGGGAGGGCCACCGAGAACTGGAACCAAGGGCGAGAACTTCTCTGTACCAAGTCCTTTCAAGGCCTGATGACTCTTCAGATTAACCCCTTTACACATCTCTGCATGGAAACAGGCACCAATTTCAACGTTCAACGTGACCCAAACTTTGGGGGCTCCAATTCAATTGCCTTCTTCCTCTTCTTCGTCAGAGAGGTAGAGGGGACCGGAAAGGGGCGGCCCCTTGTGCTCATAGCTCTGGGGGGCTCTCCCACGCTCTGTGTGTCTGAGCGTCCTGCAGCTTGTCCCGTGCCCAGCCCTCCTCCCCCAGAGGCAGAGGCACCCCAGTCTTTGCAAAGGATTCCCCCAGAGCCTCCTAACTTGGCTTTGCAGAGAAGCACCTGTCCCACCTCAAAACAACACCTGCTGTGTGTCTAGGACATCTCTCTCGCTCAAAGCACTCAAAGCATCAATCCAGGATTCACAGAAGTGCGTTAGGGGAAGAAGCCCAGACCCTGGGACTGGCGGGGGGTGGGGTGGGGTGGGCAGGAAGCCATCGCCTGGGTTTTGTTCCAACAATCATTATATAGTTACTCTCAGCTGTTCAGGAGCTCTGGGCAGCTAGATGTTTGTTAACAATAAAGGGAGCGAGGCATTTATTGTTCCTTAATGTAAGCAGCATGCTTCACACAGTTCATATTGCAATGGACAGAAACAAAGATCAGAGTCAATTCTAGGGGCAAGACTGCTCTGAATGACCGTGGGCAGTCCTTCTACACAAAGGAGACTGGGATCATCTACTCTAGCACCCCCGGCAAGGATACAATACCCTGAGTAATAAAGACCTTGGACTGCCCCTGGCACACAGCAGCCATCAACTTCATGGTAGACATGGCAGCATTATCACCGATAGGTGTTTTCAGACCCGGAATCTTGTGATAAGAGACACAAAAGAGGTCTCAGGCGGGGCAAGGATCACAAGCCACTAACCCAGGGTCCCCAGGGCGTCCCCAGCATCAGCAGAGCAGCCTCGCACCGCACCAGGCCCACTGAGGCCTCTAACACACTTTGTTGAACGGGTGGTGTTCTCTGAATTCCAGGAGACTATTAATCTGCTACTTATTAATGAGCTATGCTGAACACATATTTAAACTGCATCTGGTCCAGCAACCAAAAGAGACTGTGGGTCTTAACAAAAAAAAAAAAAAAAAAAAAAAAAAAAGGAGAGACCCCCTGTGTGCGGGGAGAGTGTATGGCCCTCGCGGTGCAGCCGTGCAGGAACTGGCAGCTATCTCCCGGCGCCTGCCCGAGCTGGATGGCGGCCCTGAATACTTGCTTTCTTAAGTGAAGCTCCCCTCTGTGCGCTGAATCACAGCATTCACGGGGGGGAGTGGGGACAAGAGCACGGACCAAGTGGATACCAGGCATCAGTGAACGGAGCCAGGGGGCAGGGGGCCGGCCGTCTGGCAGGGCCGGACGGGGACGCGAAACCGGCTTCCCTGGCCCTTCAACCCCCATGGTGGGTGCCGGGGGGTGGTGGGGGCAGATGAGCACTCTGACCACAGACCTCGGCAGGGGAGAGACCAGGCCCAAAATAGGCTGAGCGTCTGGGGCGTCAGCTGGGATTCGCCCCTTCCAGCAAGTCAGGGCTCAAGCATTCTGTTTACCAAACGCTCTGCACACATAGAAACCAGGATCGTCTGGGTTCCACGTTAAAGGGGACGGGGAGGACCCCCCCTCCCCCGGGTGGATTTCGAGGTGTTGGAAGTTTCTCTGACAATGTCCGGGAGGAGGGCCAAGGCCCAGGGCTGCCCAGAGTGAGCCTGGCAGAGGAAGAAAGGCAACAGCAGGCGGGCGGGCGGGCGCTCGCCCTGCCGGGGGAGGGGGGCGCCCCACCCCACGTAGCCCCAAACTGGCAGGTAGCAGAGAGGGGGTGACGTCTGCAGGCGAAGGCAGCTCTGTGGAGGGGGACGCCACCGCAGCACGCTCTGGAGCTCATGAGAGTAATCAGAACCAGCTGAAGACGGATCTGCCTGTCCCAGGGCTGCCAGAGAGAGGGACTTTCCAGCGCAGAAGCTGGGGATGGCTCTTCTCAGGGAAAACTCCCCCGTCATGCTGCTCCCCTCTCTCTCGGGGTGGCGGGGCTGGGGGTGGGCATCATGAGAAGGGCAGCTCCCCGGGCCTCCTCCTCCAGTGCCCCCACATATGGCCAGGCTCTGCTCCTCTGCACGTGTGGAGGCGGATCAAGTCCGTGTGGGCTGCGGAC
The DNA here is from genome assembly GCF_902655055.1 of Lutra lutra. NCBI lineage: Eukaryota > Metazoa > Chordata > Mammalia > Carnivora > Mustelidae > Lutra > Lutra lutra. The sequence continues at coordinate 87,540,658 of NC_062290.1, read as the reverse complement.
GGGCCCCGCAGCTGAGCCCTACCCGCACATGTCTTTACTGGTCACCAAACGGTGCTGTGGACGCCTTTTAGCCCTGCCTCACTGATGAGGACGTTAAAGCAGACGGGGGACATGAGTTGCTGTCCAAGGCCACACAGGGAGCAAGGGGTGGAGCTGGGATTTGAACTTGAAACTGTGGTTCCAGAGCCCACGCTCTCTACCCGGGCACCAGTCTGCCTGGCAGGGTGAGGACTGGGGGAAATAAAGCACTAAGTGGCAGGCACCGTAGGTCCCATTGGGAAAGGAACACAAACACAGGCACTGTAGGGACCGTATGCTGTCTAATTCTCATGACAGCCCTGACATGCAGGTATTATTTTTACCATCTCCTATTCAGAAAGGGGGAAACAAAGGCCCACATAAGTTACTTGTCCAAGGCCATTCAACTAGGAAGGGTAGGTCTCAGGCTCAAACCAGGTCCCTTTTACTCTAGTACCTGCCACTGTGCCACAAGGTTCTCCAACAACCTCAACAGAGTACCCCTTGCTGTGTGCCAGGTACTGTGCTGGGCTCTAGGGAGCCAGAGGTGATCCACCCAACCCTTACAGCCTGCTGGGGAGGGGGGAGCACCAATCATACCACCATAGAAATAAACCTAAAATTCCAGTTTTGAAGGAAAGTATGCCTGGCCTCATCAAAGGAAGCTTCAGAAGGTTTTTGGGGGTCAGAATCGGGGAGAAAGATAACTCATGGAAGTAATTTCTGCAAGATGATTATTATCTTTTTCATGTGACTTTTACCTCCTCTTCAGTACCAGGAAAGCAAGTGGGAATCATGTTAATGAGACTGGTCGAAGGAACCTTGTTTCAGAGTCCAGACCCCACATGCTGCTGAAATGCTCTATATCAGTGACGTGCAGGCACCTGGTATAGGGGAGGGAAAGGGTGAGGGCAACATCGAGCCAGCTCCCAGGAAATGGTTGTGAAAGCCAAACCACATTTTCCATGCTCCATACATACCCAGCATCTGTTCACACGAAACAGCCATCAAAAGTAGGTGATGGGCACTGCTGGGCCACCCCAGACTCACCTTCTTGGAAAAGTCATCTATCATCTATCTTGAGCAACGGCTCCCACAATGTGATCCTCATGGTCACTTATTAGAAATGCAAATTCTCAGACCCCACTGCAGACCTACAGAATCGGAAAGTGTGAGATGGGGCCTGGCAAACTGATTCTGAGGCCCGTAAAACTTGAGGACCACCAATGTGAGCGGTGCTAAAGTCATGAGTACAAGGCACACAACCCTGGGTGCCTACTATGAGACAACTACACACCATTTGTCTCCATTAAGCTTCCTAATAATTCTGGGAATGAATAGCATTATCCCCAGATGAAGGTGTGAGCCTCCCTGACGGGCCCAACCTCACACCGCTGGGAAGTTGGAGAGCTCAGAGCCTAGGACGCTTTGAACTTTGGATTCAGACAGGCCCAGATGCAGACCCTGGCCTTTGCCCCTCACTGCTGTGTGGCTGTGGGTAGACTCCCTAGCCTCTCTGAGCCTGAACTACCTCATCACTTAAAACGGAAGACAGTATCAATCTCTCTGGGAAGGTTCTGTTTTTGAGGATTCAATGAAATGATCCATGTAAAAGGCCTCCCACCATGCCAGGCACACACTGAGTATGTAATGGATGGCAGTATTTTGGAAGAGCATAGCTCTCATCGGCCCCAAAGGCCTCTGAGCTCCCCAGTTGATGTGATCAAGATCAGGCATTGAATCTGTGGTACGTTACTCACAGGAAAGCCCTTTAGACAAGTGTAGTGCCTGGCTCCTTTTGTTTAGAAATAGTTCTATCGGATTCCTGGGACTTGGGGCCAGTGAGAAGCAATAAACCAGGAGAGGGCTGGGGAGGCCAGGAAGGGAGGGTGATTGCTGCCATGGAAGGAAGTGCTAGGAAAGGAACACAAACACAGCTGCCTGGGGCTCACGGGGCTTCCAGGGCACCGCCAACAGTGCCCTCCGCCCTGCAGCCTACAGTCATGCTCGTCTGTTAGAGACGACTGAGTCACCAAGGAGAGGCCAGTATCGGGATTCGCCAGGATTTACAGAAGTTAGCACATATGTGTGTGTCTGTGCGAGTCGGCGTGAAAAACTTAATAAGAATGGATAAGAAATTTAAAACACTGGTTGACTAAGGAAACCGCCTCGTAGCTTTCCAGGCGACCGGAGGATCTACAGTGACTTGGGCCCTGGGGTCCAGAGAGCTGTGGTTTCCCTGTGACAGAGGCAGGTAATCCAGGGGCTGAGAGGGCAGGGGCCTGGTGCCAGACTAGCTCAGGTAGGGCCAGGGGCCGGTCAGGCAACTTCCTAGGCCTTGGTTTCTGTGTCTGAAAATGGCAAAATAATAAAAGAACCCGCCTCCCAGGATTGTGGGGAAGATCAGGACGTGCTCAATAAATATTCCGAGTTATTACTGAATGTGTACATGTGCGCGTCCCATAAGCCCGCTTGCAACCACGTCGAAGGCATGATTTTCTCTGGTCGAGCTGACTTCATGTGCAGGCTGAACACAAAGGCGGGGAGCAAGGAAGCATTTCTTTGGCTAAAGGATGGTCAGTGAGTTTCTGTGGGGGTGGTTCCAGGGACAATGACAGATATACAAACCAAAAAGGGAAACTAAAGGACACGCTCTGGAGAGATACAAAATAACTAGAAATCTTCAGAAGACCCAAATGTGTTGGAAATCCAAGATAATGGGGCTCCAGCCTTCTAAAGAGGAGCGCCAGCACTAACCAGCACCTACTGTATACCATGTATTGTGCTAGGGTATTTGCACTCGGGATGATTCACTAATTTCTCCCAGCTGACCTGGGAAGGTGGTACTGGTGTCCTGGCTTTTAGATAAGGAAACAGATGCTGAGAGGATAGGCAAATTTCAGAAGTCATATGATTAGTAAGAGGTAAGGCAGAACTCAAACCCGGGCCCGGCAGACTCCCACTGCACAGAGACAGCCATGGTCGTGCAGGGAGGGAGCTGGCAGTACACCTGTCCTTGCTTTCTTCGTACCCCTTCCTTTCCTGCCGGCACTTGCCATGGGCCAAACCCAACCCAAAGCCAGAAGGCAAGAGAGCCCATTGGGGGAATCCATCCAGGTCAGCCTCTGGACACAAGGGAGGGTAACAAAGACCAGATGTAGGGCAGAAACCAGAAAATACCCAGTGGAGGGGAAACCTGACCCCTGCCCTCCAGGGTTTCAGCCTGGGAGCAGGAATCGATCTATCCCAGGCCAGGGAGGATGACAGGGAGGCCAGGGGATGATCTGGAGGCTGGAGGGACTAAAGGAAGCCTCCTGTACCAGTGCCTTTACTCCCTGCAGGGCCTGTGTGGGTGTCTCTGAGATGGCCCACCCCGGACCTACTAGGTGGAGAATCAGGGCAGATTTGGGCATCTGAAACCAGGGAAGATGCAGGAACAGTCGCTTCCGATTTTCCAGGCTCATCGTTGTGAATTCCTTGCGTCTTCCTGTCAGTGCCCGCTGCAAAGTTCCCCCTTCCAGGTTTGGGACAACACATCTATGGATCTCTGCTGAAAGCAATTCCTGCAAACCCAAGGAGACCCTGGGCTCCCTGCATCCCTCTGGATACTGACATCTACCTCAGGAGCTACCTCAAGGATGAGAACAAACTAGTTCAAGGAGTGGGGTAAGGAACTGGACTTTTCCAGTCCACTCCAGCCGGTGGGAACATTAACAGCAATTCAAGCATGTTCTATAGGTCTTTCCAGCACAACTGCCTCACCTCAACCTCATTCCCAACTTCCCCAGTTACTTCCGGGAGTGTCGGGGGTGGTGGTTCCTGGCTCCAACTTCCTCCTTCCAGCTGTTTCCCCCACACTCCTGGAGGACAGTGCCCAGCCATCAGTGCTGGCTGTGGTCAGGGCTATCATGTACAGCTGGGTAGGGTGTGTACTGCCCAACACTACATGCAAATCCCAACTGTGGGTCACTACTCTGCTCCCAGAGTGTTATTTCTAGGGTTCTCAAGTGGCAAATCTTTAAGATACTAAACAGTGTAGCTTCGTACTCCCCATATTAAAGTCATGCTGGGTTCCTGTCAACTCTTCTTCCAAAGTCCTGAATCCAGCCACTGGTCACTGTCTCTTTGACACTACCGTGGTGCCCATCCCCTAGTTTCTCATCTGGATAGCCTCTCAGGTTTCCTAATGGTCTTCCCAGTTCCATTCTTTCCCCCTTGGACCATTCCCCACCCAGCACCAAGAGGGACCTGAGAAAATGCAAATCGAAGCATAACATTTCCCTGCTTGCAACCCTCCAGGGGGCTGCACTGCATTCTGAATAAAACCCCATGGCCTCACCCGGCATGGAGGGCCTTACAGGACCTGCCCAGCCTGCCTCACCTGCCTCTCACCACCCCCCACTCCCCTCTCCTGCTTGTCTCTGCTGCTTGGTCACAGTGGCTTTCCCATTCCTCAGCTAGGCCAATTGCACAGATTTTCCATGCCCTGTTCCCTTTGCATGGCTGCCTCCTTCCTGTCACCAGGGCCTCGGCTCACATGAGCCTCCCTCTCAGAAACTCTCCTGAGCGCCCTGTTGAAAGCAGCCTCCTTCCTGCCCCCATCCGCCCCATCGTTACCTAGTTTAGGGACAACCCTGGTGGCACCAGGGGAGACCACAGCCCGAGGTCCGCATGCCTGGGGCTACACCTGCGCGCCATCTCTCCCTTGCTGCGCACCCTCGCGCAGCCTCCTTCGGCTCTCTAACCTTGACTTCCTCGACCCAAAAAGGAGGACAGTGATGGTTCTTACCACACGGAGCTGTTGCGGGGGATACATAATCGATGCTAACAGCACAGAGCCTGCGACCCACAAGCCATCAACCAGCATGATCTCTGTTATTCCTTCCCCTGAACTTGTCTCCTGTTCCTCCAAGGACCCCAGCACACGTCCCCCTCATATCTGCTTCCAGGGAGCAGCTCCAGAGACTGGCCAGGGACTGGCTCATCGTGATCACTCACTCATGTGGATTTGGGCCCCAGCTATAAATCTGTGGTGTGCCCTGTGACAGAGGCAGGTAATCCAGGGGCTGGGTGGCTCAGTGGGTTAAGCCTCTGCCTTCGGCTCAGGTCATGTTCCCAGGGTCCTGGAATCGAGCCCCACATCAGGCTCTCTGCTCAGCAGGGAGCCTGCTTCCTCCTGTCTCTCTCCCTCTCTCCCTACTTGTGATCTTTGTCAAATAAATAAAGAAAATCTTAAAAAAAAAAAAAAGAAAAGAAAAGGGGAATGATGGATTTATGGAGAAATGATTACTATCCACACTCCTGAGATGAACGTGACATGGTCCTGTCCTCGAGGAGCTCACGATCCAGGAGAGGAGAACAGGGAGCAGGCAGAAGGGTCACTGGGTGGCGGACAAGGGAGCAGACAGTGTCAGCATGGGATGTGGTGCCTAGGCCGCATGTCCTCCAACCCTCTCATAGAGTCGGGGCAGCTCCCTAAACAGGAGGGTGGGGACGTTAAGCAGTTCAAAGACTACACTGAACCTCATGTCAATTCAAGTCGGATTTTGCCACCAAATGAATTTGAGACAACCTTTTGAAAAAAGGCTTGCTATTTTTCTAGAGTTTTTGGATTCTGGATTTGTGGGTGAGGGCGCGTGGACTTGCAGTTGGGGCTAAGTCACCCATTAGGCACAGTGGGAACAGCACTTAGGACTCATGGTACTTTGGGGGGCTCACAAAAATGTTCTAACTTCTTTTAAAATGAGAATAAAAAGTGAAATTTTAGGTCAGGAAATGTCTTAATATTCAATATTAAGGTATTTGTCTTCACACCAGTGCAGTCATAGAAGATGATTTTGAATATTTCTTAGCGGAGGAAAGAGCTTGCGAAGCCAGAGTGCCTCAGGCAGGCAGAAGCCATCCTGGAGCTGTGCCTGGACACCTGCCCTCTGCAGATGCTGGAAGCTTCGGCAAGATAAGGCAATGACACCAGCACGGCGCCTGGTACACAGTAAACATTTAACACATGATGACAGTAACAGTGAACATAACATCGTCACGGTCTCATTCTCCTTATCCACAAAAGGGAATGATCGCTGCCCTCCCCGCACTCCTAGGCCTGCTGGGAGGCCAAGGGCAGTAACAAATGCCAAAGTGCTTTGGGATGTGGCCCTGCCGTGTGGAGGAGGGGGGCTAATACTGTGACCATCACCCGCATCCACCCACGCGTGGACTATGAGCAGATGTCCCTCTGCTGTCCTGCCCTCACCTGGCAGGACGGCCCCGAGTGCCCGGCACAGGTGCCACCTTCCTTCTTGCACCTGCCTGACAGATGGACCTGTGGGAAGGGGAGAGGGAAAGGCTGAGGCGGGGGCACCTGGGAGCCAGATCAGCAGAGGAGCAGTTAAGGGGACCCCCAGAATCAACTTGGGGTGGGTCTAGGGTAACCCTGAGAAGTCTGGGAGCAACCTCGCGTTGTCAGGGAGGCTGTCTTTCTTAGTTTGGGTCTCCTCTCCCTTCTCCTTCCAGCCAGACTCCTAAAGTGCATTCTTGCTGCCCTCGGCACCAAGACGCTGAGTCAGAAGTCCTGGACGTGAGGCTAGCGCTCCCACAGAGCCGTTCAACAGACATTTACCATGTGCTGCTTCCTGCTGGTCCTCCAGTAAGATGCTCCAGGGTCCAGGACAAGACCATCCCAGGCGTGCGCTCGGGGCTCTCTGATGACACTGCCCCCACTGCGGCACCAGCATCCCTGCCTCATCCCCCCACCCTGGCCTCAGGTCTGGGAAGCTCACCCCATCAGTCTCTTTCCAGAAGCCCTCAGTTATCTGCTCAGCTGCCTTCTCGGGCCCCGGGAGAGATAAGCAAGGTCAGCAACAGCTCGGTTGCTCCTAGGCAGGAGAATTCCAGCAGGTGTCTAGAAGGGGATTGTGGTCTTCCCCACCTGGCCATAAAATTGCCCTCAGTCTGACACTGTCTGACACAGACAATGTTCCAAAAAGCAATTTTTAAAATGTTTTATATAGGTGGGGTGTCTGGGTGGCTCAGTCAGTTAAGCATCTGCCTTCAGCTCAGGTCATGATCTCAGGGTCCTGTGATGGAGCCCAGCATCCAGCTCCCTGCTCAACGGAGAGCCTGCTTCTCCCTCATCTCCTCCCCCTGCTCGTGCTCTTGCTCTCTCTCTCTCTCTCTCTCAAATAAATAAATAAAATATTTTAAAAAATGTTTATATAGCATGAAGTGATTTTAAACAGCTTTGGAAAATTTCTGTGAAGTTTTTGTTATGACAATACAAAGAAAACCAGCAAACAAAATCTCTCCTCCCTCCGCTTTTTCGTCTCCCCTCTTGGGAACAGGCCTCTGCATCAGCTGCAGTAAGAAGAGGGCAGATGAGGCCAATCGAACATTCCTTAAAATGCTGTTAGAACGACAAAATGAAAACCAGTCAACTGAAGATCCTAGCAAATTGGCTTTAGGCACATTGACCTGGAGCCCAAACTCTGGTGCTCAGATGGAGCTTAGTAAATATCTGTTGACTGAAGAGCAAATGTGTTTGCCTGCTAGGCGACGTCCAGGCTCGAGGAGACGGGCTACCCTGACTCTGTTCCTGGCAGGTGTGTCGAGAAGGGGGAATGAAAAGGGTCGTACATGAGCTAACAACAGGCTCTCGAAGCGACTTCGGAACTGAACACACAAACTTGTTTGGCCAGCAAGCACGTAACAGCACGATGTCCTCAAAGGGCTTTCCATGTGCTGGGACATCCTGTGTGACACTGGGCGGTATGGGATAACCAGTAGCACTGCCTTAGAATCTCCCCATAAACGTGAGTCTCCAAACTTCTTACCAGGGCCAGGGAACACATGATGTCCCTGACAGACATGGGGCGGCAAGTCATAGGACCTGACAACAGCACCTCCTGATAGGAGGGGCCAGCTGGCTGAGTCTTAGCTTAGAGGCAGCTGTTGCATTATATCTGGAGGGAGGGTGGCTTCTGGCAGCTCCACAGGCTTCCTGATGCTGGACACTCCCCTGGACCTTTCCAAGACCGGCTGACCAGGAGAGGAGGGGATGTGCTTCCTTGTCCCTTAACCATGGGTTAACCTCACTGGATGGAGCCCCATCACTAACACTGCCATAATTCCTTGCCCTTGAATCTTGCCCTTGCCCTTGAAGTCATCAACTACTAAATGTGTCACGTTCTAGTAAAAAAAGAAAAAGTGTGGCCAATTAGCCCCTGACAGGCTGTTAACTTTAAGAAGCCTCCTGATTTCAGAGATCTTAAAATAAGAAAAAAATGTCTTAGAATTAAAGAGATGTTATTTGTTTTCAGGACAACTGTGTTTCTGATTGCTTTGATGTGGGTCTTAATCCCAGTCCCATTACTTCCTAGCTGTGTGGCCTGGTGCAAGGAACTTTACTTCGATAAGCCTCAGTCTTCTTGTTAGTAGAACAGAATGGTAATACTTCCTTCATAGGTTATGAGAGGAGGAAACAATGATGCCTATAGAATGTTGAGCTTGATGCCTAGCATATCATAATTAGCTACATAAGATTATCTAACAAGACTTGTGGGGACAACACATTTCTTCAGCGCCCAGGTGGGTATACTGAGCTGAATCAATCTATGACTTCTTGGGGCTGGTATTTCCCAACAGACTATGACCAAGAGCAGGAAGGGCAGAGAACTGAATAAAGAACCAGCTGTCTAGGTTTATCAAGGGCACTGAAAGCAGGGGGAATACAGGAGGTTTGAGGGAGAATAGTTGGGATGCGGGGAGTTCCAGTTACCAAAATGGAAAAGTAGATTGTACTGAACTAACTCTCTGGCTGGTAACAATGATAAGCTCCGGACAATATACAAAACAACTACTTGAAAGCACCTGAGAACAGCCCAAAGCAGCAGAAGCTGGACGAGACATGGTTTTTGAAACCATGCCCTAGTGCGTACTTCTCAGTAAGCCCAGGACTAAGAGTTATACCCTAGGACTATGGACAAAACCAAAATAAACCTACCTGAACAAAATCTAAATACCAAACCTCCACAAGACCAAGGGGGTATGCCAGTAAATTAACCACCTGCCAGAGCAAAACACAACATTCTTTAGAGGAAGGCAATAAAATACAAAGTCACTCAATGTATCATACAAGAAGTCCAGTTTACAATTTAAAAATGATAGACATGTGAAGAAGCAGGAAAATGTGACCCATGCTCAAGAAAAATAATAGCCCATAAAACCAGACCCACTGATGAGCTAGATGTTGGACTTAGTTAAAAAAAGAACTTTCAGTTGAGGGAAATTGGAAGGGGAGGTGAACCATGAGAGACTATGGACTCTGAAAAACGATCTGAGAATTTTGAAGGGGTGGGGGGTGGGAGGTGGGAGGTTGGGGGCACCAGGTGGTGGGTATTGTAGAGGGCACGGATTGCATGGAGCACTGGGTGTGGTGCAAAAATAATGAATACTGTTATGCTGAAAAAAATTAAAAAATTAAAAAAAAAAAAGAACTTTCAAATGGCTAATATATGTACAGGATTTTCAGGAAGTGAAGGATAGAATGAACGAGCAGATAGAGAATCTCAGAAGAGAAATTGGTCCTATAAAAATAAACCAGTGGAAATTTTAGCCCCAATAAATACAGTACCTGACATAAAACATACTTTGGATAAAATTAACGTAGATTAGATACTGTAGAAGGAAAGGTCAGTAAATGTGGAGATAAGTAATAGAAATGATCCAACTGAAGCACAGGAAGGAAAAGGAAAAGGAAGAGGAAGGAAAGAAGGAAGAGAGGGAGGAAGGGCAAGAAAGAGGAAGGGAGCTTCAGTGACCTGTGGGACAACACCAAGTGTGTAAATGGAGTTCCAGAAGGGTAGGAAAGAGATAACTGTATTGAAGAAATATTAGAAGAAATAATGGCCCTGAATTGCCTTACACACATCCAAATTTAGTGAGACCCGTCAACTCAAAGATCCAAGAAGTTCAGTGAACTCCACACAGAATCAGCGCAAAGAAACCCACACCTATGCACACCACAAACTGCTAAAAACCAAGAGAAAAAGAACTCTTAAAAGACATGAGGGGATCAAGCAGAGAGAGTCAATTATCATATGGTTTCACTTATTTGTGGAGCATAACAAATAGCATGGAGGACAAGGGGAGATGGAGAGGAGAAGGGAGTTGAGGGAAATTGGAAGGGGAGGTGAACCATGAGAGACTAAGGACTCTGAAAAACGATCTGAGAATTTTGAAGGGGTGGGGGGTGGGAGGTTGGGGGCACCAGGTGGTGGGTATTGTAGAGGGCACGGATTGCATGGAGCACTGGGTGTGGTGCAAAAATAATGAATACTGTTATGCTGAAAAAATTAAAAAAAAAAAAAAAAAAAAAAAGACATGAGGGGAAGAGACTCACTATACCCAGGAGCAGTAATAAGGAAGAGATCTGACTGCTCATCAGAAACAATGTAGGCCAGAAGACAATGGAAAGGCATTTAAAAACTACAGAAGGGAAGGGAAAAACCGGCAATTTGGGATCTGTGAGGCTTGAAATGCTGGTGAGACACTGCATCCCCTCCTAAGCACCCCCTTTTACAACACACACTGCCCACGCACTTCCGCCATATACAGTATCTCAGTAGAAGAGCCCAACATTTCCAACAGAGAAAAAAATTGTAACTATCAGAAAGGTGATAAGACATGAAAACACATGAAATCGTTTAAACAAATTGGGGGACATAATTAAGCGTCTTTGTGTTCTGCCACCATGTAAACCTCACACAGGATGAAAAACATCCTGATCAAAAAAAGTGTAAAAAAAGAAAGGGAGATTCCCTTCTCCTCATGTGCTTTGGTCACATGATACTTTGGTCCAACAGGCAGCTGGAAATGTGGGAAGGGTGTTTCTCAAGGAGGTCACAGGGATTCCAAGCTGAAGTTAGGCGCCTGGCAAGGAAGAGCGGAGAGGTGTTTGGACGCAGGAAGAGCAACGGCCCCGTTTCCTGGGCAGCCACTGAATGCTTAATGCCACGCCTTATGCTTTAGGTGCATCATATCGCTCAGTCCTCTCACACCCTAAGGAATCGGCAGTATCATTTTTTAAAAATTTTTCTTAATGAGAAAACCAAGTTTGCGAGAGAAAGAGGAGATTGCCCAGGTTAGTGACAGAGTGGGGATCTGAGCCCAGGTCTGTTAGACGCTGAGCCACAGCTCCTCATCCTCCCCAGCCAGGAACTCAATTATTCACTCCTCTGTACCAGGCTGCACAGAAGGAGAGCTCTGTGTGGCCCACACCCACACGTGCTCCGGTGCTCCAGGAACTCAGAGCCCAGGAAAGGAGGCGATGGGGATTAATGCAGCCAACACTGAGTAGGTACCATATACTAGCCGGTACACATCACACTTAGTGTGTTGCCATCTTATTCATTTTTCTCAACAGCCCCATCAGGTTAAGTCCTTGTAACATCTCGATTTTACGTTTGAGGACAGTGAGGCTTATAGCTGAGTGGTAGAAGCAGAATTTGACTGCACAACTCAAGCTCTCCAGAAGCATCCTCGACTGCCCAAGGCCACCTCAAAGGTGAGGGATATGCAAACATGGATAGGACGAGGCCATCCTGGTGTTCTCTCCCACTTGATGGGATCCTAGGAACTGTGAATTGTGAAAGCAAATTTGCTCTAGTAATCCAGGAGCTGAGCTGCACCTGTTCTGCAGGAGGGTGGGTCCTGGAAATTCCCTCTGACCCAGTGAGTCCCATCGCCTCCACTTGCCTCTCTCACCAGGATGGCTGCAACCATCGCCCACCAGCTCCAGGTGACTTGTCTATGGTTCCTGCCAACTCAGTCTTTACTCAACAACTAATGGGGCCTTTCAGAAATAAAAGCAAGTTGCTCAAACTTTCCGTGGCTTCCCACTGTCCTTGGATCAAGTCCCACCTCCAAAAAGGCCTCGTCTTCCGCCATGCTCCCTGTCTCTCCTCAGACAAATGCACTCCTGGGAAGAACTCCCAGGAGTTCTTATACTCAATTATACTCCCGTATAATTGTTCCAGTTATTACTGCTGCCTAACAAATTACCATCAAAACTCAACAGCCTAAACAACCATTTTCCTATCCTCATGGATTCTGTGGGTCAAGGATTCAGCTATAGAACGGTGTCCGATGCCTGTGTCCGATGCCTGGGGCCTTGGCAGGAAGACTCCAGCAGGAGCTGACTCAGGGCTGGGGGCTGGACCTCCCGGCTGTGAGCTGGGACCCGTGTCACCCCGGGCCTCTGCACAGCAGCTTGCAGGTAGCTGGACTTCCCAGGGTCTAGCCTGGCTCGGGGCTCAAAAGAGAGTTTCCCAGTGAACAAGGCAGAAGCTGTACCGCCTCGTCTCACCCAGGCTTGGATAGCAGGTAGTGTCATTTCCAGTGCATTCCACCGGTTGTAAGGAGGTCACAAACCCACCTGGATTCAAAGGGAGGGGACAGAGACCCTACGTCTCACTGGGACGAGTGTCAAGGTCTCGTGTTGGACTAGGAGATTATTGGGCCCATCTTCAAGAAAGCCATCTGCCACGTGGTCCTTCACACTATTGTCTCTACCCAGACTATCGACTCTCCAACTCGCACCTGCTGACTCTTACCCGTCCGTCAGGCTTCAGCGGAAAGACCACACGCTCGGGGAGCCTGCCCCGACTGCCCGGCTTGAGCCAGCCTCCTGCTGAGAGATCTGCTTAGCACCTAGCACTTCTCATGGGTCTGTCTGTCTGTCTCCCCTCCTGACTACAAGCTCTGTGAGGAGAGCAACTTTGACTTCCTGGTGTCAGCTCAGAGCAGGTTCCCAATAAACACATCCTGGAGAAGACACATGCGAGACAGAGGAGGAAGGGGAGGAGAAGGAAGCATGCCAGCCTCCAGGCTGACGAGGGGGCCGCTCCGGAAGGATCGACTCCAGCCTATGTGCCTCTGCTGCGCCTGAGTCCCCAGCCTCCCGCGGCTTCTGTGCAGCCCACGCACAGGGACCCTCCAGAGTGGGCGGGCGCCTTCACCCCTACGGTGGTCATGGGTGGCACACTGTCCAACCTGACCGTCTGGCTAATGTTGTCACCTGTAAGCTACTGTGGTCTTCTGGTGAAGACTCGCCTTCTAAAAAGGAACAGGACCGACAGATGACAAAGGGAGCTCGTCTGAGCAGTCTGGGAGGGGCTGAGGCGAGAAGCAGAGTTTGCTCCCAGCTGACACAGGAGGGGCAGTCCTGAGGAGCAGAGGACCACAGTGGACGTGCTTGCCCGGGGCCCAGCAACACAGTGCGCTATGTCTGATGGTAAGGAGAATCCCACCGAAGCTTCTCTCCCGATCTGCACTCGAGCGTCATCACTGCCATCATCACTAAACTTCTCTAAAGAGGAAGGGTCACCACCAGTATTTCACACAGCTGCTGCCCAGGCAGAGACACAAACCTGCACCCCGCCGCTCCCGCCCCGGTACCTGCTGGCCTCCCCCGTCTGCCCGCGGTGCTGACACGTGTGTCCGCAGGATTGCTCACTTCACGGGGCTCCGGCGCGGTCTTCTCCCTTCTGCTCTGACTCTGTGAACGCTCGTGCGCTCCACCTCACTGACAGACCAGCACGTGCTGGGGCCTCTCATCACGGGTCCTCGAAGGTCTGGAGGTCATCGCAGAGGTTCTGGGAGTGTGGTCCCGGCCTGCCCGCCTCCCGAGTGCTGAGTCCAGCCCGCTGGGGCGCTCCTCCCCGGCGTGATACCGCGGAATCCATGAAGCTAGATCACTGGCCCTGGCTCGTTTACTGACGCATGAAAGGGATGCCAGAACCGTGAAGTGACTTAATCAAGGCCTCTAGGTGGTAAGTGACAGGCGGTTCTCCCATGCACAGCCCCCACCCCCGCCAGCCTGTGGTGTTTCCCGTGTCTCGGGCCACTGCCTCCTGCTAGCTTCAGCACAGATCCCGCTGGCTTCTGTGCACAGCCTTGGGCTCCCTCCCCGGGGTTTAGAGGTGAGAGAGAGGCCTCTAGGAAGGGCACCCATGGGGAGAAGCCATCTGTCCGGGGCTGTCCCCCCTGCTCACCTGGGGCTCTGTGGGGCAGGGCAGGGATGAGGGAACCAGCCGGGGGGAGGACCTGCTGCCTGCGCAGCTAGAGCAGATCCAGACCCATCACCTGAGTCAGAGGGGAAGCCGTCTGCCTCGGCAGAGCGCGCGAGTGGCGGGCAGGCCAGGGAGTAGAGCCGGCCCAGCTGCTCGTGCCAGGGAAGGAGGGGGCCGGGGAGGAGGGCCGCGTAAGCGGGCTGGGGCGGGAGGGGCTAGGCCAGCTGGGGCTGGAGTTAGTGTGACATCACCAGGCGGCCCGCCTCTGTCTGGGGCTGAGGGGAGGCCCGGAGCCTTTCTGGGGCCTGGGGGATCCTCTTGCACTGGTGGGTGGAGAGAAGTGCCTGCAGCCAACCAGGGTCAGGCTGTGCTCACAGTTTCCTCCGGCGGCATGTAAAGGCTCCACAAAGGAGTGGGGAGTTCAAATGAGGCTGCTGCTGACGGCCTGAGGATGGACCCGGAGCCCTGAGCAGTGCTGCCTGAGTCCCTGACCTGCAGAGCATGGCACCGAGGCAGCCGCCGGCCCCTGCTGGGAGAGGAGGCAGGTTGTAAGCAGCCCCAGCAGGACCCCTGGCCAGCCCCCACCCCACCCCTGGCCCAAGACTGGCTGTGGAGCACCGCGGAGCAAGCAGAGGCCAGTGAGGCAGGGCTGCTCGGCAGCCAGTCCGGCCTGCGACTCGGGGACCCCTCCTGGAGGCCATGGACAGGCTGCCCTGCTGACGGCTGGGGTAGAGCACGTGAGGAGCTGCCCCGGGGAGTCTAGCAGGAGTGACGAGGTAAGGGGCCAGCTCTGTGGCACCAAGGGACAACGGGGCAAGAGGCAGCAGCTGGCCCCATGTCTGGGGGTTCAAGAACCCTGACCCCTCCAGCTGGGGGTGTGTGCAGCTGCACCCCAGAGGGGGTCACTCTTGCTTTCGTCTGGAGCCAAAAAAGTCACTGCTGGGGCAGACCGCGGACACCTGGGCCGAGGGTGGTGTTCTGGGGGCATGAGACCACGGGCTGGGGCTTTGAGAGCTTCCTCTGTAAGCCCTACTGTGCCGCAGACAAAGAGCCTTTGGGGTGAAGGAAGGCGGCTCCTGGGCACGGCCCAGCAGCTGGGGTGTGTGCGTGAGCGCGTTCCTGCGTGTAGGTGTGTGCTTAGGGGGACATGGGTAGCCCAAGGACATGGGAAGACGTTTTGAAGTTTTGGGTTCCTATGCACTCTGCCTAGACCCTATGCCGAGGCAAAAGCAAACACTGTCCTGCCAGAGCCGGGAGCCCTTGTTCAGAAAGTTCCCTGGAGCCCAGCAGCCTCTGCCCACCCCTCAGCTGGAGAGGAGAGAACCAAAGGGATCCGGAGCTGGAAGGGACACACCAGCTAGAGGGTTCCGTCACCGTGGCTTGGGGCAAAGCGTTGCCCCGGCTTTCCCTGCATGTCCACAGATGCCTGATCCCGCCCAGCACCGGACGGGAACCCAGGTCTCCAGCGGGCTGTCTGTGGCACTGAAAGAGGGAAGGACCAGTCTTCCCCGGCACCCGGCAGGGGGTACAGCGCCGGCTCCACATTCCGAGTCCCTTGAAAGCACTCAGCATTAGATAACATTTCCAAACAGAAATTCTTCACTGATCCCTCCCTTCTCCTTCTGTGATATGTGTGTCACGGGTCAGCTATTGCTTCTGCTGTGGGATTATGAGAGCTCCCAGAGGCCAGTTCGGTTACTCAGAAAAGGATCTCCTTTCACCAGGGCTCTGAGGAAAGCCGAGAATGCCACTTCCGAAGCTGGCCGAATGCTCCCCACATGCGTTCTCCCACGGTAAGGCAGAGTAAGGTAGTGCTTGTGAGCTAGCTTCAGATCCTAGCTCCTCTACTCAGCAGTCCCGGGACCCCGGCAGGGCACTCAGTCTCTTGAAACCTGTTTCCTTTTCTGCGAAATGGGAGAATGATACCAGCTGTCTCTTAGCAACGGCCAACACACTGCACTCACCCTGGGCCAGATGCTTACCAGCTCGCGGGACCCTCACAGCCATCCTGCAACAGGGTACTGTTGTTCACCCCCCTTGTCCCCACCTTTACGGGAGGAAGCTGAGGAACGGAGGTTCGGGGATGTGCCCAAGGCCATAGGGTTAGTAAGCGCCAGCACCGGAACTTGAACCCAGCACTCTGAGCCACACTCCACTGCTTTCTAGGAGGAACACATGGGATCATGCCCGGGAGTGCCTTCGCACAGCACCTGCCGTGAGGCAAACCCTCAGAAAAAGTTAGGCACGGAGTATCAAACCCGTAACAATCGAAGTCGCAGGTACCCAGATTCTCTCTGTGCTGGACAACCCAGGAGGGCTGTCAGAAAATCCCACCAGGTGAGCCAGCGTGGTGGCCACTACTGCCGCCCATGTAGTGAGGGGGGGTCTTCCCAGGAACGGAGGGGGCCTTTATGTCTGGAGGGAACTGCAACACATCCAGGTCCCTGAAGTCCACGCTAACAGAGGGTGCAGACACCCTCCACCCAAGGGGACCCTGGGTGTATCCTCACCACCCACACGGGCACTCCTCGTCTGCCCGTCAGGCTCCTGCCAGAACGGCAGTAGTGAGGAAAGTGAGCTAACTCCATGCCGCAGGAAGACGAGCACCGGGCCTGTCCGAGGGCCGTAGAGGGGGACGCAAGGACTCCTCCCCCAAACCCCACCTCCATCACCACCTCTGACCATATGGAGGCCAACGCTGGTGTGTCTTAGCTTAGGACAGTAGCTTCTCTCCTGTGGGTCCACAGGTCACAGTGGATTCCCTGAACTCCGGAGAGCATTTCATTAGATATGCACGTCTCTGGCACAGGACTCTGGGGCCGCAGAAGCTGCAGGTTTCCCAGCTCCAGGCGGGAACTACAGTGGCTCACTGTGCTCTCCAGGTAGCCCTGTCTGACTGACGTCACAGGCCTGCCTAACAAAAATTAGATCAATTACTACTCAATAAAGGCAGCCATGGTAAAACAGGCAAAATGTGTAAAACACATGGCCCAGGAGGGGAATGCACAGTATTGCTTTAAGTTCACGGGCAGAGCAACTAAGTCATTTCTCCATCCCACAGTGATTTACTAAGTACAGGCTGAGCTAAGGAAGCACATGCATTGTCTCATTTCATCCTCAACACAAGCCTAGGAGGCAGGTGCCAGTTTTAGCATCCCAGTTTTCAGATGAGGTAACTAAGGCTCGGAGAGGTTAAGTAACTTGCCCAAGGTGACACAGTTGGCGATGATGCGGTTCTTGAAACCTGGTCAGCCTGGCTCCAAAGTCTATACTTTTCCCCTCCTCACTCCACTGCCCTGGTCAAGGTATCCTGACTTCTCTTTTCCTGACCCCGTCACTGGGTTCCCCAGCAGCCAAGTCCGTTCTGGCTGCTGTCCTACCGAATGCTCACACCACGCCATCTGCAAACCATGTGTACCTGCCTTTGATGCATCACCTGCTTGTGAAAGAGGCCTCTCGTCTACGGCCATACCACCCTGAACGCGCCCGATCTCGTCTGATCTCGGAAGCTAAGCAGGGTCGGGCCTGGTTAGTACTTGGATGGGAAAGAGGCCTCTCTCTGACACAGAACAGGCTTTATCCACCCCTTCTTACAGATGAGCCTCCGCACAGCTACACGGCACCATGGGACCCTGGCACCGGCTCAGTGGGGCGGAGCCTCGGGCAAATTTCACCTATGTGTCTGAGATACCATTCATGTGTTTCCTATGTCCCTACTTGGAGAGTCTGCAGGCTGCAGGACTAGCGTGCAGGTCCTCACGGTCTGCGCTGCCACACTCGAGCAATTCTGACCACATCAGGGAGGCAGCAACCGGTAGCTACCTTAGAACGAACGGCAGCAGCCTGCCCAAGGCAGGCACATCCAGCTTCAGGCCTCTCTGAATCATAGCCCATTTCACCCGAAGTGGTCTCAACGGACAGCAGTCAGATGTGGAGGGGCTCTGCTGGTGGGGCTCAGGGCCCACTGCAAGGAGGCAGAAGGTGAATCTAGCAATCACACAGATGTACAACAGTAAGAGACCTGTGACGAGGGGGCACAGGGCACCAAATGAGTGGTGCTGTCCCCATTTTACACAGGAGGAAACTGAGGCTCAGAGGTTATAGCACCTCTGCCAACGTTCCTCCAAAAAGCGAGGATTCAAACCCAGATCTGGACTCCTCCTACCCCAGCCCACTGCCATCCGGGATAGACACACTGGGGAAATCTTAAGAATGAATCACTTCATTGAATAGCATTCTTCTACGTGAATTTATATAAAATACCCCCAAATAGAAGAGTTATTCAGCCACTGGCAACTGGGAGTTTGTGGTGATAGATAGGTCACATCAGAAACTCATGCCAAGAGTAGTTTCTATAGCAAAACCGTATTCCCTAATATTGACTGTAAACCATATGACGGATTTAACGACAGCCTGGGGTGGGGGGCGGCAGTTAAAACTTTACAATGTTCTGTTACATCAATTGTAAGACACATCCTGATCACAGAAATGTTCACATGTTGGGTGGGGGGAGTCAGGCCTCTCACAATCAAGCTATTGTGTTAGGTCTGTTCTCTAGCGAAACCAACCGGCCTGTCTTGGGGCCAGCAGCCCCAGAGCCTCAGCCTCCTCCTGCTGCCTAGTCCTCCAGAAAGGCAGGCACAAGATCCCCAAGAAGAGCCCAGAGAGGGAGAGCCTGGGTGGCTAAGTTGGGCGTGTGACTCTTAGTTTCAGCTCAGGTCATGATCTCAGGGTCATGGGATGGAGCCCTGAATAGGCTCTGCACTGGGCGTAGAAACTGCTTGGAATTCTATCTCCCTCTGCCTCTCTCTCTCTCTTTAAAGGGTGGGGGGAGCCCAGAGGGAAGTCTGTCCTTATCTCTCAGAAGCACCTGAGGAACAGTTCAGTTCCAGGAAAGACCCAAATCCTGCCTGAGGCCGCCCCAGTCCAACCTCCACAAGGGAAAGCTGGTATCTCTCAGTCACTGCGGGACCTCCATGACTCGGGGCTGGGCAGAGAATGGATGTGTGGAATGGATGAATGAATGAATGAATGAATGAATGAAGCAAGCAAGCCTCAGACCCTGACAAACAAGCCTCTCGGTCCCATGGTGCCACATAGTTCCCCTCTGTGTTGTCGAGCCAAGGCCCCTCTGGGGTGCCTCTACTCCCACCTTGTGCCCACCCCAATCCTCACCCCAGCTGGAGCTGCCAAGGTACTGATCACCATCCCCTCTGTTCTCTGTCGCGCCAACCACCCTGGGCCTCTTGAGAACAGGGACCTACCCCGTTCCTGCTCTGTCTCCAGCCCCAGCATGTGGCTGGGACAGGGGAAATGCTCGGGAAATACATGCAATGAATGGAACCCTTGAAGTGCCATTCTGGCTTTCGGGTATTTGGAGGGGAAACCCTGACCCCACTTTTAGCAGCTCACGTCTGGGGTGCACAACCAGATGAGGTTGGTCTGGGGTGCTGTGATGGGTGCTGTGATAGGTGCACGGCTGCTCCTGGGGGCAGAGGGGGAAGGGGGCCTCACTGTGGACGGTGGCTTCACCGGGAAGTGGATCTGGGAGGTCAAGTGAGAGAGGGAGATAGATGTGTGCCTCAGGCACGACATGGGGAAAGGCACTGGGGCAAAAAGAAGAGCATGTGCAGAGCGGCAGGGAGCCTGAGCGTGAGCACAGAGGCCCTGTCCTAAAGCAGGACACCAACACCACCAGCTGGAGCCTTAGACGGACGGGCCTCGAGCCGCCTGCACCCTGGAGGGCAGGGGAGCGAGGGCCCAAAGGCAGGGGGGCCAGTTAGGACTGTGTGGGTAAGAAACCTGGCTCTGGGGTAGACAAACTTGTTTCCAGGCCTGGCCTCACCACTTGGTAGCCCTGTGGCCCTGGGCAAGTGACTTCATCCTTTCCCTCTGTCTCCTCTTCTGTGAGATTAAAATAATCATAGGCCCAACCTCACAGAGTTACTGGGATCTGAGAGGTAGGCACAGAATGTGCTTGTCCCGGTGCTCAAGGGATGAGTCCATGCCAACAGGCCGAGGTGGCCTTAGGTGCTAACCGCTTGGCCTGGCCTAGAAAAGCAGTTCCAGGCCAGGCCCACAGTCCCCAGGAAGCCACTGTGGGGCAGCACTGTCTGCCCCATCCCCAGCTTCTCCCTCTCATCTGAGGCTTGCCCAGTTCCCAGGCTCCAGAGCAAACCAGGCATTGCCGGAAACGCAGCAGCCAACTCAGAAGCCGGGCTCTGACATGGCTTCCGCAGACTTTCCCCTCCTCGGCTCTGTTGGCTGGGGCTCCTGGCACAGAGGGCTCAGTGCGCAGGCTTTGGGGGAATCTCAAAATGGTTCCCAAATAACGCATCATGAAAAAGTAACAGCAGCATCCTTGTCCCCCCTGGCAAAGGCAACTAGCTCCCCACTGCCTAACCACATCCCGCCTTGCCCTATGATCTCACAGTATGACCACAACCCACCTCCTCCATGAACTCAGTCAGCCCTCCCCTGGAGCCATCTCCTCCCCAGAGGCAGAAGGATGAGAGCCCAGGGCATCAGGCAGATTCAACCCCCACACTGCTACTCTCCCAGGTAAATGGGTCGGATCCAACACTGCCTGCCTGTCTGGCTCCTGCCTCTGTTCCCACCACCCATGACAGGGCCAGACCGGGGCTGTCACAGTGCACGATGACTGGCTGGAGGGGAAGGCTAGGGGATGGGAGGCTGGAGAGATGAACAAATGGCTCATTTGAAGGTCTTATGAGAGCTGAGCTGGCAGGGTCTGGGAACTGGCTCCAGACTCCTTGGGTGCCCACACGGCCTTCTGGTGGGGAATGAATCACAGGATCCTAGGCTGGGAGGGGATGGCAGTTGGAGATGCGGCTGTTCCCTCCCTGGCCCCCAGGCTAGCGGTGAATCACCTAGGACAAGCGAGGCACAGTTCCTTCGGGTTTTCTAAGGTGAGGACGCCACTGCTCATCCTAGATGCCCATTTTGGGGTCTTGCCACTTGGATAATCAAGAAGCTGTTTCTAACATCCAACAAAACCCCCCCTTGTACTGACCTGAAAGCCATTTCTACTGATTTAGTCAACAGCAACTGAGAAGCAATCTGCATCCTGGCCATGAAGCCCACAGACAAGCACCTTTTGTTTGTTCGTGCTGGCCAGAGAGACAATCTCGGAGGAAGTGAGGGCATGGGCACTGCAGTTGACAGCAGAATCCCGTCCTGACATTTATTTCAAGGGACCTCAGACAAGGGACCTCAGACAAGGGACCTCTCTGGACTTGGGTTTACTCTCCCGCAAAATGCAAATAATATTTCTCTTCTCCTTGGTGTAAAGGGA
Source organism: Lutra lutra (assembly GCF_902655055.1). Lineage (NCBI taxonomy): Eukaryota > Metazoa > Chordata > Mammalia > Carnivora > Mustelidae > Lutra > Lutra lutra. The sequence goes on along the minus strand of NC_062290.1, from coordinate 87,519,262 downwards.
CCATACAATTTGGTACCCAATCGGGACACTTTTGAAAGGAAGAGGGGGTGCTATTCATAATTACGTAAGATAACGGGCCTCAGCGGAGGGGCAACCTTATGCACGGGCCTGGAAGTGCCAGTGAGAAAGGGCACACCAGGCACATGGTGAGTTTACCACAAACAAACAAGGACTGTTGTTATCTATGCTTTTGGTTATAAGGTCAGCTGGGCCCTCTGGGGCCCCTTCTGGAATTTTCCTTGATCTAGATCCCTCCCACATCCTGGATCACCAGTTGGTTTGGGTACCACCCCACTGGTACACTATACATCCCCAACAGCCTTAGTAGGAAAAGCTGTCAACTTTGAAGTTTTGATTTTTTTCTTCTTGGTCCTGATGTTGCCTTAACAATCATGATTTGTGCTCAGGTCCAACAGACTTGTTCAAGGAGAGGTCGAGTTGCTAGCTTCCCCAAAGCCAGACGCCAGGGGCCAGCCAGGCACACTCAGAGGCAGGTGGCAGCTCCAGAGGCCTGCACTGCCTTGGCGGGGGCCCACTTCCCAGGCCTCCTGCAGGGCCTCTGGTCTGGGCTCATCCTCAGCCTTGTATGATAATAGGACGATGGGGCAGAGCTGGCAACAGAGGCAGGGGCGGATTCTGAGAGGCCCTCACATGGGACTCTAGCCTAGGTGGGTGACACTGTGAGAGCTGGCTTGAATCCAGAGGTTTTCCTGGGGTCAGCTCTCCTGAGGATCCCAGGAGCTCTTCTGTTCTCCCCTGGCCTGTGGGGGTCAGAGAGCAATCTCTTTTGAGTGTCCTGTCACTCCAGCACTTTTCTTTCCATATATTCAGCACGGTATATTTTAGGGTTCTGTTAGTGGCTCCACTACTTAGTAATTTGGTGACTGTGGGCAAAATGACTCATGGTCTTAGAATCTCAATAGTTTCCTCACCTGAAAATGGGGTAATTGTCAGCCCTGCTGTTAGTCTTAAAAGCACTTTGTGGGTATCAGAAAATGGGCTGTAATATAAATATCCCAAACTACAAAGATTGTTGAATGTGAGTTGTGCTCCCTAGAGTTGCATAGTGCACAACTTGGGCCACCATGCATGGCAGCCCTGAAATAACAGTGCTTCCCTCCTGAAGTTGTTGGGAGGAATAAGTAAGATCACGTTTATAAAGTGTTTGAGTCACAATGACAACTGACTGTAGTTATCCTCCTGAGTGTTTGAATTTCTGTCATTCCTAACCCCTGGCAGTACCAGCTTCTGCTGCGGGTCATGATACAAAGCTCCATCTTATAAAAACGATTCTTCCCACAAAGTGGCCCCATACCTGGGTTGTGGTGCCGTGAGTGGGACGTGGACACACGGTGTGTGGCCTCACTGCACCAGGCCAAGCAGGGACGCTCCGGGCTGCACACCAGAGGCTGGGTGGGACCCAAGCCCAGGGGAGGCCGCCTCCCCATATGCAGGCGCGGTCACGTGGCTTGGTCACACCAGCTCCACTTGTGGGGAGGGAAACCCGCACATAATGGAAACTCCTCACAATACAATGTGGAAAAGCAATTTCAAGAATCGTTTTATTTTCATTTTGAAGCCAAGGAAAACAGTTGGAGTTGCTTTTCTTTGTTGGTCAGAGGAAGAAATTGAGGAGCACTGCTTGGATTGCAATGGAGTTCTTCTCCAGGCCTAAGATGGCTAGAATGCTGGGGAGGGTTATTTCTCTTGGGGTGTAATTAGTTGAATAAATATCGAGAAAGCAAAAGTAAACAAACTCATTACTGCCCATTAAGAACTGCCAAAGTAGCAGAAAACTGAAGAGGGGGGTTAGAATTTTTAAGGAAAACAAATGACTCTAAAGCCAAGGCCAGTGCAAAGAGTACAGCCCTTGGCGTGAGGCTGACCGGAGCTCTCGGCTGGGTCAGCTCCAGCTCTTATCTGCTCCATGCTCCTGGGCAAGTCACTTAGCCTGTCTGGGATTCAGTGACCCCACTCACAAAGTAGAAGTGGGGGACAACCACCTGGCGAGACCACCTGTGACAGTATGTGTCAGGCACCCAGCTCAGGATCCTGTTCCTTTCCTTCCTTCTGTAACCCACCTGGCCCCAAAGTCACTCCTGCCAAGCCCAGACCCCAAGGAAAAGTAGCAGGACAACCCAAAATCGTGAGCCTCACAACGGCTGGCACCACTAGCAACGCCATCTTGAGCGAGATACCAGACACTCTCCGGAGAGGCAGTTTCCTCGCCCTCAAAACGGCACAGCACAGCTAACTAGCTCTGACTGTTGGGATGACTGAATGAGATGATGCGCGTGCAGGCCTTGGGAACCTGAAAACCTGTATGAGTGTTAATGATCAAGACTGGTGCTCTTTTCAATCGAACAATCACGAGAAATGCTCCTTCCAGACAGCACAGCCCTGCGCTGCATCTGCCTGCCTCTTGCTTCCCTGCTCTTGCCCGGCACCATGTAAAACACAGGGAGAGCAGGACAGCCGGACCCAGGCTGACCAGAGGGCAGCTTTAAGGCTGGGCGGTGAGGCCAGACACACCTCCTGCTCACCTCTCAGCTGCCGCACAGGTGCAAGTCCCGCCTCTGAGAAATGGGAGGAGCCTTGACCGTGGTCTCTCACCCAGGGGCCAGGGTCGGTCAGCGCTCCTCCCTGAGCCCGACTTTGTAGTCTGCCATCAGGCCGCTATCGTGTTATCACCATCTTTAGTTTGGGAAGCATTTCTATGTCCCTAAGTAGTGTGTGAGGTGGGTTGGATCACCCCGTTTCATAGAAGAGGCTCAGCCTTCAGGATCACAAGTCCAAGGGCAGAGGCTTTGCTCAGGAAGTATGGGAGGGGACAGGACTCAATGATAAAGAGTGCTACCCTGCCAGGTCTTGAGGCCTGGGAATGTCTGGAAGCCAACCCTTTTCTGGAGCCAGGTTGCCTCCCTGGGCCTCTGGCAGTTTCTCGGCCAAGGCAGAGGCCCGCACCAGCATCAGCACTGGCACCCGGCATACAGCGAGGTGTTTGTCACCACCACTCTCAGGTGAGCCGTGGTGGGGAAGGCACGGGCCTGCCCGCCCTGGCCTGTGGCGCTGCTCCTCCCCATTGTTCTGGGCCAGGTGTGGCCACGGGGCTGGCCCGGAAGCAGCCAGAGCACTTTGGAAACCAGGCAAACACTCACAAACTCAGCCTGGTTTCCACTAACGTCACTGCAGCCCTACCTCGGAGCTCAGCCCCCACCAAAGGCTGCCGAACACCTTTCTCCGCGCAGCCCCAAAGGCTGAGGGGCCACAGAACCACACTTAGGCCTCCTCCTTCCAGCAGAAAACACCTGTGAGTGGCTCCGGGAGCCCAGGGACTGTTGTGGGACAGCCGGCCAGCAGGGGCAAGGTGGAGCCCGAACCTGTAGGCCGCTCACCAGAGAAGCCCCACGGGTGCCTGGGTAAATTAACATAAAGTCAGGAGATCATGCTAATCCTTTTTTTTGGACTGAAGACCAGATTAAGTACATTTCTGTGTAGTCAGTAAGAGTTCAAAGGCTGGAATACGTGAGATCAGACAAGGGAAGCTTTCCTGACCCCTCCCATTATCCCTAGTTCTGCTACTTCCCAGCTAAGTGATCTCAGGCAATTCACTTAGCCTCTCTGGGTCTCAGTTCCCTCATCTGTAAAATGGAAATGACAAGAGAATCTTAACAGTATCTACCTTGTGAGGCTACATCAAAGTAGAAAATGCTTGCAAATGTTTTGGGCAGGGGCAGGTACACAGCAAGGACTCGGTAAATAGATTCTATGGATGTTACCGAAAAGCATAAGGAATGGCCTCCAAGGTGCCTGGGTGGCTCAATCGGTTAAGCGTCTGCCTTTGGCTCGGGTCATGATCTCAGGGTCCTGGCATTGAGCCCCATATCAGGCTCCCTGCCTGGCAGGGAGTCTGCTTCTCCCTCTCCCCTCCCCCCTGCTCATGCTCTGTCTCTGTCTCTCAAATAAATAAATAAAATCTTTGAGAGAAAGAAAGGAAGGAAGGAAGGAAGGAAAGAAACGGCCCCTCCTGTACCTCTGGACCCCTCCGGCAATCACCTGCCAGGGGTCCCCTGGCCCTGACGCTCCGAGCCCTCTCATCTGCGAGGCAGCAGTGGGCAGGCGTGCCTTTTCACTCAGGCCAGAAACACTGACTGACCACCTGCCTGCCCAGTCCAGGCCACGTGCTTGGCACTGCAGACGGCGCAGACCACCCCTGCCCTCGCAGCGGTTCCATTCACCGGGTGGGGAAACGGCCGGCGTGCGGACCACGTGGGGGGGTTACAATTTTAGATAATCGGGGTGGGCCTCACTGGGTAGGTGGCATCTCAGGAGAGACCTTAAAAGAGGTGAGGGAGTGGGCGACAAGACAAGGGGTCTAAGAGTGCTCCGGACAGGGGACAGCATACAAAGGCCCGGAGTCAGAAGTGTGCACGGCGAGCAAAGGACCGCCTGGGAGGCTGCGGGTGCAGGAGCAGGGACTAAAGGGGGTCAGAGAGGAGGCCAGAGAGGGAGGGGGGCCAGATCCAGGAGAGCCAGAAATGCCTTCTAAGCTTTTTCTCTGAGATGAGGGGCTCCCAGGGGATTCCAAGTAGAGGATCAGACTTTTTTGAAAGGGTCACTCTGGCTGCTGGGCTGAGGACCGAGGGCAGGAGCAGGTCCAGCAGCAGGCAGACAGGTCCAGGTGAGAGGCGAAGATGGATTGTACCAGGGAGCAGCAGCAGGATTCTGAGAACACACCCAGGATATTGCTATTACAATTTGGTGGTGAACTAGATGCAGGATATGAAAAAAAGAGGAATCAAGGATGACTTCAAGGTTGCTGGCCTGAGCAACTGGAAGAGCCAAGTTGCCAAGTTGCCATTTACTAACGTAGGAGAACCAGGCTGAGCATGTTGGGACGGAGGTATGGGGACACCAGTTCACTTCCAGACAGGCTAAGTCTGAGATGCCTAGTGGATGGTCGAGTGGAAATGTCAAAGGGACAGTTGGATGTATGCGTCTGGAGTCAAAGGGGGAGGTCTGGGCTGGAGAAATAGATGTGGGAGTTAACAGAGCCTGAAAGTCACAAGACCGGATGAGATCACTGACATAAACAAGAGGTCTGAGGACTGAGCTCTGGGTCCCCCAGGACAGGAACAGGAGGAAGAACCAGCAAAGGAGACAGAAAGGGCAGCCAGTGAGAAAGGAGGAAAGGGTGATCTTCAGGAAAGGAAGGCTAAGAAGGGAGTGATTGACCACATCACCCAGTGTGGGGAGGCAAGTACTAATGAAGACCAAGAATAAGCCATTTGGCCTGGCAAGTGAGGCCACCGGTGACCCTGTCCAGAGTACTTGGAGGAGGGGAGAGGCCAGGCCTGATGGGAGTAGGCTCAAGAGAGAACAGGAAGAGAGGCACTTTCTGGAAACTGAGTACAGACAACCCTTCGGGGGGGTTTTGCTAAAATGGGGAGCAGAGAAATGGAACAGTAGCTGGAGAGGGGGATCTGAGATCAAGAGAGGATTGATTTTCTTTGAGAGAAGTAACAGCACAATTATAGGAAAAATGTGATCATGCAGGAGAGATAGAGGAGAAATGCCGGAGCAGTGTCCTTGAGTAGGCGAGAGGAGGGATCTGTGCACGTCCGTCCCCTCCCTCTTGGCCCGGCCAACTCCTGCTCATCCCTCAAGGGGTCACTATAAAGGTCACTTTCTCAGGGAAGCTTTCTTGAATCGTCCGATTAGGTCAGTTCCCTGCTTTACCCTTTCGCAGCACATGTTACTGCTGCTCCGCGGCTCTTTGGGGCCGTGGTGCGTGAGGCCCGTGAGGGCAGGGCTGGCTCTAGGCTGTTTGCAGCCGTTCATCCAGCAGCCGGCATGCTGCCTGGCACACCACGGATGTTGGATGGTCCAAGAGCAGAACTGAAACAACTCCAGAGACACGTGTCTGTCTTCCGCTTCCGCCGGCTGTAATCACGCTGCGGCGGCAGGGCCTTGCAGTCACTGGCTTCTGCAAATACTTGGACTTACAAGAGCTCGGTTGTTTGTTCTTGTCTGGGCTTATAGCTTGTCTCTAACACACAGACCAAAGCCGTGTGGCTGGACACATGTTCCCACTGACACTGTCCACTACCAACTGAACACGTTCCACGCCGTGCCCTGGGATTCGAGCATTTCACAGATGTTGGCTGAGAGTCTGCTTAGCGCGGCATCCTGGGGATGCAGGATGCAATCAGCCGCAGCGCCTGCCCTGTAGAGTGCGGAGTCCAGTAGCGGAGAGCTCACAGAACCCCTATGCACAACGGTGGCCGGTGCCACACCGGGAAAGCCCAGGGGTTTCCGAACGTGTCGAACGGGGTGGGAAGGAGGGCAGAGAAAGGAGACCAGACAGGCCTTCCTCTGCCTCCCTGCCCCAGCTTCGAGCTGCCCTCATGTGGCTCTCAGGCTTGGGCCAGGAGACTGGCGAGGGGACTGGGCTTCGGGGCTGGCTCCGGGAGTGCCAGGGCTGTGGCCTCCTGCCTTCAGACGCCCTGGTCCCCTCCCGTTTCCTACCTCTGCTGAGGCCTGCCTGTCTCCTTCTGCAGCTTCCGGAAGGGCTCTCTCCTGAAGCTGCATTTTTGGAGAGATCTGCCTGGCGAGAAGGCTGAGCTCATGCATGGCACAGGCCGCTGGCAGTGACAACAGTGTTACTGAATCTCCCTTCTGTTTACTTTCAGGTTTTCCTAGGCTCTGTTCGCCAAGAGGAACCACCATTTTGCAAGGACCATGAGGCCGCTGTGCGTGACATACTGGTGGCTGGGACTGCTGGCTGCCGTGGGAGCAGCTGCGGGCCAGAAGGAAGGCTTCGAGGGCGCCGAGGAGGGCTCGCCCGGCGAGTTCATTTACCTGAACAGGTACAAGCGGGCCGGGGAGTCTTCGGACAAGTGCACCTACACCTTCATCGTGCCCCAGCAGCGGGTCACGGGCGCCATCTGCGTCAACTCCAAGGAGCCCGAGGTGCTCCTGGAGAACCGGGTCCACAAGCAGGAGCTGGAGCTGCTCAACAGCGAGCTGCTCAAGCAGAAGCGGCAGATCGAGACGCTGCAGCAGCTGGTGGAGGTGGACGGCGGCATCGTGAGCGAGGTGAAGCTGCTGCGCAAGGAGAGCCGCAACATGAACTCGCGGGTCACGCAGCTCTACATGCAGCTGCTGCACGAGATCATCCGCAAGCGGGACAACGCGCTGGAGCTCTCCCAGCTGGAGAACCGGATCCTCAACCAGACGGCCGACATGCTGCAGCTGGCCAGCAAGTACAAGGACCTGGAGCACAAGTACCAGCACCTGGCCACGCTGGCCCACAACCAGTCCGAGATAATCGCGCAGCTCGAGGAGCACTGCCAGCGGGTGCCAGCAGCCAGGCCCGTGCCCCAGCCACCCCCGGCCACCCCGCCCCGGGTCTACCAGCCGCCCCCCTACAACCGCATCATCAATCAGATCTCCACCAACGAGATCCAGAGTGATCAGAACCTGAAGGTGCTGCCTCCCCCGCTGCCCACGATGCCCACCCTCACCAGCCTCCCGTCTTCCACAGACAAGCCATCCGGTAAGTCCTTCAGGGAGGGAGCCCGCTCCATCGGGGGCCTCAGAGCCAGGCACCAGGCTTCCCTCGACTGAGAACACAAGTGGGGGAAAGGCCACGGCGAGCTGAAGCCTGGCCAACAGACTTGCGCAATCCCCCCAGCGATCCCTTGGGCCCAGGCCCGGTGGCCTATAGGGTGAGGGGTGCCCACGTTCCTTAGATGGATGCTCCAAGGTAGAACCAGGAAACGGGGAGAGTCTCAGAAGAGAACAAATGTTCTCTGGCTTCTGATGGGAACAAGCCCCAGGCCTGTAGTTTTCTGGGCTCTGCTGAGATGCCCTGTGCCGGCAAACAGGATGTCTCTCCTGCAAGGGGTGGCTCTTGTACCGCGCCTGGCACAGACCTGGCAATCGGTAAATACTCACCAAAGAAACAAGAAGCCAAAGGAAAGGAAAGTGTTCTCATGGCACAAGTAGGATAAACACACTGTAGGGGCTGGCGGGGGGAAGGAGTACCTTCCGAAGCCCATGCATTTGCTAGAGTTTGCTGCTGTCTCAACTTTTCAGTGACAATTCATATACTCCTAAATACACATGGTTCATCTTTAAATGTGGTAATTCTCACATATCATTATGGGGGTGGAAAGGGGTTGCTGGCATGTTCTGAAGCTTGATCAGAGTACCAGCATTAGGCACTCCTTGTAGAAGGTTAGCGGAAAAGAAGAGCAACTTGCTCACAGGCTCAGGATCCTCAGGCCTTCTAGGGCTGACTCCTCTGTGCTCTGGGGGGAGCATGAGCCCAGCCTCTCCTTCATCCAGGCCCCTGTGAGCCTTCCAGATGGGCTGTCAGATGAGAACTGGACTGATCTTTGCAGGAACTAACCACGTATCTGCTCCAAGTCAGTGATTTTGGTACCACTTTGTTGTGTAAGTGGGGAGATGTTTTTACTGAAAATACCCTGATTTACACTTATTTCACACTTCTGAAAATAACCACAGTACTGGGAAGAGCAGCTTCTTGCTAATTCCAGAAAGGGGGTGGCCCGTGCAAAGATGAGGGCAACACTGTTGGCAGGTCCACAGCGGGCAGCACCCACCTCCCGCACCTCACAGCCCACAGGAAGGCCCTCTGCTGTGTGGTGGGTTGAGAACACATGCTTTGAACGGACTGACCTGGATTCAAATTCTGATTCCCCCACCGATTAGCTCTGGGATATCAGGCAAGTCACCTTGCAGAGCCTCTGTTTCCTGTTTCAATCTGACAACTGGGGATAGATTAAAATAATGCCCACCCAAAGATGAGAGGAAATACTGCAAAAAAAAGAAAAAAAAAGAAAAAGAAAAGTGTCTGGAGTGGCGCTGGGCCCATGGAAAGTCTCAGTATGTGGTAGCTCTCAGTTTCCTTCCGTTTTAGTTTCTTTATCTTAAAGCAAGGAGATTGAAATAAATAAACAGTCCCTTTTTAGTGCTGGCATTCTACAGCAGATGACTGGCTCATCTGTACATATGTCTGTTTTAAATCAGAAGCTCCAAAAGAGAGGGCAGAGTGTGCTAATATGTCTTGACAGAACGCCCAGAGGGTAAGACGTGCCCTTGGGGACCAAATGAAGACTCCACTAAAAGTCATACTCCTAGTGTCTGGCAGACCTCAGTGGCTACCCAACAGACCTCCTCTCGCTTTAGCATCTCTGGATTCTGAGTCAATGATTTCACGACATCCCTGAGCTTGAACTGAGCTGAAAGGGTAATAATAGTGTGAGAAGAAAGACCTAGCTTGGGGCGCCTGGGTGGTTCAGTGGATTGAGCGTCTGCCTTCGGCTCAGGTCAGGGTCCCAGGGTCCTGGGATCAAGCCCCACATCAGGCTCCGTGCTCAGTGGGAACCCTGCTTCTCCCTCTCCTTCTGCCTGCTGCTCCCCGTGCTTGTTCTCTGTCATGTAAATAAAATCTTCAAAAGAAAGAAAGACCTAGGTTTGCACCCACCTCTTAGTAGTGGTTTGCTTGTGAGGAAGTTACTTTGCTCCCCTGAGCCACCAATTTTCCCTCTGTAAAATGGGGACAGGAGTTACAATACCGCAGGGTCGTTGTGGCAACGTAGTGCAATCAGGCATGGGATATTACGTCATGTGGGGCAGCCAACCACAGCCGCGCACCTGCTCTGTGCTGGTCACGGAGCCAGGCTCGGGGGAGCCGGTGAAAGCTCTGATCCTGACCTCTAGGAACTCGGTCTGGGGGAGGTGGCAGATGTGCGAATGCACAAGGACGGTGCCTACGGGTTCTATCCCTCCAAATCGGCACATCAGATGTGACAAAGGATTTCCTTGACGGAGCAGCCGTCAAGGCCAGAATTTCCAGAATGTTGTAAGAATTGATGGGACCTGCAGAACAGAGTACCTGAAAGCAGGAGTGCAGTGGAAATCATGAGCTGTGCAGTCACTGTGGTGACATCCCAGCGTGCTGAGGGCCCTGCAGAGCAGCGAATGAGGGGCTGTGGGGACACGGGAGGTGGCACACGTGACTGAGTCTACCTGACCTTCCTTCTATAGACATGACAAATGCACTATAAAATTATAGTGCATTCTTTTTTTAAGCAAAGTCCTTCCAAATGTTGGTAGTGACTGTTGGTAACAGATTTCCTATGACGCATGTCCCCACTGAGCCCCTACCCAAGGTGTTACCAGCCAGACCTGGCCCTGCAAGCTGAATGGGCAGGGAGGGCCGGTCCTTTCCTGGGCTTGGGACTATACTGCGAGGAAAAGGCAAATGGCCTCTCTCAGCCAATAGGCAGGGAGCCTTATCAGGCCTGTTCTGAGAGCTCGAGGGCAGGTTCTGGGCCTGGAAGACAAAACCTTCTTCTGTGCACTTACCCACAAGATCCTTTGTTCCCAAGGACATCACTCGGCCAGAAACACCTTTGTGTGCATGAGTTGGCGGTTTCTAAATCTTTCATCCCAGAACCTCAGAGCCATCCACTCTTTCCCTCTTCGTCTGGGCCACTCAGCCCACAGCACACCCTTCTCCACGGACTGAGGGAGCCATGGATGCTTATTTGGAGCTACACTCACTAGCTTGTTCCCAGCCAGATAGTAACAGGCTGGCCCCAGGCCAGGCCCGGGCCGCCGAGAGCCTGATGGAGGGAGGTCCAGGCAGCTCCTGGCTTCCCTGGTGTCTGACTTGGGTTCCGTCCTGCCTCTCTTGGATCTGGCCAGACCTGGGGCATTTCAGTTAGGATGATGCTTCCATGAGGCCAAGGCCCAGGCTGTGGTCCATTCTCCCAGAAATACAGCTGCTGCCACCTGCCCTTCCTCTTTTCCTCTCCACTTACTCACACATCCCCGACCTCCTTCTCCATGTGTGCCCTTGACATACACATACACACACACACACACACACGCACACGTACATGTGCGTCAATCAGGTCTGCTAAAGAGGAAGGCTGCAGGAGTCACTAAAAGGCACAGGAATGGACAGGGTGGGCCTCAGGGCTGGCCTTCCCCCAAGATGGTCTGGGAGGCCAGGGACACCGTCCCTCGGCTCTGCACAGGCACAGGCCATGCACAGGCCAGCCCTCCTCATGGCACCCACCTTCAAGAGTGATCAGAGGAGGAAAGGCAGTATTAGGACCAGCTGCCACAGCAAGGCCCTGCCTGAAACAAATCCTTAAAAACCAAAAAGAGTAGGCAATTCTAGCTGTTTTCTCTCCTGAGAACATAATCATCTTAGTTTGTTTCTCAGTGGATAAAGAACGGACCATAAAATCATAAAAGAGCTTGTTAGGGGCCTTATCA